>NC_065529.1:21952042-22087058 GCF_006386435.1 Epinephelus moara
TTTAGATTTAGATTTAATATTTAGATTTAACATTTAACATTTAGGTGCCACATTTAATATTTAGATTTAACTATTTAATATATTTCTAAGTTAACAAATATTGCTGTAAATGTGGTAAAAGGTGACGTTAAAAAATTCACAACACTTTTTTAAACATTGTTTGAAGCTAAATGTTGCAAAATGTTGATGTTATTTTCATCGTGAGACACTTTACAAACGGCACTCCATATATGTATGCATAAATGTTGTGTCAAAAACACACAAAACTTTGACTCTTAATGAGTGTCTCAGAGGCAGAGACAGCCTTTGGCCCTCTCTGTCTCAGTTATTCCTACGGAGGTAATTGGACACAGGGACACAACGTTCTCCTCTCCAACAGCCATGTCTCCTCTGTGCACCCCCCCTCCACCCGCCCCCGTGTGCCTAATCACACCTCCATTTGCATGGAGAGCCCCGAAAATCAGCCTCAATAACGCGGCGCTGCTTTGAAAGATGAGTTTTTAATCTGCGGGAGGAGATGAGTTTCTGACCCGCACCTGTTTGTTTCCATAGTTTCTTTTTCCTGTCGTACAAAAGTGACCTGCAGGTAAATTTGCAGAGGCAGGATAGCTGCTCGGCTCCCTAAGTACTGTCATTGTGCATTCATTAATATCCCCATATCTGACATGGCGGGGAAAATGGTTCTTGGCGAAAAAGGGTACTTGTCGTGGTGGGTGAGACTCCCTAACAGGCAATCAGATGGGCTGACAGCGAGTGTCAGCCGGCGTGGTGTGTGTGTGTCAGTGGGTGTATGTGTGTGTGCAGGCAAAGGGAGAGCTGCAGCCTTTGGGAGAGGTGTGGGTATTTATTCTTCTCCCATTGCCCTCTATTGACCCATGTAATGGAGAATTTTACAAGGGGAAGTGTTTGAAATATCCTTTGGATGTAGGTAATGTGTTCATCTGTGAGAGCGTGCCCCTGTTTTCATTCCCATACTATCTGCTGCCCTCTTTCTCACACACACCTGTGCAGCCTGTGCATGTATAACACAACACTGCAGTGTGTGATGTGGTTAAATAGACTTATTGTGGGTTTTATTTGAGACTCTGATCATACTGTACTCCAGTAAGTGTAGCGGTACAACCAACGCAGAGCACTGTGTCTAAATCAGTGTGACGTTGCGTCAGACTTTGAACTGGATGGTCACAGCTATGAATAGACCTTGTTAGGGAAATGTGCTGTGGATACATTCAGTTTTGCTGCTGGTCGAGTTTGTAGGGGGAAAGTAATTAGAACTGATCTGCAGTGTAGCCCACACAGTCTGCTGCTGCTGTGAAGTTTGGAAAGTGAACCCAAAATGCAGGGGTGTAGGGTTTTATTTCAACAGTGATGGGGATACATTTTGAATTTATTTATTTATTTATTATGCACCTATTTATGGTGGAAATGTCTTTATTTATTTGAAGGAATAATAAGTAGTAATATCAGGCAAATAAACTCATAATTTAATGAGAATAAAGTCATATCCAGGGATGAGTAAGTACACCATGAACTGTATTTGCATCTATTTAACCAACTAAATCATCTGTATCCATACCTGTATTCTGAATGGGCGGAGTTTAAAGTGACAGTGGGTGGGACCATGGCTCATTGATAAATCAAGAGGGCCCACTTTAGATTAATTTCCTTTATCTGTGTCACGTCAGTTTCGCCATTTCCTCACCCCTTTATCAGACTAGCAGCAGTCCTGAGTCTGTTTTTTTTTTTTAATAGGAAAAGTGAACGTTAGTTCGGATTATGACCAATTACTTTGCACCACAGTCACCAAAGTAAATACTGGACCCAGTTTTAACAAGCCACATATCCTCTAAACATTCTGACAATAAAACGGCATTTTCAGAATGACTATTAAGGGGGAAATTAACTTTGTTTGAGACCTGTCTCTGTGTCAGCAACCCAGTCTTGTGAGATCTGGGAACACATCTCTTCTCTCTGTGGTGCTGAACCATCGGTCCGGTTTCACTGCAGTGTTGCCAACATTACTTTACAACTGGATAAAGAAAAATTAAAATAGAATTATATGTGAAACCATGAATCAAGGCTTAAAACTGAAATAAAACTTGTGTTTCTTTGCTTAATTATACTATCATCATTATTATTCAACTGTTTCTGTAGGGGAAAAAGAAGGACCTGCACTTGTATAGTGCCTTTCTCGTCTTCCGACCACTCAAAGAGCTTTTTACACTGAGTCACATTCACCCATTCACACACACACACACACACACAACACAAACACAAACTCATACACTAGTGGCTGAGGGTACTGTACAATGTGCCACCTGCTACTCAGTTTATAACACACTCACACACCGATGGAACAGCCACGAGAGCAATCTGGGGTTTGGTATCTTTCTCAAGGATACTTCAGCATGCAGATTGGAGCAGCCGGGGATCAAAGTACTGATCTTCTGATTAGTGGACGATCTGTTCTACCTTCTGAGCCACAGCTGCCCCAAAGAGAATGCTATTAGACTAATATGATCTTATACTGGGCTGATATCAGATATTAATCTAGCAGACAAAAACAAGCAGCAAAATAAGGAGCAATCATTAATTTGTACACTCTGACTCATATTGCATTGTTTTAAATCTGGCCAACTTATTTGTTTGCGCGTGAGACCAGTGAAAGCACGTGAACACACATGAAGGCAGTGCCCATGTCTCACGGTCTCGCGCAAGCGTGCACACGTGAACATGGTGTACACAGAGGCAGTCAGAGCTACAGGCTACAGTGAGGCTAAAAACAGAGTTTAAATGACATTTTTCCAAACAACTTTTTATGTCAGGGCTTTAGCACACTACGGATGAGCAGTACGGAGATATTTTGTTGTTTCAATTATGTGTTTTTTGGACGTTTTAATCTGGGGCGCCCAGCCTGCATTAGGTGGAGTTATGCTGCTACCCCCTCTCTCCTTGGATCTCTGCAAGGGATGTGAGGACTCTAAAACTTCACCTGAGCCTCCCTCGGCATATGGGTGAGTAGATAATGGCTGAATTTTCATTTTTGGGTGCACTATCCCTTTAAGGCAGTGTGGTAATAGTACTGTTCACCTGGTGAAGGATTTTCTGCTCTGAGAGCCCATTAATTGTGATGAGCCCAGTTTGTGCACTTAATAAGCCAACCTACATTAACACTGTGTTGACCAGCTACTATCAAAGTGCCCATTAATAAGGTGTTTAATTCCCACCATGGCTTCTCAGCAGTCAACAGGGGCGGACGGGAGGCTATGCTCACTAATGAATGTGTGCTACAATGTAAACACACTGAATCTGTGTGCTCAGCAAAACCACAGAACAAAGGTAAGACAAAGTTTACAATTAGTCATCGTGCTGTCTAACGCATTCAGCTCATGCAAATCGCTGCCATATGATTTAAATGTTCCAGGCCAAGATGCGTTAAGCAACCCTGAATACAAACAAACCTTCAAGCATATTTCACTACACAAACAGCTCATCACGTCTTCCCACAGAGAATAAACAGAACACACACATACACACACAGACAGAAATATGCACAGATTTGAAGTTCAGGTGGATTTTGACACATATCCACACGGTACACAAGTAAAAATAAACACAAACACACCTACTCTGATTACCCACAGCTCCTGCATCAAAAAAGATCCCCAACAAGGCAGATCTTAGCGCGCATGCTAAACTTCATCACCTTGTTTACTGTGTCTGTTTATAGCTGGATGTGTGAGAGTGCTTCAGCGCAGCAGCAGCCTTCATCTTGCCATTACTGCTCCGTTTTACATTGTTCCCAAAATCACAGGTGACAGGCCACTTTTCCTGGGCGCTCGGCGCAAACCCTCCTCCTCGGTGCGCGCTGTGGGCAGAGGTATTTGACGGCGATAGCACCCGACACACACAGGTTTCATATATTCAGCCCGAGTATGAGACGGCAGAGGGAGAAAAGAAGGCAGTGAAAGGCTACCGTTAGCGCCATTAACTGTCAAAGTCACCTTCACCCCGAGGCACAGCCCTTTCTGAACCCACAAAACAAACACACACACATCTGCGTGCTGTAACTAGCATGATTCGGGGAAGTCACTGGATCAAGTCGTGGTGGAGTGACTTTATGTTATTTTAAAATAAGACAGACATAGGAGAAGCAAACAACAATTGAATTTCTGCACTGTGTTGTCACCACTGTGCCGTGCCGCCTGCCCCTCAGGATTGCGTCTCACCTTTATTTTTACTCAGCAGACGGCGTTAAAGCGCGGCATTGTGGGACAATGGAGTGTCTAAGCGTGTCAGTCGAACACCTGCCGAGCGCTCCACCAGGATAGCTTGGGAGCCTAATTATCAAGCAATTTGAAACAGCATTCTGTTGCCTCTGCCTCTGTTTTAATTAGGGGGCGTTGGCTTCCAGAGGTCACACCAAATGAGCTTTTAAGTACTGTCATTCCAGGAGAAGATTTCTTTCCATACTGAAGGCAGCTCTCCTGATGCTACTTCGTAGACGACAGGATTGTGGGCAGCTCGCCAAAAACAACAACGTAGCCGGAAGAAAGTAAATCGTGCGAATGGAAACTAAGTAATATTTCAAGTGTGTAGGACGTATTTACTCACTTTCCCTTTTTTCATTTCTGTTGCTTCTATGAGGTCACTCAAAGGGTAGACAAAGGTTACAAAAACAAAAATTATGGATGGATAAAGGCAAAAAAGGTACAGAGGAAGGTGACCTGAAAGTATGAAAGGACAGGAGTAGAAAAGGGTGGTAATAGGCAAGCAAGGAAGGTTGTATGACAGCAAGAGATTAAAAACTGCACGAAGGCACAGCAGAGTGGAGTAAGGATGTGACAGAGATAGAAATGAGAGGAAGGAAGAGACGAAGAAAGGAGGCATAATGGCAGGATGAACAGAATTACAAAAAGATGAACGAATAAATGGATGTCTGAATGGTGGGTAGAAAGGGCAGAGGCATGCTGGGAAGAAAGGGAAGGCTGAAAAAGAAGCCTGGTGGAGAGATGGGATGGATAGAGGCAGGATGGGAAATAAGACACTGTACATCTGAAAAGACAAAGTGCTGGCTGTGTTCAGCTTTGCTTCTCTTTTTCTATTGCCTCTCCTGGCTGTTTTCTTTCTGCTCACTCCAAGGAGAGTTAAGAAGTGCTGAGGTAACTGAGAAAATGAGGCATGCAGGCAGGAAGGAACGATGGAAAGGATGAGAAAAATTGCAGAAAACCTATTAGCTGTCAAAATGTTTCATCAAAACCTCTCAGTGGCACTACAGCAAAAAATCAGGGGATCACCAAAGTCCTTATGATGCTTGGTCGTTTCAATACACCACATTTCCTAGGCCACTTAGTTTGTGAGGTATCTCTAGACTCGTGTTTCCTTTTCTGGTCATCCACAGTACTCACGTGAAGCAGGGAAAAATTAAACAAGGTTTATTGAGAATACAAAAATAGGGAAACACGACAGGCCAAGTCCTTTCAAAATTACATCTCGTACGCTCCACTACCGACTCAATGTTCTATCTTTTTATATATTCTCATGTATTACCTGTTATTATACTTTAACAGTGTATAACACGGTCAAAAACTTATTACGATCCAAACCAACACAAACTTCATGTCATCTTTTACACACACATTATCTACAATCCTTTTGTCATGCGCACTGAACAACACATTCACACTCTGACCTCGTCATGTATTGATGTTTTGGTCATGGACTTTCCACGTCCACATATGACATGCAAGGTACCCTGGGTGCTTTGCTTGTTGATGTTCCGGGACACTGTGTCAAGTTCTGTCTGTTATGTGCATTGTCTTCTTTCAAAATACCATTTTCACAGGAAATTTACAGTTTACATACAGTCTCTTTCAAAATAAACACACTACGCCGGTACAACGCCGCGAATTGACGTTTTTTTCCGTCAACAACAAACACACGTGGTTGGATTTACACGACAAAACCACGTGGATAGGTTTAGGAAAAAAGAACAGGGTTTGACTTTAGAATCTTACGGGACGCGAACACCGCTCTCTCGGGTTAAAATTGATGTTTGTTGAACCCATCCACCACCGCTCCCGTCTGGCTGTCTCACTCGGACATTCCCCGCTTTAACTTTTGACTTCTTCCTGCCATGTTTCCCTCTGATGCCTCCAGGCGCTGTTAAACTATAACAGCAACCAACCGTGTATCACGTCGACGTTAAAGGACAGCTTTTTTTGTTGGTTTCTGACACCACAAGTCACTGCCCAAGCACCAGATTTCAACAACTTCGGAGTGAGACCAGGCTCCACTAAACTGCCTTACGGCACCATACCGGGCGTAAATAACTTGTGCCCGTATTTTAGCACATAAATAAAGTAAATATAAACATAACCTTAGCAGTGCACTACTATACACTATTCAAAGTGTACAGAAACTGTTGTGCAAACTTAAATACTATCATAACCTGTATGATATAACAGACATTTTTACTAAATATAAATACATGCTAAAGTGGCTCTTACAGATGCATCCTCTGGGGATCATGAATGTCTGTAAACAATTTCATGGCACCCCTTCTGAAGTTGTTGAGATATTTTAGTCTGGACCAAAGTGGTTGACTGACCGACAAAGTGACCAACATTGCCATCTCTAGAGCTGCACAACACTAGCACTAATTACTGGATGTCTTAATGATGTGCAGAGACATAACAGAGAAGATGAATGGTGGAAGAAAAGATAAAAGATGTAAGGAAGGGACACATGATGAAGAGATGGGATCAGTGGAAGCAGGATGGGGTTTAGGAAAAGGACAGAAATAATGGTTGAAGTTAAAAAAAGAGGGATAGATGGGTAAGAGGATGACTAATGTAAGATGTAAGAAAGGAAAGAGGAGAGGAAAAAGATGGATGGATCACACAAGGACAAAAAAGGGGAACAAATTAAGGTTTGATTGATGGAAGGAATGCAAAGCATGATGGGAAGGCTAACAGCTAGGGATAGCAGCCGTACTGGAAACATCTTCGAAATTCTTGTGGACCAAACTTGTGTCTTCAAACTT
Source organism: Epinephelus moara (assembly GCF_006386435.1). Taxonomy (NCBI): domain Eukaryota; kingdom Metazoa; phylum Chordata; class Actinopteri; order Perciformes; family Serranidae; genus Epinephelus; species Epinephelus moara. The sequence goes on from NC_065529.1 coordinate 21,959,088, forward strand.
TGCACTTGAAACTAAAGGAGACCCTCAATTTTTATTGATTGCGAGAGAAGCGTGGAGACAGTCCAGAAAACAAGACATTGTCATGGAAAAGGAAGATTCAGGAGGTATGTTGCTTATTGCAACTTTTTAAATCTGCCTCCTCTTCGCTCAATTTCTCGAGACAGCCAAGGTAATTTAAATCGATTCCAAGTCCTTCAATTACAGACACACTGACAACAGTTTGGAGAGAGGGAAATGGATTTTTCTGCTCATCTACGAGCCAAGGCCAAATCTGAGGACCTCAACGGCAGCACGCCGCCGACAGCCTCGACTCCTCCTTCACTCTTGACGTTTTTACTCTCTCCCACACTGTGTTGCTTCTCCGCCATAAAACCTGTCAGCAACTATTTTTTATGATTTCAGGCTGGTGGTAAGACAATAAGGTCTGCGGAGAGGTGAGGCCGGACCTGCTCTCTCATTTTATATTTCTGTGACTAAGAAGAGGAAAACAAACAAACAAGCAAACCGTGTTTGGATGATCCCATGGGGGAGACAATGTTGGTCGTCTTTACACAAAGCTCTCAAGAACTTACACATAAACACGTTCACACTGCACACAGGGATGGTAACATCAATATGCTGACACACACATACAGGACAGAATCGACCACACGAGCACACAACACACACACACACGCCCCTTATCTGTTCCCTGCCTGGTCGACAGATGCACAGGCAGAAAATTGTAAATATTGAGCAACCCCTTGTCCCTGAGAGATGAAGTACAATAGCCGGAGGCAATTCATAGCGCTATTGCTTTATTATGAACTAATATGTTCATAGTTGTTGCTTCCAAATGACTCAATAAATATCCAATACTTCCTGAGAGACGGCCTTGACCCTGTTGTCTGAAAGAATGCTTTTCACGAGCACCGGCTCTCCCAACTCGCTTAAACACTGACGGCAGCTTCATAAAGTGGCAATTACCGTTTTGACATCAATACAGAAGCATATAAAAAAAAAAAAACTGCCGCGTTTTGAGAAAGCAAAACGGACAATTACAGAAGACAAATAAAGTGAGCCACCAACTGTGAAAAAATAAAACTCCCCGGGCATAATAATTTAGCTTAATTAAAGGAGCCGCCCGCCCCAAAGGGTCGTTTAAAACAACACCCTCTTTTCTCTCACCTCCAGAGGTATTAGTCGAGTTAAAAGCAGCTGGCTACATGATAGAAGTCTTCAGGCTGACCTCCAAAGCTTCTTTCCCCCCTCATCTATATTTATATGAAGGAGCGGCACTAATTTTGCCAAGTAAATCAGTGTGCACATTTCGTCGTGACCTCCAGCTTGACACTGAATTAAACAATATCAGGGCCCGAGAAGCCCGCTTTAACAAGCCTTAAATTCCTCCGTCCAATCCATCAGCAGGGATATTTCTGACACACGGAGGGAAGAGCATGAAATAAGGCAATTATTGAACCCTTCAGCCCATTTCTACGGCTTGGCTGGCTGGCACGCTGCAGCGCAGAGCCGCAGACCTCTGGATTTGTGTCTTGAGATGACTCGTGGTGATAGGGACGCTTAAAATTAATAAATGACAAATAAATTAGCCACAATTTCACTTGATACCTCCTCTACTTAGTGTCAAGGTTGGCAGTTTATACACAGCATGTCATTTCCAACTCTATGGAAAACAAAGATGTGGAGCAACTGCTGCAATTACCACTGGGCCTGCATCTGGATGGAGTCCTCTTGACTTTGCCTAATATAAAAACAAGTTTGTGTTTTAGAGGCGAGCTCCAGTTTGAGACAGACACTCAGTTTTCTCTGAGTGTTCCTGTCAGAGAAACGCTCAGAGAAAACCTCCTGATGCATACAGGAGGAGGAGGGAAAGAAGAAAAAAAAAAAGCTTTGTGTTTGTGTGTGTGTGTGTGTCTTTCATGGAGGTGGCAGTCGATCCTGTGTGTCTGGGCGTCCTCTCAGATTGCCTGACAGATAATCCATCACACAGTCAGTGTGTCTGACAGGAATAGGTCTCAGTCAACTCTCTGTCTCTCTGTTGTGCTCACACAGGGCCTATGAAGGACAGCCGCTCCTCTCAAGTCTCTCTTGGGACGAGGTACACTTGAGTTTCATTAGAGGACTGAAGGTGTGTGTGAATTGAGGAGTTAAAGTGTGTGTGTGTGTGTGTGTGTGTGTACAAATTCACAAAAGAAAAGAAAGGCAGAACAGGAAATAGTGTAAAATACGTATAACATGTTGTATGGCTTATTTTTGCAAAGTGGCTCTCAACCAGGAGTCCAGGGACCCTCAGAAAAATGGGGAATAGTATATTTTCACTTAAAGATAAAAGAAAAAACGACTGGCCGACTCACTCAGTGTGTAAGTCCATGGTGCAGGCAGGCAGTCCAAAATACATCTGAAGCACTCTGACTTTTATAAAATCCTTGATTGATACATGGATAAACCAACCTGTTTTGACTAGAGTCTCTTCATCAGGGCACCCTGATGTCGCCAGTCGTTGTCTTTTATCTTTATGTGACCATCTGCCTGATCCTTGAAGAGCACCTGACTTCTTACAGTTAACAACACAGTGCCTTAACCCAGTGCAGCAGCAAAACTCCTTTTTTCCTCATTATCAATTTATTTTCATGATGTAATTCACTATAGAGGTGTGTAAAAAGTCAGATAATAGTGAAAGATGCCCTGTGTGATTTCCCAGAGCCCAACATGATGTCGTCAAACGTTTTTTTTAATCCGACCAATAGAACACAAATTCGTAACTACTCAGTTTATCATCACATATGACAAGAAAAGCATCAAATTCTCACATTTTAGAGGCATGAAACCGGCAAATGTTTGGCTGCTTTTGCTTAGAAAACTACTGAAATGATTGTTCCATTATCAGAATAGATGCCAATTACTAGTACTAGTTAATTGACTAATTGTTGCAGAATTCTGGTCCTAACCGTATCTTATTAAGGCGACACTTAACTTTTTGGAAATTTTAACGCTTTTCTTTGTTTAGGTTAAAGTGCTATTAATAAGCTGATGGCACAATGAAATATAAGTGAATTCCACCAGAAATAAAACTCATAATTGTACCATTCTCATATGGTTCTAAGAAAACTCTGGTTCTAAGTTTTCTCCTGTCCTGTCTGTCTTCCCCACGTGGAGGCCTCCGACTGACGTGACCGCTGGCGTAACAGACGTAACAGAGGAGGGGGGAATGGCCTTTGGAGGGAGGTAGAGTTGTGGATCTTCAAATTTATTTCTAAGTGCTGTGTGAAATGCAGGAAAGGTAAGAGTAGCTTTAACCACAGTCTGTTCAGATGGAGCTCCCTGAAACAAGATTCTATCAAATGGGGGTCGCTGACCTGATGTGTATCAATTCAGGGGTCCTTGACACGAAAAAGGTTGAAAGCTACTGTTTTTGCACTTGCACTGTTTTTTTGAGTTCAGCAGATTAATTATTCAATGCAGTGGAGACAATTAATATAAAAAAAAGAAAGATTAAAGTGTTCGGTTGAAATTTGTATCACTTCATCTTTCTATTATCTTTGATTAAAAACTATTTAAGCCAGCAGCGACTACGGATGTGTTGTCACAAGGTACAAGGCTGCTTAATACACATTACAATATTTGAAATATTCATCTTTCTTTTCTCATTTAAAAAAAAAATCTTGATACTGTTAAGAATAATTCCACTTTGCAGATCAACAGCCGATCATTTATTCATGAGAGTTTTTGCAATGATGTCTAACGTTAAGCTCTAGAGTGTGTTATCTTCGTTCAACACTTTCAGCGTCTGAGTTGCTTTTATTCCACCGTGGCACAAAATAAAGACAAGTGACTAATTTAATAATGGATTCTTCATTTGAGAAACTGTCAAGCAAAAATGCCAAACATCAGATGGTTACAGCAGATTTGCTTCTTTGTCTTGTAACACTCATACCATGAAAATCTGTTCAAACAATTTTGTTATTTTTTTAGCGACAACACCAAACTTACTGTAGCAATTAATTACTGTAAACTTTGGACAAAAGCATCTGGCATCTATCAGGATTCTGGAGTGTTTGATGAGTATAAAAGAGGTCTGAAGATCTCACCTTGGACTCTGGAAAAACTGTGACTGATATATTTTACTTTTTTCAGATGTTTCACAGACTGAATGATTAATGCAGAAAACAAATGGCAACTACTAGATAAAATCATAAGCTGCAGCCTTAGAGACGAGTTTAACCACGGATCGTTAAATTTTCTTTCTGGTTCCCACCTAAACCTATCCTTCTTTTATAAACTCAATTATGGAGCTGATCTGGATCTTACCGCAGTTTGAAACTAAACATATTCAACTATTTGACCTTCAGATAAAACATATAGCAGGTTCATCTAAAGCATAAACTTTATGCAGTAGCAGTGTTGGTAACGAGAAGTTGAATTATTTGGAATAAGCTCCTACTGTATATTCAAAGGTTATCTCAAGGCTGGACTGTGTGTTTCTCTCCTCAGGTAGTTAATGGTGTGAGCTCAAAGGCTCACCACTGTAAAAACTGCTGTGTGTCTGCTTCCTCCACTGACATTACATTTAATCTGCTAATTTGCAGAACAGGAGTAGGATTAGCAGAGTTTTGATACCCCCCCCCCCCCCCCACACACACACACACACAGGATGCTCGAATATAAAGTGAACAAACAAACGAGACAGCAGTCTTGAAATATTTGTTTTAATCTCCTGACTTATATATACAGCTTTGACACTGTACTCAAGATCTCCTGTCAATATACATTCATGATTATAAAAAAAAATCTAAATACAATTGCTGCACGTTTTTGATTTTCTCAGCACCTCTGTATGAAACTACTTGTACAGAAAGAGTTGGCAGGATAGTTTATAAAACCCTGTGGCCTTCATGAAACAGGCACAGATTCAAGCAGTTAACACACTGTTTGCCATAGAGCGCTTAACAATTAAGACATGATGTACAAAATTTCACAGCATGGGTACTTCATTCACCTCATTAAATACATATACTGTACGTCATTGGATGGATTAATGGATTAATTACTGACAATGAAGTCACTGTTTTGGTGAAGTGCCATTGAATGATTTCACAAGAACAAGCTGTTTTCAGTCATATTGTACCTTTAAAAATACCCTTGGCTGAGAACGGAGGTGAAAATTTCTTTTAAATAATATTGCATACATATGCCACATTATACAGAGTGAAAGCTGTGTCTGTTACCTCTGAAAAATGGAATGCGAAAAGCGTCATGTCTCCATCTAATCTGTGAGACTTTATGATATTTCAAGACAAGATTGTGCCAACAAGCCTGAGAGTTACAGACTTATCCCATTTATTTCATTTTCTTTTAAAAATTAAAAGCTGCTTATTTTTCCCACACAGGTGAGGTGAGTGTAAAATTGAAATTCTGTGAGGTGTTAAGGTGACACAGCATCTAGAAAGCTGCGATACAGACGCTGGGAAGCTAGTGTTGAAACAAAAAAGGCCTGTGAGTGCAAAGACATGAAGTCCTGGAGGTCTGCATGTGTAAGAAAAGGCTGACGGTGATGATGTGAGACTGCATGAATGTTGGCGGACAGAGTGTGGTGAGGTTACTCTGTGGCTTTTCTATTTCTTGATGGCGGCCACTGCTTTCTTGGCGGCGTCATCCAGGTCATCTGCTGCTGTGATGGGCAGGCCGCTCTCGCTCAGGATCCTCTTGGCCTCGTGGACGTTGGTGCCTTGAAGACACAGGAAAACACTGTCACAACCAGGCGACAACAAATATGACAGAAACTGGCTTAACAAGGTTGAACCTGATGTGCCATCTGCACCGATGTAAAAACCACACTGTGTGAAAGACAAAGAGTTCCTTTGGAGGAATCAATGCACATGATGACAGATGGATGGAGTTATGGGTGAACGGTGGCAGCTTTGTCTGTGATCAATGTCAGTGAGTCTTGCAATTTGTGCGTGTGCGTGCTCTCCTCATTGCAGTGAGGTCAGGGGTAGCAGGTGCCAGGTGATATGATGGCGTCCATGCCCTGGTAGACCCCCAACCAACCAGAGACAGAGAGAGAGAGAGACAGATACATCCTGAGATGTTCTCCAAAGCCCTGAGGCTCTACACGCTGAACTGGCTGCCTCCCAGCGCTGCACATTGTGCAGCCGAACACAAGCCTGACAAGCCTGTCACAACACGGGGCAGGGGGCGCCGCAGTGGACGGAAGGACACAGAGAGAGAGAGAGAGGACGGATGGCGGAGAGAGGGAGTAAATGAAAGGGAGGGAGAGAGCAAAAGGTCAAATGATGCAGAATTGCCCACACTGCTAAAACAACAAAAGCCAGCTGTTTATGTGGCATTTACTGATTTCACACATGAAGACATGATGGCACAGAAAAGGTCATTTACAGAATCTGTCTGATCTCGTATCATCAATTCTCTACTCTGTCTGCTATCGGATTTTTTTTTTTTACAATTTATTTTTGTTCCTATTTTATTTATTTTTTACTATTTCTTACTTTAAGTCTATTTATCTCTAATTACTTTTGTCTTTAAGCTCCTGCAACACCTAAATGTGCCAGAAGTGACCTGGCTAACTGAGTAATCCTGCTGGGTGCACCCCTCCTACCTGCACACCAGTTTCTGAAGGCAGGAGTCTGACTGAAGGACATTATTACGAGGGATGAGTGAGTACACCATTATCTGTATCTGTCTGTATCTGTTCAACCAACTAAATTATCTGTATCTGTATCAGCAGGGGAACAATCCAGGCACTCAGAAAAAATACCGAAAAATGAGGAACGAAATATTAAAAAGCCTTTGTTGTAGTGGCTAAATCATTAAAAGAGCCGACATGTTTCGACCACAGCAGGTCTTTCAAGACATACAACACACCTATATAGTGGCAGGAACCAATCAGAGGCCATCACATAACCCATATAATGGCATAACAGGTAAAACAAATAGACAATAATAACAAAATAACAAGTTAATGCAAAGTGACATGAGATAAGATACGCAGACAAAATAAATATAAATACATACACACTTATTTGAACACAAAGGTTCAAACAGACCAGTGAATAAGTGGGAACCTTTTGTAATCAAATAAATTAAGTGGCATTTTATGCAGGCATGTGACTTTTTGTATTATACGTTGTTATAATTTCGTATCACATGCACACCATTGTCAATCTTTTTTTTTTCTCTTGGTAACTTTAGTTAACAAAACGAGAGCTATGCTTTCAAAGTGGTTGAAGACCTCAACACTGGGGTCATAATAATAATAATACTTATAATACATTTTACTTATAGAGCACCTTTCAAGGTACTCAAAGATGCTTTACATTGGTTAAAAACAATCACAAAATAAACTACAATAAAATACACCCAACATCATTCACACGTTAAAAGCCGTTTTGAAAAGATGTGTTTTGAGTAGTGATTTAAACTGGGACAGATCAGTGCAGTCTTAAAGTGTTTGGGGAGAGTGTTCCAGAGGGAGGGGGCAGCTATGGACAAGGCCCTGTCACCCCATACACTCAACCACTGAGACAACTCAAAATGCATTGTGTAATCTGTTTACTTCGTGGTGCTAGAGGTATAATCCAAACCACTTTTCATATTAAAACCACACCATTTAAAAACAACAATCTAATTAGCTCTTCGTTTACATATTGATAAATGTTATGCTTTACATGTATAACTGCAACAATTAGTCGATAAAGAGAAAATTCTCATGTGAGTGTTTGTCTTCTATGACAGTCAACTCAATCTCTTTAGATATCTGTCGGACAAAACATTTGACATTTAATTGCCCAAATGATTAGTAGAGAAAATAATCTGCAGATTAACAGATAATGAAAACAATCATCAGTGGCAGCCTTACATACATGTGCAGTATTAACTGTATGTGTGTGATTGAAAGCATCTGTTGTCACAACAGTTGCCATGTGTGTATCAGCGTCTCTCTGCATTCACTCTGGCTCAGCCTGTGATGTGGAGCTGTGTGTGTGAGTGTGTGTTTGTGTGTGTGCATGCTCAGACACTTACAGGTTGACCTTAGCTCTCCTGGCTGGCGTGTAATTAAGACTGCATGATATGTGAATTCTCCGGAGGCCCGGCCACCCTGATCAATAGAGCTTTCATGAGGAATTCTATTACCAGCGCCACTTAACGCCTAATATTTCATCTCTTTTGTCCAGCCAGATAATAAGTCATTCCAAACACATTTTTTTTTGCAGGCTCACACTCCAAACAATCAATTCTGCAATGTAATTAATTAGAATAAGAGCAGGAAGAGACCTTGCTCTGGCACATAAACAGGGGATTGGGTGTCTCAACTCATTTTCTCATCAAATACTGTGGCATGGAATATTCTCTCGTTCGTGTGTCCACAGACGCATCTATAGTCTCGATGCTGTCGCTCATAATGAGGGGGGGCAGTACTGTATGCTTTAACCCCGTGAACTTCATTGGGATTGACGGATCCATATTATCATACTGGCAGGCTTATCTGTCAGATGATTAAAACAAAGTTGCAGCACAGCAAAGTTGAAACAACAGTGGATAAAACTCGGGAGGAAGCAGCCATATGTGCCCACAGCAAATACATAATGCAGGAGATATTCTAAAAAGACAAATATGCCTATGGAAAGTGTATATAGCACTGAAATAAAGTAAACAACACATGCATTTCTGCTATTTTTTGATCCCATAAATATTCATGAGAGGCAATAATGTGTGCGGCGTTGTTAAGACATTGCATCTGTGCTACCTGTGTTATCCACGTAACGTGTGAGGGGGATCACACATTTATGGGAGTGAGAAAAAGAGACATGCATTTATGTGGGTCTTCTTCTGCATGTGTGTGTGTTTGTGTGTGTGTGTGTGTGTGTGAGAGAGAGAGAGAGAGTGACTGCAGTTCCACTGTGAGCAGTAGGGAGCACTGATAGCTCACAGCAGCAGAGGCAAGGACAGAGCCCGGCTGGATACAGCACCACTAGGTGTGTGCGAGTGTGTGTGTGCGTGTGTAGCGTATGCTTAGTATATGAATGTGTGTGTTCACCTGCAGCCACTAGGTGCTGCCAGAGACCTACTCACAGCCTGGACCCAGACACATACAGGATAATGCATTCACGCCACAAGACTTCAATTTTCAAATGACACTCTGTGAGATTAACTGTAAAAAATGACCTTAGAAGGGGCAAAAAAAGATTTTTACTGTCCCAGAGCAGAACATGAGCACAATACACACTATCTCCAAGGTTTTATGAGGGTTTTCATCACCACTGATGGCTGTTAATTACAAGAGATTTCTGGCTTTTAAAAGTCACCTGCTATTCTGAACTTTGTCTCAAACAAGCACCTATTTGAAATTAAATTAAATCCTAATCTACACCAGCAACACTTCCCCACAGCCATCCAAACTGCTGGACGATGGATTAGCTGACCAGCCTTACGGTGCAGCTCAGCTATGAGTCTTTAAACTGTTCAACACTGAGCAGCACTACGCATTCTGCAATGTGATATACTGCCACTTAACAACACATTTCTGTTGGATCTCGGCACTAATGAGCAATTTTACTTGTGACTATTGTGAAAATGTCACATTAATGTGTGAGTCAATTACAGGACACCATATCTCAACAAGATAATAAGGCTTCGGGCTGTGCCAAAGGCTGGCGCTGGAGAAGTTCTGTCGATGCTGCAGTTCCTTAAATTTATGACTAATTCTGTCTTAACAAGCAGAGTTTAGCGAAGCTAAGAACTGATGAGAGGAGAGGGCTCAGCAATAGTCTCAAAACCTACAGAGCAGCTCTGCACTCCTGACGGCTCCTTATATACCATGGAGAAGACAAAGATGTGTTCTTGTGTAAGGTAAAGATAAGAGCAGAAATGATGTGAAGCTTGATAACCGATCTAAATCGTTTTCTGGGGTTTTAAAGTTAGCTTGATACATTTGCTCTGAGCTTCATTTTCAATGAAGAGAGACTGTGCAACTTTTTGTAGAAGAAACAATCTTCCCTTTAGAAATAATTAGTTGAATTCCTAAGTAATAAAACACACCCCACGAGTTAGTACACTGTAGAGTTTATGTTGCAACAGCCTTTAGCTCTGCTTATACATATACAGATCGTCTTTAAAAAGAGGTATCTGCCTCCATGTTTTGGCCTCTCGTTTGAGGTCACTTTAGGTACTTTTTAAAAACGTTTTCTGACTTGCAGATTTTTTAAAACTCCAGTTACTTTGTATTCATGTGGATATAACAAACTGAACATTTGCGTATGCCTTTCGTGTAATGAGCATACACCAAAAACCGTAACAACCACGGTGGACTACCAGTTTGTTTGTCTTTTGTGAGCACTGCTTGGACTAATGACAACTTAACCGTTAAACTTAGTATTGCTGCACCACTTCACGTATGAATGGAGGCATCTGCGGTGCCCAAAGCTAATTTGTCCACCTCAGCGTCTGTGGATAAAGCCCGTCAGAAACAATGGCTTTGAATCAGGACTGAGGTGGAACCAGCAGATAGTAGGACGATTTTGAGAGAGGGACTGCTGTTGAAGAGGAGGGAAAGGAAAACTCCCACATGTCCAGACATCGCTTGTATCTGTGAGTGAGCTCCTTCATTCGTATGCTGCTACCTTTGCAATAAGGGCAGACTGTGGAAGACACTTAATGCCAGAAAGTGTTTTAGTGTCAACGGAAATATTTAGTAAAACAAAGGTCTTGCTGACAGATTATATCTCTATGTGTAGACGGGGAGTTACTTGGGCTGGTATGACTAGCAGTGGCTGCTGTTAGCAAACGTAAGCTAAATATTGCCATGTTGATTAGCCAATTTGCAGACTCTGACTCTTCTCTGCTTGTGCTACGCTTTGTTTAAGCATTTACCAAAGGCCATTTTCACAGCAGTCATTGCGACTTGTCATAGCAGGAAAAGCACGGCGTTGCTTGTAACTAACAATAGCTGTGTTTTATACCCAGTAAGCCATGACAGTGTAACAGCGAGCCAGCATGCACAATAATTGCGCCAGCATTAATCGTATTACTTAAACCTTTGCTTTTCCTGCTGTGATGCGTCCAAAGTCTTCATTGAAAACGGCCTATTATCTTGTCACTATTGGCCACGCTGGTCGGCGCTCAGAGAAAGTTCTACAGCTGAGATTTAAAGACGTGTGCAACAGTGTTTTTCCTTTGTTTTCTAACAAGTCCTAAAGAAAACACTTTTGAAAAACCAATACTGTAAACTTTTTAATTAGCTTTATTTTTATGTCAGTGTCACAACAAATGTGTTTTTGGATCATTTAAATTAGCATAATATGAACTGTGTTTTTTAGGATTTTGTTTAAAAGTTACTTTGTAAAGATAGTTTGAAGCAGATAAAGGATAATCCTCATGTATCTGATCTCTGCAGGACCACTGTATCCGGTATTGCACCAAAGAGAGCTGTTGATGCAACTGGATCAAAGGGCACCTGAAGTGCCCCTGATAACGTTTCAAAATATTAAACCAATAGTTACACAGAGATGGGCACGATCAAATCATATGAATCTATGATGCAGGAGCAGGGTTAATATCAGGATACATTTGAGAAAGTCTGAGTTTTGCCCAGTTGGAGTATCACTGAATATAAAAGAACAAAGACACGATATCTTTTTACGTCATTCATGTCACAGGAAGCATGACAGGAAATACCAGTGGCTTGTTGTCCTGCCCCAGTTACCTTGAATAACTGGTGTAAAAACATTTGCTTTCATCACTGAATGTCATCACACTTGTTCTGACTTTGATTGTTAATCCTCATAATAATCAGTACCAAACAGTGAGTGTTTTCCCTTCACAGCTAAAAATGGATGAGGCCTGCTCCTCCCTCCTCCGTCCTGTGTGTCAAACATCAAATGCTTCTCATTTGAACGCAGAGCGAGATACTCCTGAACGGCACAGACGCTTTGCCTTTGATGTGCTCGCCAGCCATTGATTAAAGTTTTCATGTTTCTTATGTTGTCTAGACTCTTGTTTCAGAGAGACACATGCACTATAGCTAAGTATTTTAGATTTAAAGAGCATCTCTGACATTGACAGTCTATAAAATCCATCGTGTCATTCAGGTTTTCATCCGTGTTGACTCTCATAAAGAACCTCATTGTATTAACAAATAACGTCACTGCGCTCAATATTGTGTGCAGCATTCATTCTCAGGATCTGTTAAATTTCTGTCAGGTGTTTGTTGAATGCAGAATATATGAAAGAAAGAGAATGAAACATTTGGTCAATATTTACAACTAAACATTAACACAGTAAATTTAGAGATTTAAATGGCTAAAAAAATCAGCGTCAAAAACAGCCAGTGTGTTCAAATTTATATACAGCTTTATTTGTATGTCCATGCGTATCTGTTGTGTATGTATAGCTGCAGCAGATGGCTATTTAAGCTATAATGACACTGTCAGGACTGAAAGGGCCATCTCAACCATACTATTGGACCTCGCGTCTCTTTTTAATTAAATGGGAGAAAAATGGCCAGATCTCCTTTTAGGGAGAAAACAGCCTCCACTGTGTGACAGACAGTTGGGGAAAGGCTCGGTAAATCAATAGGCCAGGGAACAGAGTTAAGCGAATGCAGTCACCTTTTTTTTCCCCCTGGACCCTGAGGGCTATTCAAGGGGAATTTTTTCCATAGTGGCAGACAGCATCCTCACAGAACAATATGTCCATGTTCACACTGTGGCCAAAGGGGGCAGTACAGTACTTCCTTATGTATCTCTTCCTATCAGTACCTTAAATATGTTTGTCTACAAGTGTGTCTATATCATGCCGAATCTGTTGCATACATTTGCAATGTATGAATATAAGTGCCAATACTGTAGACGACAAACTGGCTGTGCTTTAGTTTGACTCCATCAGCCCACATTTCAAGCAACCCTATCAGCTAATTCAAGCCTTTCAGCATCTAGACAACATGACCCTTCTCCTCCACATATGGGAATACATAACTCTCCACCAATGTAATCAACCCAGGCCTTTTAAAAGAGCCTTCCCAATTAAAAGTGTGCCAGTTAATCCATTCTGATCCTGTTGAAGAGCGCTGGGCCGTTCTCACTGCCCTGCGGTCAGCCTAGCAAGCTGAGCTGATTGATTCTGCACCAATCTTCTCCACAAGACTGCGGCCCAGGATGTAATGACCCACAGCTAAAGCTTGGATTAGGCCCGGGCCAGGAAAGAACGTGGTTGGACCAACCGCCAACAGTGACCTTCTGGACTCAGCCTGTTTGTGAGTCAGGTTGAATTACATGGCCTGGTATGAGAAATGTGTTGTGACTAATTAAGGGTCTGTCGTCATTGCCAATCCAGTCGCTTCTGTGGCGACACATTTCATCAGAGTCCTCGCTCTTCAGCCACATGGTTAATCAGGTACATGCAGGAACACACTGGATATGAATTACTCATATGCAAACTTTACATCTTCACTATTTGAACTGGCACCGTGTGGTTTATGTTGACTTTGTGTGCTCCTCCCATCAGACAAGCATGGACATATGCATGCTTTCCTTCAGTAACCCAGTGTTTCTCATACACTGATTTATCTAATCTTATTTTATTGTAGAGATGCCTGTAACACTTGTTTAACCCCTCCTTGCCTCACTCTTTCTCTCTGTCTTTGATTATTGAGATAAGAGGTAACTAGCCACTCTATGGTCCCTCCCCCTTGCCTGCTGCCGCTGACCCAGGAGGAGAGGGGGCAGCAGCTCAGGAGACGAACCTTTGGCTAGGGGCTGTAGTGGCTCAATTTCAGCCAGTGCAAACGACCTAGTGCTGGGTGTCACAGTGGGCTGGTGGCCTGGTCTAACCTGTGTAACAGCAGCAACAGAAAGTTTGCTAATCCAGCAGGGAGTCAGAGCTGTCCGATTCCCCGGAGCTGGGATTTGTGCTGGCTGGATTCAGATTGCTGCTGCCACTGACTGGAGATTTGTCTCCAGAGCTGCTGCCCTCTCTCCTCTCAGTGAGGTGGTCCATAGCTGCAGGCTGTGAGGCGGAAGACGCACTGTGATTCGAGATTCTCGCCAACATTAGCTATGTAAACATGAACCTGAAGCTGCAGCTGTGAGCCATTAGCTCCGGTTAGTGGAAGGCTAACCTATTAGCAACATTTTCTCTCCATTTTTGAAATGCTTCACTGATACTGACACGTGTTGGCTCTCTTTTTAATAAGTCTGCCTCCCTTTTATGGGTTGCTTTGCAGTGTAGGCAGTTGTTGCCAGTTCTGGAATAGAAACTATGCAGGATTGTCCGTCACTGAATTAGGCTTTCACCATCTGAATGGATGTGCAAGCGCATCTGCATTTGTGAAACAGCCATTAGGAATGCCCTCTCTCTGAAATGACTTGTGTCCAGTCTCTCAAGCATGCCACAGATGTTAAAAATATGCTAAAACAAAAACTGTCCGTTTGTAACTGTTTAGCTCAGTTATGTAAGCCTATCTTAAAACTTACCAGCGGTACCTGCAGACAGTGGATCACATCAGCAGCACATGGAGGAGGACGGAACTGATACTGACTGATGTCTGTGTTCTTCATTTGTTACTTACTTGCATTATTGACTTTATATAGTGACTTTCCTGTTGTAAACAAGACTGTTGCTGCCATAGACTGTTTTCCATCATGGCATGAGGTGAGGTTGTGTGTGTGGGACAGAGAGGAGAAAGGGAGATATTGCTAGAGAAAGATAGAGTGTCTTACTGCCACTTGTTTTGCTTTTGTGCATTGATGGCTCTTTTTATTCTGTTTCGGCAATTTGAGATGTGCCTGGGTCTGATATGTGACCAAATATATATAATGTTTTTTATTTTAAATGTGAAACGATAAACATTGCTTTTCTTTTTACTGAATTATTTGCATTTGTTAACAATTTGTCATTACAAAAAGCTTAAAAAAAGTTTTCAATAGGCTGCTCGCTGCTGGAGATGTCTGGCCCATTGACATTTCCTGGTTTTAAAATCTGGCCCAATTGAATTTGTAATGGAATAGCCCTGACATACAGGATATATAATATGACAACTGAACTTTCCACACTCTACGCCACGTCTATACTGCACTGTAGTGCCGCGGTGCACAGTTGGGTTCTAGAAACAGCTTACGCGCCCTGACCTACAAACCATATTAGCAGAGTGTGTGAGGACATACAGTATGAAGTGTTGAGGGCTAACACACACACACACACAGCTCTCTGCTCTGGACATACCACTCAGCAGGATCTTGACAATTAAGCTAACCACCAACTGGCCCCACGCCTCCGGGAGCCACCGCTGCCATCCCACACACACACACACACACACACACACACACACNACACACAGCTGAGCAGGTTTCATTAGCATATACAGGTGAAAGGTGAGGCAATCAGTGCCATCTCTACTGTTATTCTGGCTGGCGCTAATGACGGGTGTGGCAAAATGTGACACTTATGAGAAATGCACTGCTGTTCTAACTGGGACTCTGGGCCACAATGAAGATGGATAGGCCCCAGAGAGTACAGCAGCAATAATACAATGGCTCCAAAGTTTAATACAAGGTGGGGAAAAGGTGATTCAAATACTGCTGCACTTCTGCTGTTTACCATTTACACTAAAGTGATAACAAATACATTTGTCAGCTCAGAACTGTAAATAAATTCATTAAAATTTAATATAACTGGCTTTATTAACAGTGGCCATATGGGTTTTGGTTATGAGGTCAGGAAGATCACAGTGATAACAAGAACTACAGGAAATGATCCATTTAAAAAAAAAAAAAATGGTTAGTGATGGCTGAACCACAGTCTGTCTGCATGATGCCTCTGCTGGTGTCAGAGATGCTGGTTACCTCTGCCTCAAGGTGTTAGTCATGTGAGGGCAAACAGCTCATCAAGATGAGTGACAGGTGCTGGAGGTGTGAACTTGGTTTGAAATCGTAGCCTAAAGGCCAGTGTCATGATCCAGTATCATCAAATCCTCATTAGGGTCAAGTGCTTTTATCCAGGCTACATGGAGATCATTGGTCCACGTTTCTGAGAGGGCTGATGGACATTGTGTTTGATGTGAGTGTTAGTGGGGACCAGCTTGCTAAGACAGATAGGCCAAACCGAGATTTCTTTGTGTGTGTATGTGTGTGTGTGTCTGTGTGCATTCCTACCTTCAAGCCTGACCACCAGCGGCACCTTGAGCTCCAGCTCCCGACAGGCCTTGGTGATGCCGTTGGCGATGATGGCACAGTTGACGATCCCACCAAAGATGTTGACCAGGATGGCCTCAACCTGTGAAAGAAGAGAATGAATGAAGAATTAAATCTAGTGGTGCATTTTTCCCACAGACCGCCATCATTACAGAAACATCTGTAAAACTGTTGACAGGATACCTCTAAGTGCAAATAAGGTTAATTATGACTCTTTCTATTGAGAATTTTTGAATTATATAGGGTTTTTTTTTTATTCATAAAACTTTCCTCAAGCTGAGAAAACATATTTAAAACTCTGTGATGTCATCACAATGTAAAATCTATAAGCCCAGTGGGAACTCCTACACTACTGCACATATTTGGTGGGCTGCATACGTAAAGTGGGACCCTAGAAACTTTTTTGGCTTATGTGCCAGGCGAGCAACTCCATTGGAATGAATAGGCGCCATCCTGGGGTCTCTGTGTCTACATATTATAATACATGTATGGTGCAGACACACCTTTGAACAACAGGAAAGTAGCATCATGCAAAAGATGTACATCTGTAGTGTCCAACATATCACGGCTCTGGCTGTGACTTACTCCATCTCCACTCCAGTCTTCAATTATCTCATCACCACGCAGTATAATAATCCAAGGGCATCATTTACTCATCTGCAGATTGTTTCGCCAGATTCAGTGCTATCAGCTTCTCAGCCGCTCAGTGTCTTTGTACTAGAGTTTTTTTCCTGATGTGTTTTTTGAGCTGATTATTGATGATTATCTCCTACGCCTAGGATCTCCAGCGTCTGCTTCCATGCCGACTCGCCACCGCCACCTCCATCTGCACCACAACTGCCGACCAGCCAGCCCTTCCACTCATCTGCCAGCTTTCCACAGCCCCAGCCGGTCCCAGTTCCTCGCCTGCCTCTGCCATCTCCAGCTTCCCACATTTCCCCACCTACCCTTCCAAATACATCCCCCATCATCATCATCCACCCATCTGTTTTTGTGTCTGCTTTTGGGTCCTAAGAACACCAAGCCTTAACACAACATTTATTATGATGGGTTAACAAAGGAATTGGTCCAAAATTAAGCACAAACCAAGGACAAATCCTCTGCACAGTTCTTAAAGTGACACTCATATATGGTCAACACAACTGGAAAAATGCTTTTTCACATCAGTGGAAAACTAATTGTTTCAAAATCTACTTGGGAAAACTTTAAGTAGAAAGAGAGACCCCACCACCAACGTTGTGAACAGTAGGTCATGCACCCAGAGGCTCTGCACCCCAAGGCTATACAACACTGTCACACTGGAGGCAGAATAAAGTAATGTATTGTAGAAGTTAAGAGGGCAGCAGCAGGTAAAAGAGGCAACACTGGGGCTGAACAATAAAGCAATATTTCAATGGGAAGTGGTGACATGACAAACAAAAGAAGCTAAACACCTGGCTAGTTTTCAAATCATCTAATGTGGCTGAGCAACGCATCACATTCAGCTCTTCAAACTGTGTGGTAAAAAAATGTGACTGGCTAGTTAAAGAATAAAACATAATCAAGTACACACGTAGCAGTCAGCAGATCCAATAGTCAGTGCCCATCCTGCTTGTGACTCCATTCAAATTCAGTAGCTGTCATCCACAAATGTTAAGATGTCCTTTCCTCTCATGGTTCCACATTTCCCTGACAGCTATCAGAAACAAACCTTTGAGTTTTGAACACGCAAAGTTGTGCAAAACAATCTCCCTGTCTGTACTATGTTCACTTCAGCTGTCTTGCAGTTTCTTTGCAACTTTCTTACAAAATAAGCATGAAACTGATATCACTAAGTACTGAAGCAAGGCAGCTCGTGTGTGTGTGTGTGTGTGTGTGTGTGTGTGTGTGTGTGTTTGTGTGTGAACAATCTAGCACTTGGTAATTACCCTGGCTAGCTCAGTGGAAAAGTAGACTGAGAGCACACAGGATTAATCCTCCATGTTTGTTTATAATCACTGCTAATCTGTTAGCGCCGATTTGGATGAGCAGCTTGTGGGTGTGTGTGTGAGGGTGTGTGTGTGTGTGTGCCTGTTGTGAATGTGTATGTTTTCAGTGTGGGGTAATGATGTTTATAGGGAGAGGAGATCAAGGACTTGGATAGCTATCAGAGCGACAGCCACGGCATTGTCCTCTACGTGCTATCCAAATGAGCATCTCCTTATAAACAGTGGAGAATGACACGAGACCAGGAGAGGACTCCAAAACAAACGCAGATGTGGGGAGCGGCATAAAGACTCAGGCGTCATGCAAAGAAATGGGGCAAGCTGTTAGGTCAACACAGAGAACTGTTTCATGCTGATTAAGTGTATTGCGCAGGGATGTGACCAGTAAAAAAACAAGGAGGAAAAGCAGGAAAACATTAGCGCCAAACTGCAAATGAGTAGACTCAGATGTTCAAATTAAAAAAAAAAAAAAAAATGAATCATAACCTCCAGATTGCTCATATTATAATACATGATGAGGTATAATAACATATTTAAAGAAAAAAACAGGTAGAGGAAGAGAACCACAGTCCATTTCTCATATAGCAGACACATCAGATTGCATTTTTCCTCATGTACGATGGCCACTTATGGTAGGGTGTTTTAAAGTTATTATCCTTTTTTTTTTTTTTAGCTTTTGTTGAAATCAATTTAAACTCTGTGAGAGTCATTTCATAAGTGAGTTAACATTGTCACTATGGTTACTTGCGCTTAGATATATTTAGGGTCATAGCTAAAACCCTGGAACACAATGAAGTTTGAAGTGAGCTATTATTATATCGTTTTGATAATATGAGTCATTATTTGGGTGATGCAATCTCTTTTGCAAAAAAAGAGTACATTTTGTATTAGTGCATAACTGTGTCTGGCGTATTTTAGCCCTGTTTATGTGTCCTTCGAGTGATTTAACATTACACTTTCACCAAGATGGGGAAATAACAAGAGACGGATTGATAAAACAATGGTCAAATTAAATGCGGCAGAGGCTGAGATATATATGATATATATTATCAAATTGCGCTGTGGCCAAGTGCAACATCCAAATTGCAGGAGCTGCATTTTTTTTGATAGGTAAGAATTTTAAGGTAAAATGTGTCAAAAAAAACTACCATTATAAATTAAGCATTGTGGTGCTACAGATATACCTCGGCCTACAAATAATAGGTGCTGGAATTTCTAACTTCGATACAGTACCTTGAAAAATATTGATATTCGATACCATTTTCAATACCACAGGAAAAAACATTGACATTGACAACTTCTTTCCGCCAACTTGCTGAAGGAGAGAAGAGAGAGCCAGAAAGTAGTATTGCTAGTGTCGATATTTCAGAAATAAGTATTGAAACCCTTTTAAATATTCAGAATCAACATACACTCACAAAGCACTTTATTAGGTACACCTGTTCAATGCAAATAGCTAATCAGTCAATTATGTGGTAGCAACTCAATGTATTTAGGCATGTAGACATGGTCAAGACGACCTGCTGAAGTTCACACCAAGCATCAGGATGGGGAAGAAAGGTGATTTATGTGAGTTTGAACGTGGCATGGTTGTTGGTGCCAGATTGGCTGGTCTGAGTATTTCAGGAACTGATAATCTACTGGGATTTTCACACACAACCATCTCTAGGGTTTACAGAGGATGGTCTGAAGAAGAGGAAATAGCGGCAGTTCTCTTGCTGAAAATGCCTTGTTGATGCCTGAGGTCAGAGGAGAATGGCCAGACTGGTTCAAGATGATAGGAAGGCAACAGTAACTCAAATAACCACTCATTACAACCAAAGTCTGCAGAAGACCATCTCTGAATGAACAACACGTCGAACCTTGAAGCAGACGGGCTACAGCAGCAGAAGACCACACCAGGTGCCGCTCCTGTCAGCTAACAACAGGAAACTGAGGCTATAGTTCACACAGGCTCACCAAAATGCCTGGTCTGATGAGTCTGGATCTCTGCTGCGATATTCAGATGGTAGGGTCAGAATTTGGTGTAAACAAGAAAGCATGCCTTGTATCAACGGTTCAGGCTGCTGCTGCTGGTGTAATGGTGTGGGGGATATTTTCTTGGCACACTTTGGGCCCCTTAGTACCAACTGAGCATGGTTTAAATGCAGCAGTCTACCTGACTATTGTTGCTGACCGTGTCCATCCCTTTATGACCACAGTGTACTCATCTTCTGATGGCTACTTCCAGTAGGATAACGCACCATGTCACAAAGCTCAGATCATCTCAAACTAGTGTCTTTCACATGANTTCACATCATGGATGTGGAGCCGACAAATCTGCAGCAACTGCGTGATGCTATCATGTCAATATGGACCAAAATCTCTGAGGAATGTTTCCAGCACCTTGTTTAATCTATGCCACCGAGAATAAAGGCTGATCTGAAGGCAGAAGATGGTTCCTACCCGGTACTAGCAAGGTGTACATAATAAAGTGGCTGGTGAGTGTATATTGATAAATCAATATTGATATCGATATTATATATTTATCATTGATTTTTTATTTTTTTAGTGAAAACGAAATGCAAAAATTTCAATTTCCACTAACTCATGCCTCATATTGCAGTTAAAATATCTGTCAACGTATCACAATATGTTTTTCTTGTTTGCATATTGTTCAGCCCTATTTTCAGTCCCAAATATCTGTCAAGCTCGAAAAAAAATACTGGATGCTACATTTCCCACAAAACAACACAATAATGCTCCTTGCCTGGTAAATGCTTCCACCCTTCAAACACCACATCCTGATTTTGTAACATGGGCTCCCTGTTAAAAATTTGAGGTCAATCTTAGAAAACCCGCATAGCATCAAGAGGGTTTTCTTAGCCTTTAGAAATCTTCAGAACAAGCCACTGATGACATTATGCAACTGTTTCCTCGGGATGTGCAGCACTCCTCGTGACAAGTAAACTCATCTTCATGCGTAAAATTGGTGGAGTGCCCTTTTAATGTACAGTGGCTATCATCTATCATGTGGAAAGGACAAGTCAAGCCTCAAGGTATCCATATTGTTCATTTCTTTCTCATACCACACCACTGAGGGGGATCTGCTTCCGTAGTTCATATTCACCACACTTTAACCCGCACGTGTTGACTGGCAAACTCAGCAGGTATGAATGTGGGTGATCATAGCTTCCAGGTGCACAGCCAGATGTACTTGTACAGTTCTACAGACGAGTCAAAAAAAAAAAAGCTACATTCACATAGTTTTGAGGGAAAACTACAGTTTTAGTGATATACCCTGTCTCAGTGGCCGGCGTGAATGTATATATGTGTGAAGAGTGGCAGACAGAAAGAGTTCAGCAGCAGGAGAGAAGCAGACAGGAAGAAAAAAGGTGTGAAGTGATACCGGATCGTTGGTTCTCAAACCTCAGCCGTGTATCAAACAGTTCTTCTGACAGCCTGTTAAGTGTGCTCTGCAGTTCACAGAGTGGAGGTGTGTATGCGTGTCTATACTCTGCTGCCTTAGGGCGGATGTGTGTGTGTGTGTGTGTGTGTGTGTGTGTGTGTGTGTGTGTGTGTTCCACTGTCCTGTCCAAGTGTGGCCCACAGCAGGGACACAAGGTCAACACTGCCACTGCCGCGATAAATTTGTACACAGCCAATTTAAAAAAATAAAGGAGACATGAATATTATTGACCAAATCCCTGGGCTTGAGTCTGTGTGTGTGTGTGTGTGTGTACTGTACATCTGTCAGCCTGAGCAACAATGATCTGCAATAGATTTTAACTGCTCTACATGTAAGTTAAAAACAAAAATCCCCTTAGGATAACATACTGAAAGTATTGGGGGTAAAAAGATTGTAGTTGTATTATTAGCATATGCGCAATGCATTACCAATGGAATGTACTGTATCTAATATGACATGACTCCTCATGTTAGATGGTACACACTGAGCCACAGCAACATGGGAAACCACTTTATGACAGCATTGTGTTAATGTAATGGTAACTATACAGCGCAGGGTTTTGGTTGGGTAAGACTTAATTTACTGTATCACAGGGTTTGATTCAGGGTCTCATGCACACATGGCACACACACACACACACACACACACACACACACACACACACACACACACACACACACACACACACACACTTTATCTGGCCCCCACTGGGGGGCAGCAGAGATTTAGATGCCTTTTCGCAGCCTCACCAGAGAAGACTCTATTCTCGCCCTATTTGCAGCCCATTTTTCAACTCTGTCTCTATTGGGAAGAACCATTTTTCTTCCATTCATGCGTCTCCTATTGACACCCATGTATATTAATGATACATAAGACATGATTTATGTCGCTTGGCAAAGAAGTAAACCATGTTTATAGAAATATGGATGTGGTGAGGACTGAGTTGCACTTTGCTCAAAGTTTGTTGTTTTTTCCTTCTTCTTATAATTTCTCAGATTTAGGTTTACAAGCAGGTTGTACAGTCGAGGGGACATTATTTTCCCCATGCAAAATGACAACTGAAAAAATAAGCAGACATTTGATGTAAAAGTTTCACCACTTCAAGCAAAGACTGCCGATCCAGAGCTAGAACACCACACGCAACCACCTCGCTGTGGTTGAAAGTGAGATAATGTGGTTAAATACTGTGTGCCCCGAGGGAACACAGCCTTAAATTGAAAATACGCAGAGACACTGGAGGTAAAAGAGCAGAAAAGGCAAAACAGTGTGCATCTTATTCATCTCTCTAATCATGTGCTCTCCGAGGACAGCTCATTCTACAACGCAATAAATACTTTGGTCAAGCATATTGGCCCTTTTGTGGTAGACTGCACAGTGCACATTAATGCTTCTTCTAAGCAGGAAACTGGTGTGCACAGGGTTAAATTGCCTCAATGATGAGCTGGCTGAAAGAGTGGGAGCCAGATTTAGGGTCAATCTCTTTGGTTTGATGCCCTCTCCAATCAAAAGTCTAACAGTGCTCTGCTCTATTCAGCTCACAGCGGCTCAGAAATCTAGCCTTAAAGCTACAGTAGGTAACTTTTATAAAAAAAAAAATAACTTTTTGTTATATTTGCTGGAACTTTTACAATTTCAGCTAATACACCCTGACAGTAGCACATGAGACAGATTGTCCATGACAAAAATCAGGTAACTCTGGCTCATCCCAGTGCTCTTAACAGCATTTGCAGGAATCCACAGCCAGAAGGAGTCTCTGAAGCATGTCAATTATTGCTCATTATTATTATTGCCCCCCCTCCCCTGAGCATGCTCTCACCCAGTCAAGCTCAATGTCTGACTTCAGGAGGAGCTCAGCAAACACAATGGCTGAGTAACAACCACCACCATCCCTCCTTTGCCAACAGCAGCAAACGCACCCAAGACAAGTAAACAGAAGAAGAACGATAATGAAAAGCAAGCTAAAAAGCTATACACCTTGGAAAAGCTGCTCCAGTGTTTTCTCCTGTGTAATCTCGGGCTTGGTTTAACTCTTTCTTTTGTACGTATTGTTGGCACTGCAGCCTGTGCAGGAGCAGTGATTGACACTGCATTAGAGACTCCTCCTGGCTCTGATTGGTTGTTTTCGTTCAGGCACAGTAGGCTCTAAATGCCATTAGGAGCACTAGGAGGAGCCAGAGGAACACGATTTTCCTCACAGATTATCTGCCTCATGTACTGCTGTCAGGATATAGTGACAGTTTCAGCAAATATGACAAAAAGTTATTTTTCATAAGAAGTTACCTGCTATAGCTTTAAGGTATGAAGCAGCATTGCACACTCCACTCCATCTAAAAATCTCCAACATCACACTCTGTAGCATTTTACCCCCTGTCACAGGAGCGAGTACTGCCTCTTTCCTTAAAGGCATTCATTTCAGGTGAGCTAACTTGGCAGCAGGGTGGATTTCTTTCATCAGAGCTCAGCATACGGCATAGGGTATAATGTGCCAGCTCGCTCTTTTTAGAGGATCTTTGTGTGTTCTTTCAGGCAGTGTTACGGCATGAGCTGGTGCCTTCTACCTGGGTGCCGGTGAAATGATTCAAATTTTACAAAATAGGATCATTGCTGCCGGCATTCCAAACCCCTGCCAAGGCTTTTTTGCGTCAAAGTCAAAAAAGGGCCTTCACAGGAGAAACAGGCTTTTCTGCCTGCTATTATACGCCCCACTAAGTGCGTTCAGGACAAGTAAGAAATGTAACCCAGACAATTTGACATGCTCACGTGGCCCTGTATTGTACTCCTCCTGTGTGTGTATTTTCATGTGTGTGCCTTGGATGCATGTTTGACAAAATATGTGTATTGTTATTGTGGATACAGGCATGTCTACCTCTAAAACCATCAATTTTTATGTCAATGATCATCTGTATGGACTGAAATATAAAGACAACGCTGGAGAGCAACATCTCACATTCAGAAAGTCTTCATATTCCTTCCATAGACCGATAAATAGCAAACAAACATGATGTACTTCTCTCCTCCAAGTTTCAACCCAGGGGGAATAAAAGCATTGTGTTCCCTCTCGTTCTGCACGGCTACTTGTCACGAGTTGCGCGTGCTCTGCTGAATTATCACTCAAATACACATTTTCATGCCCATACCCCTGTTAAGCGCTGCTAATCTCTCTGCAGGAAAGAAAGAAAAGGGAAAGCATCTTGTTTCCTTTGTTACTAGCAAGCAGATAGGAGTAGAAAAAGGCAGGGCTGGAGATGGGTGTGTGTCTCTCTGTGGCCTATTAAGGGCAATTGTTCTGTCTTATCTACTGGAGACAGCCTGTACTGTCGCCGCCTCCTCTGGCAGGCCTTGTTTATTTGTTTTCGATCTGCTGGGAGCCCCGCGCTCGGCCCTGGGGCCACAGGTTAACATGCACCGCTTCCAAATCAAGGCAGGGCCTGCTGGCTCTAATCACACATCTTGGAAGGACGGGACAGCTGTTGGTGTGAAACGATTATTTTGTTTCTGTCCTAGTTTGAAGTGAGATAGGGCTAAATTGACTTACAATATGTTGTTTAGCATTTCTTAGCATATCTTTTGTTAGGACTTGATGTCACAGCATCCATCTGTCATGCTGCATCTGAACCACAAAGTACTGAGCTGCCCACCATTTACTTTAGATGATGGGACAGCCGAAAGGGACGTGAGAACTAGATCCATCTGGACCTATGACAAACTGATGGATGTACTGAATACACAACATTTTCTCCCACACAAAGCAAAAATGTGGCGATATCAAATCATCACTGCCGAGCATTGTTGATATGTGTTTGAATATAGATGACAAAAATGAAAAAAATAAATCCTTGTCTACACAAATAAGCAATACCCTGCCTTGTAACAGGAGATAAAGGGAAGCACTGTCACAACACAGCATTCAGACTTTAGACACAGCCAACAGTTTCTTAGAATCATCTAATTCCTTGAAATTACTCTCGCTGTGTAATTGTGCTTCATGTCACAGCAGAAAGATAAGGCTGCGTGGATGAAAGCAAGAGCAAGATTTCATGTGTTCTTTGTCATATGTGTAGGGAGCATCAAATGAGCAACACAACCCATGTCAAAAAAAAGATGTTCATATAGCAATCTTTTATGCTACGTTTACTACTTTGAGCATCAATTCTGTCAAACTGGGGAGCTATTTCGCCTGTGCATATCTATTCTTAGAGAGGATACAGAACAAGAAAGAGAGAATGACACAAAGACAGACTGAGGGAAAAGAGGGTCTTGAAGTCAGAGAGTGAGGCGAAGTGAAACAGATGGAAGAAGAGAGATGGAGAAGAAAAGAGACGGAGAGAGGTGATGGGAAGTGGTGCGGTCCCTGGCTTCTATTGAAGGCTAGGATTGGCCCTGGCAAGGAAGGATAAGAGGGAAATAATTATCCGGCCTGCTGAAGCATGACAGCCCCTTCTTGGGACTGCAGAGAGACAGACTGAGCATTATGTCAAAGATTGGCCATGTCACTAGCGGAGACACCTCTTGACAGACAGTAGCATCTGAAGTTTCACTTGACGGTTAAAAAAAAAAAAAAAAAAGCACACTGCAACAGGCAGCCAGATACCTGCCTGATCGATGCCAGGTGGAGACAAGGTTTCATCTGGGGGACATATAGATGTAATCACTGAACTCAGTCTATCGTATACATTACCTGATGTTAGATTCTGTTCGTGTAACATTGACATCCCCAAGCCTGTGGACTGATTTCATGTTATGAAAGGACAGAAATATATACATCCACAGAATCTACTGAACGTACTGTGAGGAAGTTATCCCAATGCCATTCTCAGAAAACAAACGGTGAAAAGTGATTCCTTTTTTAAACCATGACCAAAATCAAGCTACTCTTCGGTCCATATGTCCTGAAAGGGGAGCAGTCCCATTTTATCGCCTGAACCCTACTCTGCATCGATATGTCTCGCTCACATTCATCCACATCACAGAGTCTTCTCACATATGCTCTGGCCAAGAAGAGTACTTTATGAGCCACCCCCTGCCACCTCCAGGCCCCTCTGACTCCATTTTTCTCTACAGGCCACAGAATAGAATCCAATCAAGGCAGGGATGGCTTTGCTTCCAGCCAAAAAGAGGTTTGACTGAAAGTATGGGTGGCTGTGGAAAGTGGAGGAGGAAAATGAGGAAAGGTAAGATCTGGCAGAACCCATGCGACCAGAGAATGGATCCTGGTGATGGCTATTACAGCCTTAAGGTTTGCCATTGCTTGTGAGGGAGCAGCGGGGTCATGGGCCATGACAGCTGCCTTGCGGCTGTGTGTAATCAACCATTCTGCTCCTATCGTCTGACATAGAAATACATCAGTATTTTTTTGCTTTGTTTTTCAGTCAATCAGTTATAGCACTGTGGGGTTCTGTACAAGTCAAGTGTATTTATATAGCCCAAGATCACAGGCTCATGAAAGCTACAGTTTGTCACATTTACAGACAAGTCCAAGATGTCAGGTGGGTTGGGGGGAGTCATGTGATGGGGCAGTTTGTTGGAGTTAGGGAGCGACCAGATATGTAATCACATCAAAGCTAAATCTCAAGCTGCAAATTAAAAAAACAAAAACACAAATTTGCTTTAGGGGGTGAACACACGATTACAATTTTTGGGCCACTAATATTTATGATTTGGGTGTAATGACTGATCAAATGGGATGAGCTCCATTCCAGTCTGGGCCAGTTGGTGTTGACAGTCGGTAGATAAAATAACACAGCATGTGGTGTTTAATGATTGTAATCGTTTGCCTTCTGATCCAATCACTGCCAGACATTCCCATTAAGATTATCTAAAACATGTTTGACAGGTGTGAGCAGCACAAATAATATTAATTAAACAAAAAAAAATGCCTAAAATGGTGAGCAAACATAAAAGCAGTGCAGTATGTCACGACTGAGAGTATTACTATATAATTCCTTCCTGGTTTTACCTAAACTTACTTTTTCACTTTTGATTTTTTTCTTTGAAAACGCAGTATAGATGAAAAAAGGGAAGCTGTTTTTTGATGGATCTCCATTTTTGCCACAGTGATGCAACAACTGATGTTCTCGTGGAATTTGGGGGTTGCCTTGTGACAAGTATTAATCATTGTCTACTGGCAGTTCAAGTTTGTTTGTCACTATATTTATTCAGTTGATCAATATGTCCTTCTTCCTGACTGTCAAGGAGAAAGGAAATCTGTGAATGCTGGTGGAAACAAGTTATGTGTTAGGTAACTAGTCTTTATAGGACTCAAAAACCTTAAGGATTGTTGCCAGTTTCTGTGTGGAGCGCATTGCAACACTCTGACTGATGACAGATGTCTACAGATGTCTTTCTGCATTCGTCTGTGACAGACAGCTCGTTATTTTAGATTTGGATTTACACAATTCCAGGGTATTATTATGGCAGAAAACTGAAGGGGCAAACATACTTTTCTGTCTAATTCCAAAAGTGCTCCAGCAGATTGATATGTGCAGGCTTGAAAACCCCACATATGGCCTTTGCCCACAGGCCCTGCACCACATTTTCTAAGTAGCCATGGCTTGCCAGTCCATGGAGATGTGCATTTTGACCACAGGATCAGAGCCAAACCATGACAGTCCCCTTTTGTAACAACACAATGTCTTGATACACTCATTGGCTCAATGTGTGAAGGTGGCAGGAAAGAAAGCACCACTGCTTTGATTAAGATTGCTGTACCGTTGTAGCTCCTGTTTAACTACTGCCGGCCTTACACCACACAACTTTTCAACCGATTTCACTGTGGTAGACAAATGTCCAATGTCGGTGTTAAATCATGAGAGTTTTACCTCAGTTGGTATGTGCTCCTGAGATCTTAATCGTTTGGTGTAAGGTGGTCATAAATCTCAGCCCGAGCTGTCTTAAGTCAGTCTTCTTCTTGTCTTGACGTTCCGACAAAATCAAACGTGTAATATTTTTAAAGGTTTAATATTACTCTAAGGTTTTAGTCTTGGCTCAAGCTTTTGAACATTGTCAGCAACCAATAGCTGCATTCTCTCCAGTGTCAAACAAGAAGCAGCAAAACCAGGTACACAATAAACATGCAAGGGACTCCAGGGAAGCCCTACATCTTTGGACTACTCTTAGATCTCTTCTCTCTCTCTCTAGACTGTGGAAAAGAAGAGAAACTGTTGGAGTTGTGGAGAGAACAAGAGTTGGTGTTTTACTTGGTGTGTATCTGATCCACCAACCTGCACTTATTTCTAGTCAGAAATCTTCAATTTTTGAAATGGTTTACACCTTTATCTTGGGTGTCTGGAAGTAGATTTTTCAGACACATGAGGAATTGTTAAAATGTCATATTTCTGAAAGGGACTTTGGTGTAATATTTTCAAACAGGAGCAGGATGGGAAAAAATCAAGTTTTTGCAAACAGTGACCCTGAAAGATCCCCAGTCTTTGCAAAACCTTGCAGTGTATGAGTTAAAATAGGTGAGTTAGATGTGAGAGGGAGTCAGGCTTTAGTCTTTTAAAAGTATTTTAAGTCTTGTAGTGTATGGTAGGCATAATAATGGTGGTTTTGTTCCAAGTCAACTTCCCTGTACTTATTTGTATTTAACAGGTAGCACCCTCACTGTTACCTAGCTGTCACAGGAAATTCAGAGGCATTAACCACCCCACTCCGGAAAAAAAAGCAACAACAAAAAACAAAACATAACAAAAAAACAGTTTGTGTGATCCAACTCCAACACATCATCAAGGTAAATAACACCTTTTACTGTTACTTCCTGCCATGTGTAAAAATCAGGCTGTGAGCACATCACAAGCTCTGATTGTGGTTGCTCACTGCAGGCATGGCTCGGCATGGAATTTCCGAACTGTTTGGAAAAATGCCAATAGTTAAGAGAAATCAAGTAAGTTTGACTTTGACTGTCGAAGCAATTTGTGCTTTGTAACATGGATCATTATGTTCCTGGATGTATTTGAGGTTTACAGCGGCCATGAATGGATGCATAATGTCAGTGTTTGCTGTTGTGTTAAAGTGTACACTGCTGACAACAAGCACGACGCTTTGCTGAATTCATACTGTTTAACCTGCCATCATCATGTCAACAAACCAGGATGTATCCAGGTGGCAATTCCACTCTTATGTGCCTTGTTCTTAGAGATTATTAATAAATGCCGTCATGGTGTTCTCGTTCAATATTCTCACTGAGTTCATACATCGCTTGCAGCTGCTCTCAGATTTGTGATGTACAGTTCATTTGTGTGGAGTTTTTGGTATGTATCACATAGCGTAAAATGCCACATTGAAGTGAGAGTCAAGCAACTAATAGGACATGACATGACAAGGAGTTCAAAAACAGCGCAATCTCCATGAACACATTTCCAAAAACATACTGTGCAAACATCCAGTCATCACTGACATTATCATGATTCACATATAAAAAAAAACAAGCTTTCATCTTGACACAGTTTGAATTTGAGACCAACCGTTTGTTGCCTCGGGGCACTGAATATGTCTGTGAAGATGCATTTGGTAATGTAGTTCATCTTGCTTCTGCTGCTGCTTTACAATTTCAATTCAGGCATTTTATCTGTAATACGTTGGTCAAATAGAGTGGTCAAAGTTATATATATATATATATTTATATATATATTTATCAAAAACTATCTGAAAGTAACTAAGTGATGGTATTGCCCTTCCTCTTGCAAGTATGATAGGTCATTAACCAGTGTAGGACCTAATACCTACTGCTCCATCCAGCTTGCAGAGGAACAGGATTTGAATAGCACAGACTGGTAGAATATATGAAAATCAGAGATGAAGTCCTCTAAATGTGTACTGTGTAAGGTAATTCACTATAAAATGTTGTGCCGAGCTTAAGTTACTCCCATCAGACTTTCCGAAACTGAGGACAATTACACAAACCAACGCTGGCATGCATGTGGGAGCAGGGGTTCTTTCGTTTCCTTTGATTCTATATGTACCTCACTTCCTCCCCTTTCTTAATGTGTCCTTGGTTTGTTTGACTGTTTGTTATATACTTTCCTGTACGTACAAAAATAAAATCTTAATAGTGATGCTTTGAATGTGCTACTTGCTGCTCTTGTCAACGTTCTTTTCTGTCACCAGCTAATAACTCCTACCAATTGGGAGAGCCGGGAGTGAATTCCCAAAGCACCTTAGGGGTAATTCTGAAGAAATAAACACAGCTGTACATAATACACAAACAGTGTTTCACTCTGTTACCAAACTGGCTCATTAAAAGGTGGGCTGTAAAACGGTACAGCAGTAAAAACGTACCATCAAATGAAACCTTAATATCAAATCAAGTTTAGTTTATTGTCATAGACATTAAAAAGTACAACATACATTTGAATGGATCTGCCCTAGCTCTCTTAGCACTTAAAACTATATATAGTAACTACAAGACGTGGCAGTCAATGAAATAAAAAAGAAATTATATGGAAACTGTTGTATTCTTTAAGGCACTACCATGACTTCTAATCACATTTAGTTTCACTGGTAGATAATAATGTATTTACATCTCTACTAGAAAACTGTCCTTTATTGTCTTATCATTAAAGGGCCAATGTGAAGGACTGAAAGGCATCTATTAGCAGAAACTGAATATAATATCCATAACTGTGTTTTCATGAGTGTGTAACCTGTAACTAAGGGTGCTTTCAGACCTAGAGTTGTCCTGCTTTGGTCCGAATCAGGAACTAATTTTGTTACTAAGTTGCATAATTGCCTAGAGTTGGTTCGTGTTCTCACGGCAGCATTTACAAGTGGACCAGATCAAATGCCTTGTCTGAGAAAGTCGCTTTTAATTGGTCAGAATTTCCATGTGGGAAAAATCCAGGAAGTAAACAAAACTTTGAAGAAGAGTACACTTGCAAGATAAATGTGACACTTTCTAATGTCGCAATGGAGGAACAACTACACAGGTTGATTTTAGCGATGCTCATCGTGGACTATATTGCTGTCATTGTTCATTTTAGTCAAACCATGCAGTTTGAAAACGAGGCGCGGCTCCGAGTAGAAAACAATGTTTTGATGCATTGGATGTGCTGAATGTGCATATTAAGGCAGTACAGGAGAAGGTGCACATTAATAATCCTCCAGGACTGTAACATGCTCATGTTTAACCCAAACAATGCCTAATGCGACTGCAGTTGGTTCGGATCGAGGTCGGAACACGTTCTCACCACAGACAAACCGCACCAGAGTTTGTTCGTAGCCGGACCGAGACCATCTCTTCAAGAAGGTCTCGGTCCAGTTATTTTGGTGCGATTGCTGTGTTCACACCTGCCCAAACGAACCACACTTCGTTACCTTAGAATGAGCTGTTTATATCTATGTATGGAGCGGGTTCTCTTACGTCATGTTGGTCCACAGTAGCCCAGAATGGATAAAACCAAACACTGGCTCTAGATAGGACCATTTCTGTTTTGGTGTTGGCCACCATAGTTCTCCTACATGCTTGGCACACCGAAGAGATTTCAGTTGGTTGCAATCTGCAACTTCACCGCCAGATGCCAATAAATCCTACACACTAGACCGACAATGGACAATTTAAGAAAGTTAAATCAACTGTGGACCAAAATATGGATTATACTGTTTAAATCATTCAATTTATTTCAGTACTTTTTTAGTTCTGGATAATATCTACAGCCCTACTCGTTATGCCCCCATAATCCTCACCAATCAGAAGTTAGTGCAGCCTGCATGTAGCCTGAGAGGTGATTAAAAAAAAGTCCACAGTGCTCTTACAGCTTATTGCTGTGAGCGTTTGGTAATGAGTGAAGGCGACACAGATGAAAGTATCAGGTCCCATGGGTTACCACTTGATAACAGTGATAAAAAGAAAGGACTAGTGAGGATCAGTTACCCGTGTTGGCTAATTAAGCAATAACCGCATTGTCTGATGAATTCCAGCACCAGCCCACAACAACTACTCTGTCCTCATATCTCATGCATGACGGAAGTGAGGAGGAGAGACGCCGACCACTGCGGTGAGCGGCAGGATTGTCAGATGTCAGTGAGGGATGTAGAGCTTGTCTCCTGCTGCTCACCTCAGGGTATTCAGATGCCCCTGAACCCACACACAAGTTACTGTACACACACACACATGCACACACACAATCCACTTTGCTGTGAATTGGACTCAACAATTGGAGCCAGTGTAGGGCAGGCATATTATTCATCCCCAGAGGGTGTCGTGTCACTGCTGACAGGCAGACATAAATATTCCTCAACCTCTTCACCAAGGGTTAATGGCTGTCCATCAGGCAGCAATGAGACATACAGGGCCTGATGTAGACACACACACACAGTATGGGCACTTTCATTTGAATAGCAAGGTCACTTATGGAAATGGGAAAAACCAGGGCGGACAGGAAGCCACATGAGGCAGGTACAAATATTCTGCTTCAGCATGTTTACATGAGCACACATACATAGATGTATACACAAAATGCCACTCACTCACCTGAAATATGCATACAAATTTACAATCGAGTACACCCACGCACATTTGTGTGGATATGTTTTTTTTTTGCTAAGTCAGAGTGAGGCTTTACCAAAAAAGTTGAGCATGGCTCTGTGTCTTGCTGTGTTTTGCTCTACTCTGCTCAAAGGAAGGATTATTTTATTTAACTGAGGAAATGCATAATAGTTGGGGAATGGCATGCATAATCACCTCGGAGACTGGCTACAACAAACCAGCAGCTGAATATAAAAGAGCCAACATTTCCCGCTTTGTTCCTAATGCTGCACGGCCAATCAAAATTAATTTATTCTAATGTATGCACACAGAAGGTCAATTATCCAAATGATTCCAGTTCAGATTGCACCTGATCTTGGGAGCCAATGAGCCATCGAAAGGGCAGATGGGTGTGCTTTGCAAGGCAAATCGTCGCCCCGGCCTTTTTTTTTTTTTTGTCACCTCCTCACTATTTGCATGTCTAAATGTGCAGGCCATCCGCTCACCTTTAGTGAAGTGCATTCCACTAATGGATAAACAACTTAGCATTTAACTTGTATAGGAGGAGTCAGGCCACAGAACAAGGCTCATATATAGTAGGGATAGCATCGGCCAGCTTCGACAAAAACAGCGACGTAAAGCCAGTCTGACCATTCAAATGGTAATGATTTCCTCCTGAGTCTTTTTAAGGTGAGCACAAAGTCATCACACTGATTAAAAGTTGGAATAAACAAGTCAAATGGGGAGAAATTATACAGATTAAAAGTTATTTTAATTTTTGCTTCAGGTTATCTGGTCTGAAGCCTGACTTCACTGTAATAATATCCCATTAAGACTATTCTCTGTATACTCACAGAGCAGGCATGAAAAACTATTTAGTCATCTTTGTGAAAGCACTCTAATTGCTCTTTGGCAAGTTGACAGGGAAAGCTATGTGTGTTTACAGAAGTTCTCAAGTTTTTGACTTCACTTCTCTCCTCTCAAAATAAGTGGCAGCATATCTGCAATTTTCGCAATTAACACCTGTTCCCAGCATATAAAATCGAGACTCTGTTCCTCATACTCTCTCTGTCCCTGCAGGCACCCCTATGGTTATGTGGCGGTGTTAGTGCCTCCTCTGTGCTCTTTTGTTTATTTTATGCACTTTGCAACATTCACACACCGTTCTCACCCCCTATGCAAACCTTACACTACTGACACCACACATGAAGGCACCCCATGCCCCTTGATGTTGTTATGTGCATAATTAAGTTACTTTTGCTATATAAATTATTTAATCTAAACTTTCAAATGCTGTGTCTGACTTTGTTGTGGCCCTAAGAGTCAGGTCTAAAAAGTGCAACAGTTTTCTTAGAATACAAGAAGATACAGCACCTTGGGGTCTCTTCCAAGCTTCCAATTAAGCAAAAACAAGCAGATGATAATGATCTGGTGCGAGATTTCACTGTGTGAAATCAGCCACACGTACATACCACAGCAGTGACATACATTACATATTTTATGGCCAACAACAGACAAAAAACAAAAACATACTTACTAGGGTAGATATGTGAAAGATTTACCACTGATACTATTATAAGAGAGGGAGAGACATAAGGTTGGATACCGTTCACACCTGTACCCAACAATACCTTCTGTCAGTACTTCACTGTTTGTGTTATAAGAAAGAAAAAGTTATTTGTATTTTTAGTTTGTTTTTTTTTCTTTTCCTTTTCCACATTTTGTTTTGTAAATGCATTGACCAGAAAATGGTTGTCAAAAACAAACAAACAAAAAAAAAAGGTGTCTTATCATCCCATGTGTGATGGGCCAAAGGCGTGACACCGAAATGAATAAATGAATGAATGTAGACTAATTGTTGAACAAGCTGCTGTGAACAAGTGATTCCACTCCTCTGCTCTTTTCTAATCACGCACAGAGTCAAGTCTCTGTTTGTCAGTCTGCTTGCTTGTGTGTGTCTGCTTGTCTTTCTCACTCGCTGTTTTGACACAACTGACAAATATGTGGAATAAGTATGTAATTTAAACGTCACAATCACAAACAGAAGTGATACTAGACTATTTGTGAAATAAAATAGAAAAGAAAATAGACCAGATGCTCAAAATATAGCCCTGTTTCCACCAAGTAGTACGGCACAATACAGTTCAGGACGCTTTTTTTTTCATTTCCACTGTGACAAGTTGTGGATGGTACCAATGCACAATCCAATACACAGATCTGGTACTAAAACTTGGAGCTGTGAACACTGCAGTCCGTTGATTGGTCAGTAGCAGACAGTCGTGCGTGTTACCGGTGATAAGGAAATAGCCTAAAGCAAGTGCTGAACGGAGCAGTAAGTGACAACAACCCTGCCCACATTTAAGGGTACTGTTTGCGGTGGAAACATTTAATGGAAATTGGGTCTAGGTACCATGTCTGAAGGGTTACTTTTGGTTCCAAAGGTACCATACCTAAAGTGTTCTGTGGAAATGGGGCTTATTAGCGCTGCAGCAACAGCACTGGGAAGGGGACAGAGTTCTGTTGCCAGCTCCGCTGCTGACCATGGAGCTCCGTGGTCAGCTTCCTGGCTTTGGGGCACTTCTCAGCCCTTTCACCTCCTGTCTGATCTCTGTTAGCAGCCATGGACCTCTGTGGCTAGCTTTCCAGCTTCGGGGTGCTTCATGGTGCTTTTGCCTCCTGAACCTTGCATTCTTACCCAGACACATTTTGGGTACCGGAATTTGGTACCAGTTGATATAACGTGAATCGGTATATGGTAGCACATAATTCAGTCGGTACCCTTAACCTACAGGGTTTGGTGCCCAACCCTAAAGACAGGGTCATGAAACACAAAACAATAGATAAAGGGAGGAAAGGAGGACATAATGTTTACCTCTGCAACTGGATGTTTAGATTGAGAGGCAATTTAGTGCAGGCTGGAATAACCTCAGAAAGCTGTAATTCTGATGAATGAGAGGTTATCCTCATATGGCATTCTCAACCTTTCCTGGCTCCCTCCAAGCCTCTCCACAGAGTGGCTCTGATTTGTTTTTCATTCTCGTCAATAACCAAATCATGACAGTTATTGAAAGGCAATGACTGTTTTTTGGCGCCACTCAGCTGCAGCTAAATTAGTCATTTAGAAAGATCAAATAGACATATTTCACTCTCCACTCCAAGCTTCTCTCCTTCCCTTGCATTTACCACATGTGGGTCCTGTGAGGTCGGAGCAAGAGAATGCTAAATTGCCAGAAACACCCAAACCTGGTCGAAACAGATGGGCACAATCAGAGTTTAATTCTCAAAAAGCCTGACATGGATATATACACTGATTGGGCATGTTAGCACATTTACCACATATTTTCTTGAAGCAGTGGGAGCTGTTTCACAGAACTGTCTCATGTCTTCGAGTCTCATCAAACGGAGAGGTGGTCTGCTCTCATATGCAAATGTGAAGGATTTTTAGCTGTCTTCCAGGGGAGCGGGGCGACCAATGGTTCCAAGGCTGACATTTGGCCCTGCAGACTTTTGATGGAGCTCTGGAGAACAGAGCGGCATATCAATTAGCCATTAAGGGTTTGCTCAGGTATTAAAGGGATCAGAGAAACCAATAAAAGCCTCTGGAGGAAAAGGAAGAGGCTGAGTAGATTCCAGATCGATGGAGGTCTCATCTAGGGGCTTGCTCCATGTCAGGAGGGGCATATAAGGTTGACAAATAATGAGACCTTTGAACTGAAGGTGCAGGCTGAGGCTTTTACCCTAATTAAAACCTAACACTGTCAGTAATTTAGCTCCTCCTGATGTCTTGTGGATGCTGGAGAGCTTTGAGCTGGTAACAATGAACCTTGTATAACCCTTTACGCACCTGGTTAGTTCCAGTCAGAAAAATAATTATCCATCTAATACCAGGTTAAAAAAAACTGTCAAAACAAAGCAAAGATAATTATTTATTGAGTCCACCACAAGATGCCTCACCATAACTTCAAAACCCCAGGAGACATGAGGTTTTTCAGCACTGAACAACTAAAAAAAGGAACATGACATCTATTTGTACAACAAGCGTTCCAGTGAGTCTTCTTACTACTAATGGGTGCTGACGATAGTTCAGACATGTTCCATCAAGCTTATTTACAGCAGATCCCATATAGAGTCATTTTAACTGCTTTTCAGTGTCATTGAGTTCAGTTACATCTTCTCTAAACGCCCATCGATGTCTTAATGCCTGTGGTCTATTTTTGTCAGACCTGTGCACATCACTGAAGCTTGGAACAACATGTTTCGACTTGAAATATGTTGCAACAGTTAAGATATATATACATCTGTCCATATTCCTTATGCAGGTAACCATTTAATTGACATTTTTATATTTAACAGAAAAATATAAAGAACTGAAATAGAATGCATCACATCACGAGCCCTTGCATTTTTAATCCACCTGATGAAGGGGGCTTCAACCACTGGTGCTTTTTCTGTGTGCATTTGTTTTCTGCCTCCATCACTAGCAGCCTTGACTTGTTTCTTGTAGTCTGAGGAGACTAAACAAGGCAGCCTGAGGACCGCTACATCTTGCTGCTGCATCTAGTTAGCTCGTTTTTGGCAGTTTTGTCATGAGCCTCAAGGAGACTGTGTTTTTCATTGAGAGAAAATGACTTCTTCTGTCCTGTCATGTTTTTAATGTGCACGCAGCACCAGCCTCAGGTAGCCAGCTGGAAGCAGGCGGGTTACTGCAAGGCAAAGTAAAGATAAAAAAAACCCACATTAAATTGTTTTTCTATATGTTGTCATGTCTGAAAAAACCCAAATTATACAACAAGTAGTTCTGACCAAGCAATCTGATTGGTTAACGAGACATTAAGAATGTGCTCAAATCAGCATAATGGCACACCTGGCTCATCACTAAAAATATTACTCCGCCATTTCCATGGCAACATTGTAACTGCCAGAGCAAATACCAGAAGGCTACAATACTGCTAAAAATGGATCGTTTTGTTGTTAATTTTGATCTACACAGCAGACTTAGT
This sequence comes from Epinephelus moara, assembly GCF_006386435.1. NCBI lineage: Eukaryota > Metazoa > Chordata > Actinopteri > Perciformes > Serranidae > Epinephelus > Epinephelus moara. The sequence continues at coordinate 21,997,163 of NC_065529.1, forward strand.
TTAATGAATGGTTAGAAGAAGATGAGGCTGCTGCTGCTGTTGCTTTGTTACATACTGGAAACACATGCTCTATATGTAGTCATGTTTATGGGCCAAAATCTATGGAAAAACTCTACATAATCCTGAAAATATTACATAGCCTAACATAAACATAAATATAAACACACTGGAAGTCAACATCTAATCAAGTGGACTACTTGATGACTATATTTAAAATAATTTAAACAGCATTTGTGTGTGAATGATTCTGTCCAAAGCTTTTTGATCTAGTTTATATAAGCAGTTAATCACAGTAACTGTGATCAACATGAGTGGTTTCCACTGAAGTAATGATAAAATACACTCTAGACACATCACCATTCTCTGTCCTGGTGTAAAGAAGACAGAAAAGCGGCAACCTCCAGGGCTGAAACTATCAAAAACTGCAGTTCTTGAACGGCCACTTGAGGCTGGCTCCAGAAGCGAGTCAATCTCCACAGAACCCTATGCTAAAATGCCCCAATTTACACCAGATATAAACATGTTTGACATGACAATTGTACAAGGGAAATAATTTTTTACATAACTCACCCATTTACTTTTTATTAAGGCTTAAAGTTATGCATAATTAAGGGCGGGCCACTTTGAATGACTGCGGATAGTGTCCTCGGCTTCTCAGTCAGATCCACCCCTCACTCCTTTCACAGCTTCAGCCTGTCGCCCAAATATGGTCACTTCTGGCTCCAATAAAAGATGGCAACATGCGTGTTGCCTAACGGGGTAATGTCACGATAACTACTTCCATTATAGTCCATGAACAGAATCATAAGATGCACTGTGCAATGTTTTACAGATATCATGCAGTAGGCCCTATCAATTGAAATAAATGATCACGATGAATATGAAATATTGGAGTACCTTGGGATATAATATATTCCAGTATATTAGAGTTTAACTGTTTTATGGACTTAATTTATGGACTCATAAACCTGGATCTTGTGGTTAAATTGTTTTGTCAACTACTGGTTTAAAAGTCATGAATGTACTTTTACTCTAAGAAAGATATTGGAAATTTCCCCAAGTTCACTTCCATGGCAGCTGGGCAACTCTATTTGCTTAGGAAAATTGTTTGATATGATTGAAAGCTCCAGAGCAGCGACTACATGAACTGTGTTGTCAACTAGTATTTCCACAAGGTCAAGAATGAACTTTCAATCTCGGTGCTCAAAACTTATTTCCCAAGCCTCCTCAGAAAATCTGCCAAAAAAAGCTGTAAACACTGTAAAAATTTCCACTGGTCTCTACGACTGTGCCGCAGCCGTGTCAAAACTGAATTGTGAAATGTGTATGATGGACATTTGGGGTTATTCACCGCTGTGGGGAAGCGTGTCGCCGTTCAGTATATAGGCTGCATGTATCCTATGTGGTTTAATATTTTAACTATGACTTTGACTTGCATCCCGAGCAACCACGTCTATACAATTTTCTCAAACCTCCAGCACATGCAATAGCACTGAAAGAGTCAACGCAGGGTCAGAAGGGGTCTCCAGTCCCACATCTCATTCGTTCTGCCAACCGCTGTAGTAAAACTCCACTTAATTCATTTTTTTCCAGTCCATAAACTCTACCTCCAGCACCTTTAAAATCACTAGTGTGTTCCCCACTCTTGCCTTCAGTGAACCAGTGAGCGAGGTGCTATACTCGCCTCCAATCCCCACCTCCGCAGATAAACTCTTTCAGTTCCTTAAGAATAAACAGGAACACCCCCATCTTACCACTCTATCAACCCACTGTCCCATATACCAGTCAACCACGGCAGGCTCGGACTAGCCTGTTTGTGTGTGTGCTTGTGTGGGTGCATGTGTGGCGGAGAGCGAATGGAAGTCTTCTCCGGCAAGATGAGCTCCAGTGATTACAGGCTGAGACAGTTTTCTAATTATTCTGTCAAACATCAATCCTGTGGGCTGATGCAGGCCGTCCTGTGGCCTGATGGACAATGTAATCACTGCTAGAACCCCCTCCCATCCCCCCCACTCCTCCACCCATTTTACCGCTCTCTACACCCGTTTCCTCCCTCTCTCCTCACCCTCTGCTCTCTCTCATTTTCGCTTCTTTATCGCTCTTTTCAACACGGGTCTCTCACTCACTCACTCTCTGTCAGTATTCTTCAACTCGTCTCCTTTCTCTACACACTATTTCAGCCATCCCTGTGCTTGCAACAAGGAAGAAAAAAAAAAAACTCTGGATCTAAAGGAAAAAAATAAGAATGAATGTCATAGGGCTGTTAAGAATGATTCAGCCGGGTGTAGGAATAAGGAAACACTCAAACACAGTACAAAAGGCAAGTATGGGGGAAAAAAGAAAGGAGGAGATGGAGGGAATTCATGTCAAGCTGCTGCAGTCCACAGACTGAATTTTACAACTATATGGACCACATTCATGAAAACCAAAGAAAATTATAATGAAAAACATGTTTGTAAAGTCACATAGGAAAGTTCTTAGCTGTTTTCTACTCACTGATTGAAACTAACTAAGTGGCCGATCAGTTTAATGCTGAAACTCTTTTTCCATTTTAATTCTGACTGACAAAAAGAGATGTTCACTGTTGCCTGGTTGATATACTCTCCGCAGGCTGGTCTGTGCTATTTAAGGGTGCTTTCAGACCTAGAGTTGTCTTGCTTTGGTCTGAATCAGGAACTAATTTTGTTACAAAGTTGCATAATTGCCTAGAGTTGGTTCGTGTTCTCACGACAGCATTTACAAGCGAACCAGATCAAATGCCTTGTGTGAGAAAGCTGCTCTTGATTGGTCAGAATTTCCATGTGGGAAAAATCCAGGAAGTAAAGCAAACGTTGAAGAAGAGTACACTTGCAAGATAAATGTGACACTTTCTAATGTCACAATGGAGGGACAACTACGCAGGTTGATTTTAGCGCTGCTCATCGTGGACTATATTGCTGTCATTGTTCATTTTAGTCAAACCATGCAGTTTGAAAACGAGGCGCGGCTCCAACTAGAAAACAATGTTTTGATGCATTGGATGTGCTGAATGTGCATATTAAGGCAGTACAGGAGGAGGCGCACATTAATAATCCTCCAGGACTGTAACATGCTCATGTTTAACCCAAACAATGTGTCATGTGACTGCAGTTGGTTCAGATCGAGGTCGGAACACGTTCTCACCAGTTTGGTTGTAACCGGACTGAGACCACCTCTTCAAGAAGGTCTCAATCTGGTTGTTTTGGTGTGCACCCGAGTGTGATTGCTATGTTCACACCTGCCCAAACGAACCACACTTGGAGGGCAAACAAACTTGAGTTTGATTGGACCAAACCAAACAAGGCAGGTGTGAAAGCACCCTATAATGGTATTGTTGAGGCCAACCTGACATTCAGTTGTGAAAAATTAAGGAGTGAGCTGTGTCTTTCTAACATTCGCAAAAGACCAACTAAGTTTCCTCGACATAAACAATTAAGATGATTGGTTCAATGATTTTCAGACAGCTAGCTTGCCGTTAGCTCTGGGGTTGTTGAATGAAACACAGATGGTGAACAGAGTTTAGGACATTTTTCCATTTAAACCTTTAGGCATATCATATCTTCTTTTTGAGCTTATCACCTTAAAAGATCTGAATCCAGACCATCAGGCTTGAAAACTGTGACACTAATGTTAGCTCACGCAGCTGCAGCTGCCTTATCAGTAACTGATTTCACTGATGTAGAAACGAGGTATGCTTATTTTTGCTTGGTTCAATCTTTTTTCTAAATTGACAGAAACGACAAGCCCCTAATTTAATTTAGATAAAGTAAAACACATTCAATTTGCAATTATGACATTAGTAAGAACCACTGTAATTACATTTTTTTCTAAATTAGTTCAGCTCTGTGTTCAGTAAACAACATGATCAGAAAAGGTCTATCATGTATGTTCAACCAGCAAAAACACTTAAAATACGACCGCTCAATGAGTTCTCATAAGGATATTCAAGACAACTCTGACTCTACAATCTACATCAGCACTGTTGTTGGTGGCTATAGGGATTTTATTTATGAAGTTGTGGAGGACAGATTTCAAAGCAATACCTGGTAGAAGTACTATAATCTGAGAGTTTAATTGCATTTTTCGTGTTTTTCTTTTTTGGCCCGCTATTTGGTATGACTAACCAAATTACCAACTGAGGGACATCTGACTGAGAACAGACATCCTTGAACTCTTTAGTCTCAGCAGAATGTCTAAGTCTCAGTTTTTATAAAAATACCTCACCTTGTGCCACTACATTTGCAGACAAACCCCATCTTGTTGTCTCACTCAGTTTGCAGACCAGGATAATGCCAATATGTTGAAGTGCTGCTGTTTATCAGTTACTTGCTGTTCTCTGTCAAATCTCATATCTCTCCACTCCATTATACATCCCATAAGTACAGGGAATCATTCCCCTGTGGTACTTTTTCAAACACATGGACCTGCCTGGCAACATTCTACAGTTTTGCTAACAGAAGGTAACAAACCAGATGTTTATATTCCTTCAGCTGGAAGATTTCTGTTCTGTCTTAATTATATCAAACTGTATCAAAAGGGACAGCAAACAGTAGACTCTATGAAATAGTACTGAAGTGGAATCAAAAAGGAAACTTGATCTTCAACCAGGCATCAACCAGGATTCATTAAGAGTCTATTAAGGTGACGGGACTTTTATAGTTTGAGCTTACAAGTCTGCAGTAGCTATTCACCTTTACAAAGAATTTACTGATGATTCAGAGCGCTGATATTGTGTGTTATAGTGCTTAAAATATATCTGAGAGTAAAAGGCTTCCGAGGTTGTTGTCTTGGCAACCAAACCTCTACGTAGCAAGTGTAGTATCACCAATAACCACACAAGTGGCGATGACAGAGAGGACATAAGATGAAATGATAGGAACATTATGCAAAAAAAGAAAAATTACAGCCAGTATTAGGAAGGTGTGAATTTGTAACTTAGGCCAATATATATTTAAAAAAAATAAATAAAAATAAAATAAGGACAGAAAGATTGAGGGTTTTTTGGCATAATTTTCTATCTGCAATTTTCTAGTATCAAATGAAACCTGCAAGTTATAATGTTGACAAATTGGGATTTTGCAAATATGTAAAATGTCTCTAAAATAAGACTGACTCTACAAAGTACTCCCGCTGCATATCAATCTTCTCTCTTTACAGTACTTCTCAGTTTTCCCTCTGCAAATCTCTTGTCCATCTGTATCCTCCGCTGGCAGTAGCAGATATTGACTGAGATAACAGTGTAGGAGAGCCGTGTTCTACATTGCCTCTGCTGCTTGGTGAACAAGACAGACTGCTGCAGCAGCAGACAGACACGTCAGCTTGGACAGCGTACTAGGGACTGAACTGGATCATACGATCAGATACCACCTTTTCCCATCGGCTGTCAGTTATCAGGAAGGCAGTGACAATAAGATCTGGATAAGGGAAATGTGAGGTGGTGCACAATGCTAAAGTATTCACTCTAAATCCTTGCTTATCTATAATTTTTTTTAATTCACAGACTGTCGTATACAGACAGTTAATATGATATATAATGTGTTTGTTGTCAAAATTCAAGACCACTTTCCTTCTTCTTTCCAAAGCATATGTGTACGCTAATATGTGTCTGTTTCTGTGTACGTGGGTATGCTGAGTTTCTATCCTGACCCAGAGCATAGAAACCAAATGAAAGAGGCGATTTCTTTGGAGATGTGATGAGGTGAACGTTTCATGTGAGCCTCCACATCTTTCCATTACGCTCGATAATAAAGAAGTGTGCGGATCAGACAAGAGGATCGTATCAAATCAGGCCTGGAAAAGCCAATTACACTGACAATAATCTCTCGCTGTACTGCTGCCGGCATGTCTCGCCGTACAAAGCAACAAATACCTGAAACACGATGAGTGGGGAGGAGGGGCACTGAGGAGAGACAGGACATTTAAACAGACAAAGTATATTTGTGAATTCTTGCTGATTAGGCTACACAGTTGAAAGGAGCCAGTGCCTTTGGTATTTGCTTGTTGTCTATATAATATTTAGCAAGATTTTGCTTGTTTAAGTAGGAACATTTTGATACCACCATTTTTTAAGAGTGAACAAGATGCTAAAAACATTGGATGAAGCAAAACACTACTGCTGTCCTTGCAAGTGTCACAGTGAGGGTGTGATGGAGGTGGCTAGCAAATAGGAGCTGGTGGAGAGGAGCCTGTGTCTCAACCCATGACCCTGCTTCAAAACCCAGGGGGCTGCAACAAGAGAGAGGGCAGAAGGGCAGCTGGATTTCAGAAGTCAGAAGGTTAATGTGAGTTGTTAGTGGCCTGAGGCCCTGTTGGAACAAATACAAGCTTCGGGAGCTTGGGCACAAGCACATAATGTACAGACAAGAATAAGCAAAGAACTGGATGCATGCACACAGAGAGGAAGTGGCACAGATTACATATGCTCAGAAAGCAGCTGCAGAGAATCACACACAACATAAAAAGAATCCAAACTAATCTTAAAATGACCCATCTATCCTTAGAGTTGTTTGGAACATAGCACCAATGCTGGCTTTAATCTCTTTACTCAAGAAATGGTGACCTCATGCAATATTTACATAAATTTAACAGTTTTAGATTCCAGGTTATAGTAAAATAAGGGGGTTATTTACAGCCCTCTAATGAAAGTGTGAGGGCTTATAACTGGCTTAATACAATGCGTTTTTCTGTAGGGCCGGGACAATATGCTCCCAACACATTCTCACTCCAACCTCGTCACATATCAACGTTTGGTCATGGACTTTCCACGTGTAGATACGACATGCAAGGTACCCTGGGTGTTCCCCCGGGTGAAAGTCGGTGTTTGTTGGACCCATCCACCACCCCTCCTGCCCACCCCACTTGGACTTTCACCACCTTAACTTTTGTTCTTGTCCTACCGCGTTTCCCTCTGATGGCAGCGTATCAAGCCAACGTTAAAAGACAGCTTCTATCGACTGTGTCTGATGCTGCAAGTCACTGCCCAAGTGCCAGACTTTGACGACTCTGGAGTGAGACCTGGTTGTATCCTCATCTCCTGATTTAATACGTTCACAATACTTGGGTAACGACATGGTGAGTATTGGGATTTGATATTACAATTTACTGAGATTTTTGTTGACATTTTTTAACACTAGACCATGGGAAAAAGCTGGATCACACACTACTAGAGACTGTATATCATGTGGCATATTTCCAAAAACAATGCATATCACATATCACGTCAGTCAGTTTTTCAAGTACGACTAAACTGCTGCATTTAGCTTTAGTTGCTTATCAAGCAAGTGCAGTGTTTCCCATACACTGATTTATTTGTGGAGGCTGCCACAATATCATAATTGACCGTCACATATGAATTTTGTATTTTTTATTTTATTTTTTTTAATAGGTAAAATCGAGCTAGGTCTAACCAGTGTAACTACAGCAACAGAAAGTTTGCTGATCTGGTGGGGAGTTTGCGCTGGATGAGTGTGAGTTGCTACATCTGGTTAGGGTCCGTGGTCTTGGACCATCCTATTTTTTCTGCTTTCTTGCTTCGGCTTTTCATTTCTTGAAACTGATTGAAACATGTTACTTGTACATTACCACAGTAACAGCAGCAAGATCTTTCCACCCCTGCAAATCAATTTAAAAAATCAAACACACAAACACAAAGAAATTGAGAAGACTTGAGTAAATCGATTTTTTCACATCACCATATTCCAGTTAAAACAATTATATTATTTGTTTGGGTACGGTTACAATAAGGAAATGTCTGTGCTGTATGTAGTAAGATAATTCCAAGGTCTGAGAACATTGTGCAGAATATTTGGGATTTATCAGTGTTAGCCTGTTAGTATGATAGCAGCATTTAGCATACAACTGGTTTTACATATCAAGGTTAGTTTACTTGTCTATTCAGTGCAATTCAGTGTGAGAACAGCTGTACACTGTTTTTTGTGGCTCCGGGGAAGATTTCCAAAACTCCAAAAATAACCCTGTCCAATAAAAGATGCAATTGAGTTGCATTATCAGAACTGTGGGATACAGGGCTTTTGGAGTGGCACCCATGCTGGGGACCAAAAGGAAGGATATGTCGGCCTGTGATGCTTTGATTTTGATGATTCTTTTTTGTAAGCCACCAGACTTTGTGGAAGTACAATCCTAAATTTGCTGGAGCACCCCTTTACAAGGAAGTCAGCAGGAAAATCAGCTCTTTTTAAGCATCCTATCAACCCTGAAAACGGTTAACTAATGCCAAAGTATATCTGAGCTCTGGTTTAATACTATAATGCTCTGTTGTGTAATGCCATAAAATTCACAGTCTTAACAGAAACTTAGAATATGTGAGCAGAAGAATTAAAAACTTCATGACAGGTTGTTAATTTCAGAGTGTATTCAACTAAGTATCTGCTAATATACGTTGGTATTACTGCATCGTGACTCATACTGCAGTCGATGATGCGAGGTGCACTATGACCCCTTCCAGTCAACGAGGGAAGGAAAAACACATTTCAAGGCTTTGGTGTGTTGTTAAATCATTGTCTTTCATTTTGACTCTGCTAATTGATTTACAACAACATTCAACAGCTATCACTGTAATTAACCCGCGTTTCAATGACACAGGCTTAACCTTGACAAGCAACTTTAAAAATATCACCCGCATTAATAGCCAGAGAGGACAGGAAAAGGGCATAGTGTTTGTGGTGTCAGTACATGGCTCAGAGAGCACAAATGATCTCATCAACTGGGTGTTTGAGTGGCCTCACATAATCTCCCAGCATGTGCACACATAAGCGCCAGGGGAGCATGAAATGAGGGAGGTCTAACAGTCACACTTCTGCCGCAGTGTCTCTCAGCACTGGACATGGCTGCCTGTGATGGTGATACTCCCTCAAGTCTTGGAACACGGACAGATGGAGAGATGGAGAACTGGAATGGTGGCAAAAGGGTGGTGTGGTGACAGCAGATGGTTCAGATGGAAGGAATCTCCATTTATAATACGGAGAAGAGTAGAAAAGCAGTTTGTAAGGATAACACTGGCTAGCAACAGCATGCCACATTTAGTATGAGGCATTATCGCGGGTTACTGATCCATGACTATATTGAAACCATGTGTGAAGTGTAAACACAGCAGAACCACCGCTCTCGTGGTATGATATTTATAGCTGGGGAGAATCGTGGGTTAGTGATACTGCCAAGAACAATGGTGCAATTAATTTAATTTATTCTCTGGATGTCTCTTGGTTAGCGTTGGGATGTGAAATACATGCAAATGGATGCAATGACCATTATGCAGTATTCTGCCATGAACCTGCCTAGCTGCAGTGAGTAAAAAAGTTAAGAGAGTAAAGCTGCATGAAACCCAGAGAGCTAACCACTACTGTAATCACTGTGATTTCCGAAACTGTGCAACTGAGGCCACATTTCTATTTTCTCTACCATCAGGTTAAGAGGAGGAAACATCAAGCAGCTCTTATAGAGGCACATGAGAATAAATGAAGCCCTTCTTTGCTATGCCCTTCCGCTGAGTGCTCAACTTCACAAGGTCGCTCAATCACATGCGGCTCCCCTCCCTGTGGCATCCAAAGGCCCTATCTGATCGCTGGCTGGCTCCCCCTGGCCCCATGGTGTGAACCAGGTGCTGCGATGACAAATCGCTCCTGGCAGCAATAAGAGAACAGAGAGAGCAGAGCTCAATTAGCTCGAGCTCCAATCCCAGATCCTCTATTGATTTCCCACGGATGAGGAATGGCAGACAGGAGAAAGCTCAATCAGACATGCCCATGGGACCTGTCTGTGTGTGCGCGTCTGTGCGTGTGTTTGAGAATCAACAGGGGACGAATTGGTGCCAAGACAAGGTGCTAGGAGGAGGTGCATACATTAGCAATCCATAGTCTTTATGCATACATGATGGTTAAGTAATAGTGTTGTCTGCTGATCATGACATGAGCCTTTAAAAGCATGCTAGGCTGTCCTAACCCAGATCAAATGGAGATGGAGACATTGGTTCCCTGAAGGGCAAATCAATCTGACAAGTCATCAGCTCCATGGTGCATCTCTGGACAATTCCTTCACTTCCTCAAATTAACCTTCACAAGAGGAATGAGGGGGGCGGAGAACGTATGGAGTCTGACAACCACATTTGTCCTTTGCTTATTATGGCTTGAACCTGCCTCCTTAGGTGCAACGTGTACATTTTTGCCCAAATTCATAACGTGTGCATAGATTTGTTACTTGGTCCATGACAGTGTGTGGATGGGTTAGGACGATGTATTGTAAGAGTTTGGGTTCAAGAGTTTAGGCAGTGGGAACTATGTGTATACATGTCAGCTGGAGAGAGCAGCGTGTATGCGTGAAAGATAGTGAGCAAGTGCTGTTGTCCCTTCAACTGTGATTGCCCTGTCTCACCAGACAACTATTCAAGCTAGATGTTTGTAACTCTTCCACAGCCCAAAGGGACCCATGAAACTGGAAATATAAATGGATTAAAATGCAAACCACTAATTGTGTCTCAGGTTCATCTCATACACATGCACGACTCTGCGGCAGAATTATTCTTACTCGCCCACTTGTGCGCTCTGTGTGTCTCTTGCATGCTTCTCTTGCTCTCTATCTGTAACTTCTTGATTTCCTATTAGAAATACCTGTTCACCGAGCCAGCTGGTGTCCAACCCACGCTCATCCCGGGTCAGGAGCAGCGTTGCCCTGACCCATTTAAATCAGCTGAAACACTGGTTTTTTAAAGGGTAATCAATCTCCCTGAAGACAGTGAACTTGCCTATTGCATATTATTATTTTAATATATTATACAATATGTGAAAGGCTAAAATAACCAAATGCCTGTCAATATAATAACTGTTATAATGTAATAATTTAGGCTTATTTGCATACCTGTGTGTTACTGAAATATACGTACAGCGTATCATAGCAACCTTTTCTAAATAGCACCACATAAACACCTGTTCCATTAGTTACTGCCTTACAAGGTATTCTGTTTTTAAGAAATCATTTCAAATATCTTTGCAGAACTTATGCAGCTATTTTGAATGGCAAGTGTACTTGTAGGTTGATTTGATTCAATTTTCCACTTTGTTCACCTTAAATTCTGTGGGATTGAGCTCTGAAGACTGAGAAAGCCACGGTAAGTCAGTTTGAGCTGTCCTTCACATTCACTCTTTACAAAAAGATATTTTCACTGCTGTTGAGGTTAGGATTGGGTTATTTAAAAAAGTTATGATACCAGTACCAATACCAGTACAACTGAAGTGAAACCGATAGCAACAGAGTACTTCATTTGATTTATTGATTTATTGGATAGGACAGTGTAGGCATGAGGGGCGGATGGGGGCGGTGGCATGCAGCAGGGGGCTGCAGGCTGGAATCAAGCTTGTGGCTGCTGCAGCAAGGACATTGCCTTTATACGTCGGACGCCTGCTCTACCCACTGAGCCACCAGGCGCCCCAAGTACTTCATTTGATACCTTTTTTTGCTACTTCATTTGATTCCCACCATGTGAATGGCCACAAGACGCCATGTACATGTGGTTTTACCGGACTTTTGAATGTTTCGGTGCTATCTCAATAACAACACGCTCAACTTTACAAAACCACAGGCTGTATAAAGTGAAGCTGCTGCAGGTGCTGATAAATCACACGATGCATCAAATCAAAGAACGCCTGCCGTGATTGCTAGTTATTTTTTTCTTGATCTGGCTACAAAAGGATTAAATACGGCTTTTGTTTGCCTGAAAAAGTGCCCAAAATACTTGGTACTGGGTTATTTTAAATACATATTGAGTATCAATACCCAGCCCTAGCTGAGGTGTGTGTTTTGGGGTGTTATCCCGCTAAGGAACTAAAATGTTCAGTGGGCCAAAATCTTAAAGGCATGGCACACTTATGTAGCCTGGAAATCCAGACTCAAATCTAGAAAGATTTTGAGTCTGGCCCTCACTGATACACCCTTCATACCCAAGGGGCGGCACTAACTGAGGCATTTCAAATGCCACTGCACGCAATTGGATAGCACGATAGCCAATCAGAGCACAAAATAAGGTGACATATTCATTGCACTAAGCCCCATTTGTTTGCCGAACAGTGGGGCTAACTGATATATTATGCTTTTGCCGTATCCCGTCGGCAAAACAGCAAAAACGTCCTTCCTGGAAACGAAAGCTTCTAGGGCAGTCTTCTGTTCCTCTCTCAAGGAAAAAGATAAGTGTAGTTGGCTTAGCGTTTCTTCCAGAGCTAAATTGAATGGACGTGGTCCTTCGGCAGCTGCCATCTTGGCTGTTTACTTTTAGACTCTCACAGTACAGCGCTGTCCTCATCATGTTACGCCCGCCCAGAGCCCGCCTCTGTCAGATAGACTGATCTGATTGGTCCGATTGGCGATTCAGCCGGCTCTGCTCATCGGGGCCAGATCCCCGCGCAGTGCAAATTCAAATTTGCTAGGGGCGGGGCATCTGGATTTCCAGGTTAACACTTATGAGATATGGTGAAAAACAGTAGCGAACACAGCTCCAAAATCTTGAATAATATATGGGTTGCACAGGTATGATGAATATCAAAAAACAAACAAAACACCAGCACTTCCAGATAAACAGACAGAAAACGCATTAAATAAGTAAATTTATCTGAGTGAGTGCTGGTGTCCTGTTTGTTTTTGGATCCATACTTATGAAATATGCCTTAATAGCCTTGTTTTCAGACAGCCATTACCCTGGCTAAGATCATAAACTCTCTCACAAATCACACAGAATGTTGATTGACTCGTGGCAGCAAAGAATGCTCAAGTGCGTCTCCAAGAGTCCCAAGTAAACACTGGATGACATTATTACATAGAGAAAGTCAAGAGAAATTAATTAATTTAGAGTTCATCTGCAATGCTGTACTAATTACACCTAACTTAGCTGACAACCAATAATGTGGAAAGTAAAAGACTAGAGAGCAGGGCAATTAAATTAAAGCGAGCGTGAGGGAACATCTTTATATATACAGTACTGCATGTTCTTTACAAAGTAATAACAAATATCAGATAACATCTATGGTATGATTCCACCACATTACAATCACAGCACAGACATGCAGAGGCGAAGACACAAGGCCACAGCAACGCCTACATTCGTTCTAACATGAAACAGAAGTTTGTCAACTCCAATTTTACATTTGTACAAAAAAAATAAACATGCTGGATATGCAACATGTGTCACAACACAGTTTGTTGAGATTTTTCTTCGCTTGCTGTTATTTGAATGCCTAAACAGCAGTTTAAATAAATAAAGGTTAAAATTTTCTTTAGGGACTGCGTCAGCCTCTCTACCAATCAACACTTCAACACGACAGAAATGCACCTGCTGTTATTTCAAATTGCAATCACTTAGTTTTGCAGCCTCTATAGGCTTGTTAACACAATGTATGGGAGAGGAGGAGAAATGTGGTAAACTGAAACATAATGCGTCTAAATCTAAATCTGCTGTTCGTCAACAGCTGTCATTTAGGAAAATTACAGAGACTGCAGTCGACGCTGAACTCAGTTTTATCAAAGTTGAGCTGAGAAATGTGCAAGAGCTGTGGATCTGATACATGGGTTTCTGAGTTCACAGAGCGAAAGCCCGTCTCATCAAGCAAGTCCACCCACTCTGCATCGGTCTACAGATGTATGCTTCACTGAGGCTGCACGACTGAGTTTTGAACTTTTGCTCTATATCTTGGGGACTTTGAATGGACAGCCTTGAAATACACACACGCACACATACACACACGCACAAGCTATATGCTCAACCCCCACACATTAATACATAAAGCTGAGAGTGTGTCCATGCGTATGTCTGCACAGACCAATTACATTGCATCTGGCTCATGATGAATACATTTCAAGGACTAACACAGGGTCAGCGCACTCTGGGTTTAGACAATAGCTTCCCACATTGTTGCAGTGGTTTCAAATGTACTAGAGCAAAACAAGGGTCCCATGGTGGACAAAAACCCCAACCCTATATCTGTCACTAACGCAGGCTTTTAATGCACTGTAAGCAAATCTGCAGAAAACCATTACATGAGGTGGAGCCTTTCTCTTATAATGGCACACCAATACAATGACCCACACAGCATATAACTCAAAAAAAAGAAAAAGGAATTCATCACCTGGAGAGCCACTTCTCCCTTAAAGCACACAAACCCACTAACCCCCAATGCTGTCCGCCTGTTACAAGCAATGTTCATTCTTTCTCTGGCCTGGCCTCAATATGGCAGGCCCAGTGTGTTAGCTGGACTAAGTACTCGTCCCTCCATAGCTGCCCCTCTATTTAGTGCTTGTGTAATATTCTGCCCGCTGGGAATGAACTCCATTACAATGGTAGCCTGTTTTCTTCTTTCTCTCCTTTTCTCAACGGCTTTGCATTGCTTGTGTTTATAACACAGGCAACCAGCATCTCCCACGGGCCCTCGGCTTCAGTCGGGAAGGTGATTTCTTTCCCTCTAAAATAACCCATCATGGGGGCCCTTGCATCACAGGTGACTCTTGTGATTAAAAGTTGTTGGCGTCCCTGGGGGGCCGCATGTGTGTGCAGATATGTGCGTGAGTTGTCAGTGCAACAATACAAGTATGTGTTTGGACCTATTTGCTTTTCTGCACAATGACTGAATGAGCTGTTTTATTTCCATCACAGTCGTGTGCTGTAACACCCAAAGGACACAGCCCTGTATAACAGGGCTCCTTTCCTTCTTTCTCATGCAGTGTGAAGACAGGATGGTGCACTTTTCATGACACATTTCTGTGGCTCACCTGGCTCGGACAAGAGCAACTGCCTCTCTGTGGCTCCATACATGTTGAAGCACATTAGACATGGATCCAGACATCTCCATATGGGGATGAAAAAGCAGTGCCTGGGCTCCTATGGGATTTAGCCAGCAGGCATGAAACTGAAGGGAGCTCCTCACGTTGACTTTAACAGGATTTAGCTAGATGAAAGGCTACAGAGAGGAAAAGAGCGATACAAAGAAGCAGAGAGACTGAGAGAAAGAGCACGTAGAAATGGAGAGGAGGGGAAGGAACCAAGAGAGGAAACAGTGAGATGACAGAGTGGCAGGAAGACACGCTCGGAGCACCGCTATAAATGTTTGGGTATGTATCACCATGAAAGTAGTGCTCAATAATACCAATACAGACACTTTCATACATGACAGAGGACAGTGTTGGAAAGGTAGTAATAGTTGTGTAGAAGGGGAGATGGGTGCTGAAGCTGGCCGGGCTCAGGAGTGTCACTGCAACAAGGAGGAAAGTGGTATAAGTGGGACCAAACGTGAGTTAGAGCAGAGTCACTGAGTTGGAAAGGAGGAAAATATTATGTAGTTTTGCTTGAGGGGCAATGGGGGCTGAGGCACTAGGGGGCATGCATAATGGTCCCGCAAACAGGATGTGAAAATGCTGGAATAACTCAGAGGAAAAACTAAAGATTACACACACACACACACACACACACACACACACACACGCACAGGTGAGCCTCAGCTTCCAAATTAAGACCACACACACATGCCAGTCGAAGCTGAAAAGTTGTATCATGATCAACAGCTCAATTATGCAACAAAATTAACACATACATGAACACACCTCCATATCTGCGTGGGAGGAACTAATGCTAATGTGCCAATCTGTGCCTCTTTCACCTCAGAGTGGAGCCTCCTCGCTTTGCACGCCTGCTTTTGCCTTAAACAACGCAGCAGCACGGTGAACTACAGCAGCATGCAACAAGCCTGCAGGTGTAAACCAAGAAAACAAACACACAGACGTACACAATAACTTTTACACAGACTCACATACTGTACTGTATGCATGCACACATATTGGGATATCTGACAAGGATAATATTATTAGGGAAAAGGTAAAACAGATTCACAGCTGCCACTTGACTTTTAAAACTCATCTATTTTTATTTGCCTTTTTTTTCTTAAAATAATTTGTTCCTCCTCCATCTCATTTTACATTTACAGGAGGCAGAACACTCACAGCTCACAATGACTGTGAGGCTCTCTGCAAACAATGTCGGAGGAACAAAACGTTATTCTGAGATGGAAAGACTTTATTCTCAAAAACAGTTAACTCAGTGTGGTTGGAATACTGTGGATTCTGTAAAAAAAAAAAGAGATTCTGTTCATGGTGAACAGAAACACAAAACTGACAATGACTTCCATTGTCACTACTCTACAACATCGCAAAATAAAGTTGTAGCACCATGACTTTATATTACGTTCAGTTGATCCAAATGTAAGGTACCTGAGTGAATACCAAAGACACAGTTACATTAAAACTACTGATAGTAACTTTTAAGAAGTTACTAACTCTCCTCCTCTTCCTACTGCTTCCAGTGGTATTTGCTTGCATCGACTGTGGAGCACTGAAAACAACCAATCAGAGCCGAAGAGTGTCTAACCCTTAGTTTCTACTTACAGATGTGACTGGCGTCCTTAGATCCGTAAATATACGGATGATGCGTCTAGTGTACAACGCAAGGAAGGGCATTTCTTTATTAATGGATAGAAACCTGACAGAAACTACCTGTAGCGATGGGGGAGAGGCTAATTTTGTCAGTTTTTCACCATCCAGTAGTTTGGAATACACACTTGGAACATTACCGGGACAAAAACAGGACCAAAATTGCATGCCAACAAATAAATGAAGATGTTGGCCTGTCAGGTATGTAGTAGGTTTTGTGAAATATTTAATTAAAAAGAGGTATTAACACCTGAACAAGTCATAATGACAATCCGAATGTATATAATGTGTAACTATATTTTAACACAATAACATTACTCAGATTCAAAATGTGTTAAAATTAAATAAACAAGTTCTCTTTAATCAACAAACTCACTCGACATCAACAGGCAACTGAATTGAAGAAAACAGCCTGTTAGCTAGTTAGCAGCCTGTTAGCTAAGCTAACTCTGTCTGTTCCATGTTTTTCTCCTCACTGACTTGGTCAATCCATTTGAGATTTGGCACAGTGGTAGAGGGTCATGGGAGGATGCAATATTACAATATTACATCAATTGGCCAAAGGGGGGCGCTATAGCAACCGATTGAAATTGCAAACTTTGAATGGGCATATCTCATGCCCCGTATGTCGTAGAGACATGAAACTTTGCACAGAGATGCCTCTCCTCATGAGGAACAAATTTACCTCAAGAACCCATAACTTCCGCTTATATAGATTTTCCGCCATTTTGAATTTTTTGAAAAACACTTCAAATGGATCTCTTCCTAGGAAGTTTGAGCGATCTGCATGAAACTGGGTGAACATAATCTAGGGACCAATATCTAAAGTTCCCTCTTGGCAAAAGTTGGAAAACTTACTAAAACTGAGCTTCTATAAGGCAATGAATATTGCGGAGGGCGTGGCTCATCACATAAAGGTGTATAACATCTCAAGGGTTTCACCCATCACCACGCAACTTTGTAGGCATATGACCACACATAATCTGAGGGGACCCCTCCATTATTGACCCCATCAAACAAAATGGGGGCGCTAGAGAGCTAATTTCTTATCTAGGCCAAACTGCCATATCGATTTTTACTAAACTTGGTAGATATGTAGAACAGGATGCCTCAAGGTGACTGGAGAAATTTAACTCTAACTGGCAACTGGGTGGCGCTATAACAACAGAAAAATGCTTAAAAATGGCTAAAATGCGACCGATCGCTGTGGCTCCCCCTGTGGGCAAATGTTTTGGGTTTTTTTTCTAATTTTTGGTAAAACTAAGTCATGGTATGGTATGCTGTACATAATCATGGAAACTGTCAGTGTGTCATTCTGTCAGTCAGTCAGTCAGTCAGTCAGTCAGTCAGTCAGTCATTCTGTCTGTCCCACGTTTTTCTACTCACTGACGTGGTCAATCTATGTGAAACTGCATATGGATTGGCATAGGTAGAAGGTGACAAAGCTACCAATGGGTATGGACTAGTCAAGTATTAATCAAGATTCTGTTGCTACATCGCCTATTTCTCACCTCAATTTTTTTTTTTCCAGAAACATTTTTAGCGTACTCTTTAGCTATAAACGAGCCAACTTTCTCATTTTACAGCTAAACAGTACACTGAGATATGTTTCTGAGAACATCTGAGGTGAGAAATAGGCGATGCAGTAGCAACATTCATATTTGATGAGTGCAGCCTAAGTTTGACATTTTGAATGCAGTTCACAAGGCGTGATTGACATGATTCGACAGCTGCGTTAGAGACTCCTCGGCTCTAATTGATTGTTTTTGTTCATGGCCAGTGGAAGCACTACAAGGCCACAGAGCAGGAAGAGGAATACGATTTTATTCACATTTTATCAGTCTCATTTAGTGCCGTGTAAATAGCTTCAGCAAATATGACGAAAGTTATTTTTTTAATAAACGTTACTGACTACACCTTTAACCACACACAAACCAGCTCAGGTTCACATGCATTCACAGAGTACATTGTCTCCCCAGCCCCAATCTCCCAAGTGCATTTACCAGCAAGCTGCTATATGTGATTATTAATTGCATGAGTATTTTAGGATTAGATTTAATATGTGTGATGTCACCATATCACAAAATGTGATAATAAAAAACTGTACATAAGTATATGATTATTCATTAGCAGCAAAGATGGGTGATGCCTCTGAATTATAATGTTAAAGCACTAAAAAATAATCAAAGATTAATTTTACATATTATTTCAACGATGTTACTGTGATACAATTTTTTTTTCCCCATGATAATTAATAATTTGATATAGTGGCGTCTCTTATTCAGACATACACCAACAACAAGGGTGTGTTTTAGAAAAATGTCATCATTTACTCTAGCCCATAAAAATTACAGAAAACTGCCTTAAGCCCTGAGAACAAAATGGATGTCGAATTGGACAAAACATCCATCTGCCACTTTCTTTATGGCACAGGCACAAGGCAATAACGAGGTTATTTGGCTGTTGGTATTTGCTGCCTGCTCCTGCTTCGTGCCTACAGGTGATGTGAGGGAAACCTCAATAAATTCAGCCATTCTGTCAACAGACTGTTCTATACGTGGATATGAAGAAAGTGGAGCTATTTATTTTAGCATGAAAAATAAATATGTCCTCGCTTAAAGAGCCGGGGGCCGAAATTCAAACAAAGCTGAATGCTCTAGTACACCCAGCTGAGCTACATAACATCTCACATACAGTATTTAAAACACACACTGGGCTACACACTGCTTTATGATTCTTTTTTTCTTCCTCCCAATCATTTCATTTTGACTTTTTTTTTTTCCTTTATGTTGCTCCGGCTTCACATGCAGTATCCCCATTTCATCTGTTTTCTCTTTCCTTTTCTTACAAAGAATAATAATGTTTAAGGTAATGAATGCTGTAAGGGTACATACTGGAGAAGTGAGCAAACAAGAAAAAAGGAGGCTTTGTCATCTCCGACTCGCGTCTCTGCTATTCAGTGCCAGCAGTACACTCACATCACTTCTACTCCTCTCAGTACAATGAGCCTGAGACATCAAAGCAGAGGACTGAGAGGGAGAGAGTGGGAAAGACGGAGGGAGGGAGACAAAAGCGTAAAAGCGACTGAGGGGAGAAAGAGTGAAAGGGAAGACAGACACCAAAATACCTGTTTTTGTGGAAATGTATGGCGTCATTACAGCTGTATATTTTCTGCTATACTGCCTGCCTGGCCGCTGAATGCACGCCTGCCTTTTCCACAGCATATGAACCATTCTAATCTCCCCAGTCAGAAGTCACAGTATATAGCATATATTCATGTATGCAGCGGAACATTAATGGCCTTCCCTATAGACACTATCAAACTCATTTTATGCAGTACCAGCGGAAATAAGCAGCCACAGAACACATGCTGTCAAAACTATTAGCTGAAAGAACAAGAAATGTTTTTAAAGGTAGAACAATAACAAGTAAACCAGTCCATCCAGGACTTCAAATGCTAAATAAATTACCAACGAGGGTTGCCTATTTGAAGGCCACAAGCGCTGATTGCCTTGATATTTAAGGCAAACAAGCAGAACAATGCTCTCTCCGTAACATATTGACAGATGAAATCAATAACTGAGACTGGTCTTATTCACCTGTGCTGGGGCACGCTTTTTAATTTTAATTTGTGCTCATATTTTTGAGTTTGAGAGAGGTAATTTGTGAAAAAAAGAGCTAAATGCAAATGAGCAGCTCTCTCGCGCGCGCGCTCTTATTGTGAAATGATTAACATTCCTTCCACAGATCAGAGCAGGTTTCTCAGCTCCCCTGGTTGAAATGCTAATGGTGCTTCCAACCCAGTTTAATGTCAATCCTATTCTACTTTTTTCCCTGTTAGGGAGGAGCTCCCTGTCTCTATTTCCATACACAGCAGCAGGAGGGACAGACAGCAGGCTTACTCCCCCATCTGGATCTAGGGAATCAGCCCAAGACAGAAAGGGAAAGAGGAACAGGAGGAGGGTGGAGGAGGATCCTCTTGTCCATGCGGGAGTTTTTTTTTTTTTTTTTCTTCCCTTGGTAGGAAGGGTGCAACGAATGCAGACTTTAAAACCTGATTTTACTTTTGCAGAATTCCACCTTTTAAAAGGCTTCAATAATAATAGCTGATGGCCCCATACCAGGACAGAGTGACAAGTCTTTGTAGTTTTCTCTCTCCCCTATTGATTGCATTTCTTTTTCATCCACCGTATTCATTTTTTTATTTTCCCACCACAGCCCACTGGGTAGCATTCACGTGAGTCCAAACAGAATCTACACACAGTGGAAATCTGAGTGAAGCAATGTATCACCTGCTGCGGTGTTAAGGTTGGTGGGTTTTTAACATTCATCTATAAAGGTGTGCAACACCGGTCCGTGCACTGCTGTGCCATAAATATGAGGCAGAACTCTTTAACAAATGCCACCATTTCCACACCCGCACCACTAACACTGAGGCGTATGAAAAATTCTACAACAGAGTATTAGGCTCGGGCGAAATTGAGTTTTCTGGTGGTGTAATATTGACAGAATATCTATTTTAAGAGCAGACTGCATTACAGTCGATTTATCTACATTCACAGCCTCTCCATGGGTTCTGGATGTTTAAATTAAGAAAGCTAGCCTTATTCTGGTGAGGTTAGAAAAGCAGACAGACATGTAAAAGTAATTTACAGTATAGGGGCTGTGAGAGATCACCTCTCCAGTAGATATGTAGATTAGTAACATGCAGAGATGGGGATTCAAGTCATATGACTTCAAGATTCAAGAAGTTTATGCACAGTGGAAAACTCAGCAGTTTGCACCGTACAATGACATTCTTAATTGCCAGTCTCCCTTGACACAAGACAATGCTAAAATTAGAATTAAAGTTTAAAAACCTAAGTTAAATTGTAAAGAGCACCATGCCTCATGTAAATCAGTCAGCTCAATGACTTGACTCGAGTCAGACTCGTCACAAACAAGAGGACTTAAGAATGACTAACACTAACAAAATATTCGACTTGAATTTGACTTGATATTAGGACAGGTCAGTTTAAGCCAATTTAGCTCTCAATAGCCAGACGCCTATTAACCGGTAAATAACTGGTAAATTTTTAAGAAAAAAAAAAGAGCAAAATAATGTGAAATACAAGAGGTGCTTTCTCATTAGTCCAACGCTCTATTGACTCAGTCAGCTTTGGTGCCGCATTTAAAAGCGCTCTCATTTAGATGTAAGGAAATCTTATTGTTTGTGTTGTAAATGTCGTCTTTTATTCTATTTTCAGCTGGCTTTGCCAACACGCAGGTGGCTAGCTGCGTTAAGATGTGGAAACAAGGCTCTACTCTCTACTCATTCGCTGCACATTCAGCAATTAGCACTGGCAGGACAGCATGGCAACTGGTCACAAATATTCTCTGTGGTTAACCGTTGACATCCCTGCTTGGTATTCATCACTTAAGACTTGACTTTGACTTGAGACAGATGACTCAAAAGGATTTTACTTTTTTATTAAATATTTTTAGTCTAGATATTGAGAAGTTATGTATTGTTTTTGAAACATGATTGGTGTGATGAGCACTAGTGCAATGTGTGCAACCTACTATGACGCAGCAGATCAGCAGAGGCCAACAGCAAGGCAGCTAACATGAAGTTGGCTAATCGTAAAATAACTAGGGCTGCCCCCGACTAAGAATTTTCCTAGTCGACCACTAGTCATCATTTAGGGCTGTTAGTTGACTAGTCGCCCGCATGTTTACGTTAATAATGTAATTATTAAATCGTGTATTTTGGGCGGGGCAACACAATGGTCTGTCTTTAAACCGATTTAAATTTGGAATCTCGGGTGGATAAGCAGAATTTCATATTTGAGTTGACGTATCTTGCTTGACTAATGCTTGACTAGACGTGACTTGGTTTGATTTTCACCACAGTGACTTGAAACTTGCTAGTGACTTGCACATGTGGGATCATTCCCATCTCTAGACTGGCCCAATATGACAACTCCCAGGTGTGAAGATATGTTTTATGTGTAAAACTGATTTTTGAAAGCATTTCCTGCCAAGTCAAGTCAGCATGTGTAAATACAGGTTAAAAAAGGGGGTATCAAATGCTACTCTGCATTACAACCACGCCTTGCCAGAGATGCTAACAGGAGACGCAAACGCAGATCATTCCAGGGATGTGGGAGTGACAGCAACGGGGGAATTAGCGGTGTGATGACTGTCAACACACAATCCGCACCGTGGTATCGTTACAGGGCTCATATTGTTTAGTTTGGAGTTATTAGCTTTCTGAACATAGAGCTGAATCACTTGTAAAACACCCAAAGCTGCCACTCATCCTGAGCTGCGAGACTTTCAGAGACAAGCTTTGAGTTAAATTTGCATTCTTATTTTTCAGCTGCACACGAGTCTGTGCTGCGTGTTAATATGCGTGTGTGTACATGTGTGAAGGTGCACATGTGATGACGAGTCTTTCAAAGAAGAGTTTTGCTGTGGAGTACAGGGCTGCGATTTATCATGCCACTACAACTGAAAATGATGGCATATAATCACACAGACTCCCAGACTCTGCTTCCCTCAGTGAAACATGGACATATGCCAAGGTCCCTAGTCTAATGAGCGCTGTTGTCTCAGTGACAAAGCGCTAACCAGACAGACAGGGCTGTATGAGTGTGCTATGACAAGATACATGACTGCAAAATCAAAGGCAATTCAACAGGTGGCAAAAGCCTTTTTTTAAGAAGCAGCTCTGACTTTTCTTTGAAGTCGTGCTTTAAAATAAGAGACCAATCTGGCTCATGTGCCGAACTGTTACCAATCAGGCTTCACAAGAAGAAAAAGACAGAATCACTTGATTGTTCCTACCTTTGGGTCAGCAGTCAGCAGCTTAAAGGCCTCGTACACCTGCCTCTCTTTGACTCCTCCCCCGAGGTCAAGGAAGTTAGCTGGCTTTCCTCCGTGCAGGTCAATGATGTCACACGTGGCCATGGCCAAACCGGCTCCATTCACTGTAAAAAATGTGCTGTCACGTCAGTTCAATTAATAATGTGTACTAAAATATAGAGGATAACTAAATAGTAGACTCAAGTACTTTCCCAGAACGAGACTTATGGTGTCAGGTGCAGCCATTTTATATACTGAGTGAGAGTTAATGGTACTGTAACCTTATAATGACCTAATGAATTTATTAAGCGTAATGAAGTTATATCTGACCATTAAGTTCAGGCTAGAGCCCAGAAATTGAAACAAAAGTCCCTGAGAGGAAAGTGTGATGCCAGCAGCCATGAGTTAATTAAAGTAACATTACCGCCGCCGAAGGAAAGATGACATGTACTGTACAAACACCCACAAAGGAATCCAGCAGTAAATTATCTACCAAAGAAGAGCAAACAGCTGAGAAAAAATGTCAAACTTAAAAAGTGAATCGGTTGGAAATCTTCTAATCAGGAATATTCAATGCTTCAAGTCGAGCAACACAGAGAAAATTTGATTAGGACTCGACTCCCGACTTCAGAGAAAGGAGCGTTGATTAAAAGAGGCTCTGCTGTGCTTTTTTGCGGCCGGTGTCATCATTTAGCCAACTGCCGGCGCGGCCACCCTGCTGAGTTGTGCGGGAGCCAAGTGCACAAAAAAAATGTCTTACCTCATTTGGTTTAGCCAAGCTGAACTTGTGTCCTGGCAAGCTCCCCAACCGAGGTCTCAATAAAAGGGAAATTCGCTTTAACAGCTGTCACTTTGGTGGCTTACAGAGCTCTCAAGGAAGCTGCAGGGCCTTAAAAGCTGTTGTTACTTTAAGAGAGGCTGGGAGCTGGGGATGCAGAATGTGTGTGTGTGTATGTGTGCACGTGTGCATGGGGGGGTTGGGGGTAGTGCTAACAGACATCTAATGTGTTTATGAGGCTACGGGGTAAGACGAGAGAGCACCTGTTAGTGCTGCTGTACACTGTAAAAGCTTTGATTTATGACAAGAGAGGGGGCCTTTAATGAGAATGCTAACAATCTGGCTCACTGGAGACTTTCTGGGCGGATTATAGCTAATTAGAACGCATTGGTTACGGCAGCATTCCTTCTGGAGTCCACGGAAAGCTGCTTGTAATGTGGACTGGTGGAGAGCCCAGGCTGCCTTTACTTTGACTAAGTTTTAACTGTGTCCGAGCTTTTCACTTATGTGACTTAAGAGACACATTAAAGCCTTATGCCAGGAGGGGTTTGCTTATGGGAGAAATCATTTAATGGCGTGTGTGTGCGTGTGCGCAGGAATGAGTTCCATTTCAGGGTTTTGTTTCCATACCAAAGCAGGCAATATTTCCGTCCAGTCCGATATATTTGAGGTCCCACTTGGCTGCCTCCATCTCTGTGGGGTCGCTCTCAGTCATGTCGTCCATGGCGAACACGGCTTTCTGACGGAACTCAGCGTTGTCGTCGAAGTTGATCTTTGCATCAAAGCAAACCACTGGAGGGATGAGGCGACGACAAAGACAGAGTTAGGAATGAAGACGGCAGCAGAGGAAGCACAAAAGTGAGAAGGAGGGAGGTGGCAGGCGAGGGGAAGAAGGAAGAGAAGGACGACTTCAGATGTAAAAAGCCAGCTAATTATCATTTCTAAAACCTGAAATTAATGAACTGAGGGGTGTCCCCTCGGCCTACTGGTCTTAATTATTTCAAAGGTTGGCTCGCGAAGGCTTGTGTTTCTGACACTGCCTCTAAGGGACAGACCATTATAGTAAATGGACATTTCCTTCACACTTCAAAGAGAGTGCATTTCAAAGAGGCTGCACTCATGAAGCTACCTGGAAAAAATAGCAGCCAATAAATTAGTCAAAGGGCTTTTTGTACACACGGCAACACTTAAATAGTGACTGGAACTTTAAAGGTCTAGTGTGCAAGATTTAGGGGCATCCACTGGCAGACGTTGAATATAATATACATGATTATGTTTTCTTTAGTGTATAATCACCTGAAAATAAGAACTGTTGTGTTTTCATTACCTTAGAATGAGCTGTTTATGTCTACATGCGGAGGGGGTCCTCTTTCACAGAGTCTGCCATGTTGTTTCTACAGTAGCTCACAATGGACAAATCAAGCACCGTCTCTAGATCAGACCATTTGTGTTTACTGTATGTGTTTTTGCATTTTCATGTCAGCCAACGTAGTTCTACATGCTTGGCACATGGGAGGAGTTTCAGTTGGCTGCAATCTGCATTCTTACAGCTAGATGCCACTAAATCCTACACAGTAGACCTTAAAAGTAAAAGGCCAAGTATATTCATTCTCTTTTCTTCGCTGAGATATAAGGCTTTGACACACTGTGACAAAAAAGAACAACAAAACAACACAAACGCCTGCAACTATTTTGCATCAAACTGTCCCTACCTCCAGCAGCGTCAATTTACTAAAGTTGCAACACTCAATAAAAAGTTTTGCAAATAGATTTACAGGCACTGATGCGAATTCGCAACAACTACCAGTATCCTATTGAGGGAGAGCAGCACCTAGCAGTTTGTCGTGGGTAGGTTGTTGTGTGTGAGTTTGATTGCAGCGAAATGTTCTGAGTGAATTTCCTCTCATAAACAGCTATATAGTGTGAATGTTTATGGCTTTTATTGTGAAAGGTAAGAACAGAAGGAGTTATTCTGGTATGCCCTGCCTTAGTCAAGGTTGAAAGGAGTAATAAAGGTCGCTGTCTTGATCCAGACTATGGCTTCAGTTGTATAGGTGCAAAAAGATTGGTTGATGCCTTTATTCGCACCGTAGAAAGCTCAGAAAATTTGACCTTAATAAAATAAAAAAGTAGGAGCTTTTTCACTCTGTAACATTCGTGTTTTGTGTGGAAGTGCCCCTCACAAAAGCAACAGTTCAAAAAAATATATATAGATGTTGATACCACTGTCATTTGTCAGTGTTGTCTGTACAGTAAATATGTAGCTGGAGCCAGCAGTCAGTTAGCTTGGCTTAGCATAAAGACTGGAAACGGGAAAACACCAACCTCAGCTCTGTCAAAAGGTAACAAAATCGGCCTACCAGCAAATCTAAAGCGTAGTAACTTAAGCGTCATGTCATGTCTGTTACATGTAAAACCGTCATATTCCAGTTTTTAAGGGCAAGGCCCAGTGAGACTCGTCTTGTCATTGCCATTGGAAGGTACATTAGGTGCAGCACATTTCACCCTAGTTCCAGTCTGTGTGCTCAGCTAAGCTAACCAACTACTGGTCCTGGTTTCAATTTTTTCAAAGAGATATGAGAGTGGTATCAATCTGTCCACCTAACTCTGAGCAAGAAAGCAGATAAAATGTTGAACTATTCATTTAAAGAAATTAAATCCCAGCTCATTTTAAGCATGCTGGGATCTGTTTTTAAATTTCTCTTTTTGACATCAGTAATTTCTCAAACTTTCAGGACTATTATGGAACTGTCTGTTGCTATTTATGTCTATCAAACCTTCAGCACCAACTTTTCTACTGAAAAGCACACTGCAGGTTAACAGACAGCCAGATATGTAAGAGTGAGAAAAGGTAACAAAATGTGGAAACATGGGAATTGGCTTTGAGAGTGACAAGCACACAGAGAAACACAAACTCAACACGTAAACAGACACAGGGTACATGCAGCAGGCACGCTCTCCTGGGACTGAGGAGTCAACATACTGTGTCCTCCAGGTAAAGTTGCACTCCCACTACACAATTCCTTTTGTTTTTGTTTTGACACATCTATTATTGCAGTCCATCTACAAAATGAATTCAGCTATTACCAAATGAGACAAAAAAATACAAATTTTCCACCCTTGAGAAATTTTCCCTTTCCGATACACGTCTGTTGAGTGCCTCCCGGAAAATAGCAGCGCTCCCTTGTGACATGTGAACAAATCGAACCAGAGAATGGGTTGATTTTAATGTGAGGCTTGTCTACAAAGCCTGCCTCAATCACAGCCACTGCTTCTTCCTGCTGGTAGAAAAGGAAACTCATACCTCTCAGTGAAAATTCACCGTTTGAAAGGAGTCATTTTATTCATTAATATTCATAAGAAATCATGAAACAACAAACTTCTCTTGTCAATCTTTGATAAAGCATACTTTGAACAAGAATCTGTTGTCGAGGAGACTAAATAACATCAAAGAAGTGATGCATCTTCAGCGTGTTGTAATACGTCTCAATAGGACACATCACAGTCGATCTGTGTTCGGTGCCATAGACAAGACAATCACTCTTATTTCTTTGGGAGAAAACAAAGTTCAGTACAAGTTCAACGAAAGCAGCAGCACAACAGCTTGAATATGCTACGTGACTATGTATAATGTGTCTCTCATCTGAATGATGGGCACCTGAAATGTTTACCTGCTAACCTCCACTTGTGTCATGTTGTGCAATTTATTGTGTTAAGTGACACTGAGGGAGGGAAATTTACACATTTCTCTTTTTTCTTGGGGAATTCAAGTGT
The DNA here is from genome assembly GCF_006386435.1 of Epinephelus moara. Classification (NCBI taxonomy): domain Eukaryota; kingdom Metazoa; phylum Chordata; class Actinopteri; order Perciformes; family Serranidae; genus Epinephelus; species Epinephelus moara. The sequence continues at coordinate 22,025,052 of NC_065529.1, forward strand.
TTTCATCTATCAGGGAACACTTAAGAAAGGGAGACAGAGAAACACATGTACAGACTGTAGAAACTGGACTGAGGCAGGCTTTGAGCTCACAGATTGAAGCTGGACCCGTAGCTATATTTAAGATCTGAATCTCTATGCAAACTATAAAGCCTTGTTCCCACCTGGCAGTCTGATCTAGTTCAGTTTGTTACACATTAGAGTCGTTATTTTTGGGTTTCCATTGTCAAAACTAGCGTATGGTACCGACAAAACCTCTCCATTCCATCTAGTTTTTTCATTACCCAGATGTTGGGGTTACCAACTGTAGCAAACTGATGGGAAACTAAAAGATGGCACTAGAAATACTACAGCTCATTGAGAGAATCATCACTTTTGCTTGACAAGGACTCAGTTCACAAGCCCACCACTTTTAAATAGCCCATTGATTGTGACAGAGACTCCAAACACTCCAGCCTGTTCTTTTTGTTCTAAAAACAGCAGCGCGCATCCCCATTCTGTGGATGATCACCAAAGTGCAGATGTTCCTCTGCACTTTGGTGAAGAGGACATAGAGTGAGAGCTGGGTGTAGCAGTGAGTAAAAACCCCTCATACATTTATCAGCGGAGGAGATGCAAAACAGATCAGGGTTTGGGTACGGTAAGGTTCTCAGGGTATGATACCAAAAGTGCTCCAAATTACAGAATCGCCCCCAAAGAGAAAGCTGTTTAGGATCAGCTCTTCCAGCTGTGTTTGGAGACAATTTAAAAAAGCATGCCATGAATGTTGTACTCAGAGTTACATTTAAAGGTCCAGTGTGTCGGATTTAGGGAGACATATTCTCAGAAACGTAATATAATACAATAAGTACGTTGTCTTTATTGTGTAATCACCTGAAAATAGGAACTATTGTGTTTATTACCTTAGAATGAGCTATTTACATCTACATTAGACTCACAAGTCAGTCTAGACGCTTTGCTTAACTAAAGACTGATGTCTTTCTCCCTGATTTTGTGTTTAGATGGGCAGATACAATTTCAGAGTTTAAAAAAACTCCCTACGTTGCAGAACCAATAGTAAATCTGCAGGGTGGTCCTTCGGTGGCTCGCTGAACTCTTGTGCTCATAAACATAGTCCGACTAGAAACACGTGTAGCGGTACAAAATGGCTCAAGTCGCTGTAAGTCCTTCATTTCCACAATCTTGTGGACTGAGCACACGTTTGATAAAACGGAGTTAAATCTCTCGGCATCCATTTTCAAGCTCTCTGTGTGTTTGTGTCCTTGCGGATGAGAAAAGGGGGAGCGCACATTTCCGGGAGGGCGTGTCCTTTTCAAAAATGTAAGAGGCGTTGCTTTGTTGCCGGCCATTTTCTCCGGTGTGTTAAACACACTTTAGAAAGGAGTGTCCCCAGACTATCAGAAGGCAGAGATCTCTGATTGTCTGGTGGCGAGACTACATCTACATAAGGGGCAGGTCCTGTTTTAGAAAGGGTCATTTGAGTTTTTCACGTTGGCCACCATAGCTAGCATCCCATCCACGATAAGATGAACAGCATCGGAGGAACATTGATTTGGAACATAAAACTGCTTTACTCTGTGTTTTCACCAGTTTTAATCACCAGGGATCACGTTTATAAAACAGTGTGTAGGATCTGTACACAAGAAAATATTTGGATTTATAAAAAATATTTATATGCCTGCCAGAGCTCAACTTCCTTTTACAAATCCCAAATCAACTTAGAACTGTCCGTGCATGGATGAGTCTCATATTCTGCCCTCTACACGCCCATATTCGACCATAAATGCTCAATGCAAAGCACCTCACGAATGCTGATGCATATAAATAAGCCTGTTAATCAGTGGGTCTTTACAGTGAATCATGGCAACAACTCCCAATAATCAGTGGTATCCCCGACCCTGGGATATCACTTGAATTTATTTAAGTTTGTTATGGTGAACTTGACCTGCATTATGATTAGGACTCATTAGGATGATGAGGATATGGAGTTTAATAACTGTCAGTGGCTTTATTTCAAGACTTTGCTAATTTACACAATCCATATGGTGGTGAAGATGTAAGTAAGGTGACTGGAGTAGGCAAAGTATGTGTGGCAGCAACGGCCATGTCTCGAGTCACTGCAGCAATTTTAAACTCAAAAACTATATGAAAACTTAAATTGTACTTGGTGAAATATATTTACAGTATTAGATGATATCACTGAACTCTGTTGACGCTCTGTTTTGCAATTACTTAACACTATTTGATGTTCAAAGGCTGTGGTGCACTTCCCAGCTGACCATATGGTGTGTCTGGCCCTCTCTGTGCTCTGGGGATGGGAATGGTGATGGTGAGACAGCACTGATGAAATAGAGATTTGAGTTGTCTTAGAATTTTTACAACTGAAACGTGTTTGTCGAAAAGTTCTGGCTCACTACCAAAAGTACAATAAAACACTGGGGCTGGTCTGAATGGCTATGGTAAGGTGGATCTATAAGTAACATGTGAAATTAAGTGCAATTTAATGTGTGAGGGACATCATTGTACATATAATGACTCCTCTCACATTTAATTTCTACAATCTGGCTTCAATTAACCACCTCACCACCTGCATCGCCAGTTTCCCCTGTCTAAAATGTTCATACGCAACTTTTGTTTGGGAAGTGTCGACGCCTCTTTCTGGCATCATTTGTGTGTACACAGTGGTTATAAATGTGACTCTTGTGTTTTGGAGAGGAGGAGACCTCTGGGAATAATTCAGCTCCCAGTAAAAAACCCCTGAACAATGAACACTGAAGGAATTCAAACCGGTAGTTCAGGCTTGGCACATGGGCGACGTTTCAGCTGGTTGCAATTTGCAGTCCTCACCACTAGATGCCACTATATCCACTGCTACTTTAAGAGACCAAATACAATACAAATCTAATAATATGTTTTGGACAATTCATGTGGGAAAGTTTGAAATGACAAGTGACAACTCTGGAATTGTTTTTAATGCGTTACAACTGAGAGTCTGTCACTTGTTAAGAAAGGCCAACTACCAATTTAGACCTCCATTAATCTTACATTACTACCACTGTTTAACACAGCCTTTCCAGCATAATAATGACGAGCCAACAGTCTGTATTTAGACTTCAGCCTCACTGTGGCAATTTCTATTTGTACAAAGAGTTGACGGACAATAGGGACATCTTGATATCTTGACTCCACAATAAATATGTCCTGAATCTAATTACTTAAAAGTTAATTTCAATGGACTAAACATATACGCTAGGGTGTGTTACTATAGAGACAGTGAACTGAGGATGATTATCTCCTGACCTTTGCATTTATTTTCTATTCAGAGACACTGAATTTCTCGCTCTTACCAAAGGAGCTCCAGGTTAGTGTGCCTAGGTATTTTTGGTTCAGCTCATTGTTAAATATCAGAATAAGGTTGATTTTCAACTGAAGGATCCAAGAGAAAACAGATCTTTTACGACACAAAAAGGTGGGTGAATAGTGCGATAATTCTAACACTTACATAATTTTGAATGGGGTATTACTCTGATTTACCAACTCTTTCTATTCTAAGGTGCCAGGGTGGCTGGGTTTATCTAGAGCTGCTCATTTTTAACAACAGAAGTTAAGCAATACAGCTTTTTTTAGATTTTGCTGCTGAGGAGTTGAACTAATTATAATAAAAATAAAGCAAACAAAAACACTGTTATTGCTGAAATGAAAACCAATTCAAATGTAGGTATTTCAGTGACTTTTAAGGCCTGATATACAGTATGTCTACAGTATGTTAAAGCATGCAGCTTATCAGATTTTCTTTTTTTTAGATATTCATAGATTATCCCTAAGTGGTTACTCTTTGACGACCGTAGAATAAATGAAGGATGTTGCTGCTGCTGTAATTGCTCATTGGAGTTCCTCATTACTAGTTGATGATAGACTGTACAGCTTTTTTTAATCATCAGCAACTAGGACTCATCAACAAACATCAACATGCTATGAATATGGAAATCTCAGCTCCCTGAAGCCATTTGGAATTTGATCCAAACAAAGTCATGCCGACAAGAAACTGACGTCAATGTGTTGCAATTACACTTCACATTCTTAAATGCATTCAGACCCGAGGATATGGTGTGCCACAGTCAGTGATTAATAGGTGGCTGCATGTTGCTGCAAAAAATGCTCTGTATTTAAAGCGTTGAAATATTGCAGATATTTAACATGATCTGGGGACAGTTAATGACACACATGCAGAGACATGCACAGACACATATAATGCACACATATAGACAGAGGCCAAGTCAACACACACACACACACAGGCACACACACACAAAGACAGGCATTTTCCACGATACAAGGTACCTTGTCCTTCGGGAGTCTCTCCGAGAGGATTGACTTCGACTTGAGTGGCGTCGACTTTCAGGAACAGATCATAGAGCCTCTTAATCTGATCTGCTGCCTGTGAAGTCCACATAGGACAGTAATTACCTCATGGTTCGGCTCTGAGCAGCCGGCCCCGCCAAGGCCACTCAGCCTCCCACACAGGCTACATAAAACACGGCAAATCACCTTCAACATCACACTGTCTGAGTTTGTTTTGCATGAATATGTGTGTCTCTGTATTGAAAGGGAATATTTTTCTCTTTTTTTTTTTTCCAAAAGGTGACAACTGGCAAATAGGACATGCATTGCAGCACATACAAATGTAGTTTCACATATATATATGTATATCATTATAACCTGGCTGTGGCTTTTTTTTTGTTTACATGTAGGATTGATATTTACAGTCTATGGACAAAAGATGAATGCAGCCAGTCAGCGGGACAACATAGAAATGCCACAACACTTAAATCATCACTGTCAAAATCTCCATTTTAAAAGCATTTCAACTGATCTCTGTATTGCTGCAACTGTTCTTTAGTAATGAAGACAGCTTGACACAGCACTGAAAGACTTCTAAATGCACAGCTCCAGACAAAGTCCACCAATCTCACTTACTTTTCTCCTGTCTCACACACACAATCAGTGTAGGCACACTCTTGCATCTACACAAAGATGCTGTCATCCCATAGCTCATTCAAAAAGGTAAAGGTGTTAAAAGAAGAGGAGCTGTAATTATCTCTGAATTAAACAGTCTGGCAGCTGACTCGCAGCAGCCAAGGGAAAGCATACTGACAATGCAGAAACTTAACCAATCACTCTTATTTCTCCCCTTGCCTGTTTAAAATCAATGCCCATTCAGTATCCTGCAAAAAAGAGGATCGCATCCACTTCGATGCAACCAAAGCTCAAACATTCTTGACTTTTAGTTTGCTTTTCTGCAGATTCACTTGGCTGATTTATACGTTTTCCATGTGCTAAGATTCTGAGCTAATCTGATTTCTCATGCCACGGTGCCTGTGGTAAAGAAAACAAATTAGTGATCTGATGCCAAGAGACAAATGGCTTTGAAATGAACTCTATATCAAAGCACACATACTCATTCTGAATGTGAACCTCGGGTGTTTCTGTACTGTTCTTCCCTGGCCTCTTTTTACTAGCTAATGCTGCCTGAGCAACATTTGTAAAACTTGAGATGACAAGAGAAAATGTTTGTTCGCTGTCCTCAAAATTATAGGTTGCCCATTGTGACGAGTTTCGTTTCTTACTGGATGATTCACTCACAAAATCAATGTGAGACATGTTCTATCAGATGATGGTTCCATTAGTGATGTCAGCTCCCTCAGCCTGGCACAGCGCTGTGCTGTGCGTCACTGCCAGATATATGACAATAGACCACCTGGCAAGTGAGCCTAGTGTAATGACACTTCACAACTTGCCTCCGGAAAACTAATAATAGCCAAAGTTTGGTGTGTTTGTCAATGAGGATTCATCTGTCTGTGCATATGTGTGTGTGTGTGTGTGTGTGTGTGTGTGTGTGTGTGTGCACTGTAGATTTTTCTGCCTCTTCTTTGCATTGTGTCTTTAAAGCCTTCAGTGCACCCATTACCTGTCTCTGCAGAGGTCCTTTGAAACCCAAATTAGCTGCCATGCGGAGTGCCTGGTCGTCTCGCACGCCTTCAAATATATCTATGACTTCCTATAGGATTTTGCAGAGAGAGAGAGAAAGAAAGGAGGGAAGGAAACAAATGGAGAAATAGAGTGAGAGAGAACAAGAGGCTCAAATGCTGGGCTATAATTTGACACAAAGCGGATGCTCATATTAAACTGCAGACATCATAATTAAGTAGTGGCAAGCTGCCAGACATCGAGAAAAGAGACTTGGGGCTGAGACGCTGGATTTATGATCATCAGACTCCTGTATCCTTGACTTTCAGATAGAGAGAAGCTCGCTTATCAACTTTTTTTTTTTTTCATAGGTATAAAAATGGATGAAGGATTTCAGTGTGCACAGTCGTGAAGACAGTGAGTCTAAAACTGCTGCTGTCGTTAGCTGGTGTGCACCTATTCTGTACAAACTAGGTCTGGACCATATAGATTTTAATGAGATGTTTGAGGGGCTATCATGTGTGCTAGATAAGCAACACCACAGCTGTGTATCGCACATACAATCTGAAATCTCCGGTGGAAATAATGAATGATATAAATCTCAGCTGTATCTTCACAATCTGCTCCAACATCTGCAGACAATAGTGAAAGGAGGATATACAACAACAGGAAATAGAGGCAAACTCCATCTGTATTACTTAAATTGTACATCTGTTATCAGTGACAAGGACCTGTTGCCAAGTAGCCGAGTGACTACACTGGATTCAAGTTGTGTATATGAAATCTCATTAGTAGCAATTTATAGCACAGAAGGCTGTGTATCTGTTCATGTTACGCTTTAGAGCATTGCTATATGTGTGCATCATGTTCAGCTGTTGCAGTGTGCAGGCAGGCAGGACAATACATTTAACTGAATGAGCAGGAAATACAAACTGAGAACTCCATCTGAGAGGGCTGCTAAAGAATCCAGCCCTGGCATGGTTTAAAGTCAGTCAGATCTTTAAGCAATAATGATGAGGGTTCCAAGAGTGCTGGACAGGATCAATTAATTTGAACCTCTTCATTGTTTTTTGAGGCAGATACGTTTTAATTTTGACTGGGTTAGGTGCCGAAGTCTGTAATTTGGTACCGACCAAATTATGACCCTACTACCAAGTACCAATTCACGTTAAATCCATTGGTGCCAAACTCAGCACCCGAAAGTGCATCTAGGTGAGAAAGCCAGGCTTAGATAAAAGGTGGAGGTGCTGAAAAGCACCCCGAGACTGGGAAGCCGGCCACGGAGCTCTGAGGCCGGCAACGCAGCTCCTTAACTTCAGACAAGAGACAGAAGCACCGCCAAGCTGGGTTGCCAAAGCTCCACAGTAAATCTGTTGGCTTCCCAGCGATCCAAAACTTTTGCTGCAGTAAGGATATGTCACAATAGTTTTGTCGTCTGGTCTTTTTCCTTTTCAATATAATTTTGGTAATAGCCTTTTATCACTGGTAGATGAGCAGACACGCAAACACACACACGAGACTGACAGACAGAAGATTAGCTCAACGTGCAGAGGAGCAGCATTGCTTTTTAGTCAACCAAGTCACCCCTGCAGCTTTCTTAAAAAAATCCCATCTTTGTTATTACACAGGAAGTTAGCACTAAAAAAGTATGACCGGACCAAATTACAGGTACCGGTATTGTTTCAAACGTGAACAGTACTTAACCCTAGTTTTCCTATTCTTCTCATTTGATATTGTAGTGATGGTTATAAGCCACAAATCACATACCTTAAAGATGAGTTCTGGCGAGTTGGCGGCTACCTCCTCAATATCCATACCCCCCTGGGGGCTGCCTACCATGACAGGACCATTACAGGCGCGGTCCATCAGGATGGCAAAGTAGGTCTCCCTGCTAATGTCCAAGGCCTCAGCAACCATCACCTGGATATGGCACAGCAGAGGAAAGAGAGGCTAATGGAGGAAAGAGTACCTACTGCAGCTCTAATAAAAATACCTTTTGATTTTTCTTGACTTTCCCCTGGTAGACTTAAATTTTTACATTACAATGCATCTTTAAATATGTCCATGATATTCAACACTAGATTAAACACAATGACACAGGCAAATAAGCAGGGTCCACTGATTGGCAGAATCTACGAAGCATAGCTCTGAGAAAATCTTTTATGCTGTGAATAAGAGAAAGGGAGGCAAATAGAGAGCAAGGTAACTCAGAGCCTGGCAGACAAGCAGAAAGAGGAAGCAAGCGAGAGGCTCATTTGGAAAAGAGAAAGAAAAAACCTGATAGGAAACTATCAGTTGTGTGGCAGTTAATGGGCTGCAGGTTTTTGGATGAAGTGTTTGTTTGAACATGCACAGCCCTTATGTTCTGTCTCCACCCTGTCGCCCAGCAAATGAGGATGGATGGTCTTCTCTACCCTCCATGTTCACAGACAGCGCTCCTATCTCCTTGTCCAAATGTTGTCTTCTCCAGTCGCTCAAACGCTCTCTTAAGTTCCCTGTTGTTCGACTCGTTGCCCGATTCTTCACTCAAACTAAACATATTCCATTCCAACTGTCTCGGTCTTTCGTTTCCTCCTAAAACACTCGTTTTAGCCTCCTATGTTCTTCTTCCACAGCCATCTTTTACACTCCCTGTCTCATCTGCCCTTATCTTCTCTTCTCATCCTTCTATCTGTGCCATGACAGCAAATCCATGTAGATGGTGAAGTGCTGTCCCGTTCTCTGTGGTGTGCTCTGCTCTGTGGTGCAGCATGGGTTGAGGGTTGACGCGAGCTCCATTGAGGGGTTGACAGCTAAACTCTGGCTGTCATCTGACAGACCAGGTTGTGACTACACCATTACTGTACTTAGGGATGTCCCGAACCAATCTCAAAAATCAGTATCAGGACTGATTAAGGCATTTTTTAATGATCAGGACTGGCTATGTTGAGCTGTAAAGAGTTTGTTACGGTCCTTTGTTTTATGCTAGCTGTAACACAGGTGTTCTTACTTGCAAAGATTTTATTCACAGCTGTGCAAAGAGTGTAGCCGTCTTTAACTCCACAACTGTCTGAGCCCTGCCAGCGGTGAAACACCACACACCATAAACAACAGCAAAATGCAATGTTTACGTCATTTACCGAAATTTTAAACACTCATTTCAGCTCAGTGAGAGCCTTGTGTTTTACCTTACTTCATCTCTGGTGCATGATATTTCACTGTAGGCTGAGGAGAGACAGACAGTGGACTGTCACACTCACCACATCACTGCAATTGAGACAAAAGCTACAAGCCAATAAGAGTAGGCTAATAAATTAATAAAATGTCAATAGTTAATTTAATAATTAATGTAGGGTCAGATGTTCAGATGGCGAACATAAACGCAGCAAACACTGGAGAATAGTCTAGTAGTTTTTTCAATAGTTTTATTAAAAAAAAAAAAAAAAAGCACTAAGGAATTGCTTGGATGCATTTTTTTTTCTTTGATCATACATATATATTGGATTTCTAATTACTTAAGGGTACCTGTAGTGTGCACTGTGCAGCAGGATCACCTGACTGGGACATCTCTAACTGTACTCGATCCTTTAGGTCAGTCAATGGCTGCTCTTGCCTGGTCTGATTTCAGTGCCCACGCTGAAAGAGGATGCTTTCAGTAAGACTATATGATGGCCAATTGGAGGTCACGTCTCTTCTCGCCCACATCTAATTCAACTTTTGTCCGGTTTATGTTGTTGTTTGTTTACCTTCTCCTCTGTCTCTGAGAAATGGAGTTAATTGTGAGCTTGTGGACTTCCTGGTCCGCAGGTGCTTTCTATAAAAATGACAAGTGTGACACTCATTTGATTCGACCTAAACTCTGCAGCAGGAGTAGGAGGAGAGGTTAGGTGGAACGGGGGGTAGCAGGGGCAAAGGGAGATGGGGAGAGATGAAGAAAGAAAGCGGGGGACCCACACATAAGCTACAGACTCAAAAGGCTTCATCACCTGGCAATGTCTGTTTTGAGGAGGTACTGCATGCAGCAAGCGAGTAGAGAAAATGATATTCCTGCTTGTTAGTGGCACATAGAAACAGTTGTTTACCAAACACTTTAAATTCACAGTGGGCCCAGTTCAATTTATGCAATGAGCCATAACACCAGCCAGCGCAAACCCACAGTAAACAACAGTGGAAGGCTACTATTTAGACCTAGTGAAAGAAAAAAAACAAAAACCATAGAGCCAGACTGCCTTCACAGTCATTAATTTTACAGAACTGCATTACTGGACTCAAAATGCCTTGAAATGAGGTCAGGGAAAAAAAAAAAAAAAAAACACACAAAAAGAAAAAGCAAAGTATATCTTTCTTTCCTTCAGTCTGTGCAGCGGCTCACCGTTTTCACTTTCACTCCATCTTTTGGTGTCTGTTTGGTAGTCAGGTTGAAACCCAGCATCTTATTGGCCAGTTCACCAACCACAGCAGGGCTGAAGGAGAGAGGTTACAAGTCAAACAGTGTTCTTATTCTAAACAACAGTCTTAATTTAAAAAAACAAAAACAAAAATCACTGAAAAGCACACACTTACAAGATGAAAGATGAGAAAAGCAGGTGAACCTGACAGATGAATAAGTATTTCTTTATCTCTCCGGAGTTTTGTTCAGCTGAAGAGAGATATGCCTCAGCACTTTCTGGGCATTAATGTAACATATTCTGACAAAGCACAGTTTTTGGATACACTTTGGTACATCTACACATCGCTGTGAATGAACCTCTGCTTGTACTGCGTGCCGGGGCTGCTTCTGAAAGCCTGCTCTGGTTTTGTTAGTGAATAAAAATGAAGCTGGGGTTGTACTCATCTTTTGATGGATGAGAGGAAGGTGAACTGTGCACTCATGTCACTGTCTGGGGACACTGAACTTCAGCATATCTCACTTTGAGAAAGTTTCCGGCCATTCCGAACCCTGAAGTAGGGTGACGATGATACATATCTGGGACAATCGTCATAAATCACCTTTTTTGCCTTTAAGGCGGCAGGGAGTGGTGGGTACCTTTACTGAAACGATAGCACTGTTTTAGTCCTGGAAACTTGGCAGAAGGAAATGCAGCGCCTGAGCAAAGAAAAATCCTTTCAAGTTGCTGTTTAGCCTTTTGAAAAATGCAAACAATTCTGGAGTGAGCCTTTACTGAAGGAATACACTCATCACACTTTGTAACTCTAAGCCAGAACAAAATAAACCTCAGCAACGGCACAAAACCCAATCAACCCGAGAGAGGAGAACACAGTATGGGGTGCAAAACGCTTCTGCCGACCTTAAAATCACTTTTTCAACATTTAATTGAGGGTAGTTGTTGGAAAACAAGACACTGGAAGAAAGAAAAAAACTGTTTATTTGCAGCTCAAGTAATCCTGACTGTGTCTTTGTGCCTTGGGAGCATCTTCAGAGAACTCTTTGAGCCTCCTCACTCTCAAAGTCGCTGTCGCAGGAGAAATAATATGAATCTATCTCCTACAGTCATGAATGTGAAATGTAGATAGAGGCATACTTACTCCTTGGTTAAGTGCACTCCACCTTTAAGGCCACTGTCAAACACACCCTTTCCTCTGCCACCAGCCAGAATCTGAGCTTTCAACACAATCTCCTTGGCATCTGAAAGACAGAGAGAGATGGATAGAGAGAGAGACAAAGGGAGGGGAAAGAAAGACAAGAGAGAGACAGAGCACTTAAGATATAGGCTCAGCACCTTGAATGCCCCCTTGGGTCTGCCACTTATCTGTCCATCTGATTGAAGGAAGCAGGGCTAGAGGGAAAAAAAGAGGGGTGAGTGCGTGATATGTGACAAGATTAGGGACTTTGTCAGGAAGGAGAGAAGGTTTACACTCCAGAGATCAGCACCCATCCACAGGGAAAATATCCTGACTCACTACTAATTACAATGTGGTACAGGGATTACTGTGCTTGTATTGTAATGGACATAAAGATCTTTTAAACAAGACTAATGCTGTGTTCACACAACGACACTGCAACAGTGTGACGAGCTACATTATCACATAGTTGGCACTAAAGTGTTGCTTAAGGGTTTGTTAAGGTAGCTACTTCATCACTGGCTTGTGTGCCTGCTACTTGCCACCTCATCTTAAGTTTGTATTTGATCAGAACATATCTAGGATATGGTTCTGGTCCATGTCTGAGCCCCATTTCAACATCACATTTCACTGCTCCACTGCATTGTGTGCACTGCAATGCAGATAAAGCTAGCATAGTGTCAGCCAACTAAGCTGAATACCTCAGTACCACAGCTTAAAACATTCATTCATTCATTCATTTTCCTTAACCGCTTATGCTGTTGGGGGTCGTGGGAGGGCTGGAGCCTATCCCAGCCAACGTTGGGTGAGAGGCAGGGTACATCCTGGACAGGTCGCCAGACTATTGCAAGGCTGACACATGGAGCCAGACAACCATTCACACTCACCATCATGCCAACGGGCAATTTAGGGTCACCAATTAACCTAACCTGTATGTCTTTGGATGGTGGGAGGAAGCCTGGGTACCCAAAGAGGACCCATGCTGACTCAGGGAGAACATGCTAACTCCGCACAGAAGGGCTCTCCCACCCTAGGGTTCAACCCTCTACTCAGCTTGAAACAAAAACATATCATTTTTTTATGCTTCACCAGGTTATTGGAGTGCTTAAAAAGTTAAGGGTTAGCGTAGTTTTGATTTGTAGCGCATCATGCCTGTCTGCAGACAGGCAAAACAACTGTCTTATACTAAACACGTTTTCCAAGCAAATACAACATGCTAATGTTATTAGCGCCAGCCTATGGCATTTTACATTGTATACATTAGCCTAGCGCAGGCGGAGATTTCCTCTGCTCATATGAAGCCAGGATAAATCCTGAAGTATAAATCCCTGAAGGATATATCACACACAAGACTTAAAATGCTATTTTAGTGGAGGCTGAAATACAAGTAAATACAAGCTTCATTTCCACTGAGGGAATTGGTGTCAGTATACAGAAACAGACAGGAGGTCTGCGTCACCGCGACACTGAGTGTGAGGGTGGGCCAGTTCAACTTTCTGTCAACCACGGGGGTGTTTTGAAAACGCCCCCATTTTCACAGGTAACTTAGCCTGTCCCCCCACCGCAGGAAATAATGGATTAATCCTGGAAAGCTGTTGATGCAGCATTTTTCTCCTTATGATAGTAACACGGTGATTATTCGACCAATGACAATTTGGTCGGACGAGAGCATAGCAACCAAATAATCATCTAGTCGACCAGGAGACTACAGCCCTAGTTCCTATTACGGAAATAGCATGACCCGCCCTACTCTGCCTCTGACTGGCTAAATGCTGATATTCTTATCCTACCTTCAACCAATCTCATTCCTCATGCTTAAATCTAACCAACCCAACCCAACCCGAAGGCAAAGAGTACTAGCCAATCAGAGAAATGGCCCTTTGGTGCAAAGAGTGTTTGTTTCAGGGTAACAGGCTGTTGTTAATATGTCCAATGGGACCATATTAACGACTATTGGGGATTCAGAATTATGGGCCATCATAACAATGGGCAGTCACTAACACAGACAACATCTGAGGCTGACTGGAATGTCATTAGTTTTGTAGGTGTTTGGTCATAAACCAAAATATTGGACAAATTATAATTTTGACTGCATTATGGTGCAGAAGGAAATGTCAGATGATGAATGTCTAAACCAAATTTAACGGCAATCCAACCAACAGTTGTTTAGCTTAGACATTTTACTTGAATCCATAACTTTCAATAAAAAAATCAAAGGATTACTAAAGTCAGTAGGCTGCGTCTTCTCTAAAATATGAATGTCTTCACAAAATTTCAAAGTAATCCATCGAACAGTTGTAGAGATATTTCAGTCCGGACCAAAGTGGTGGACCGACCGACAGGCCGTCTAAGAATACCTAGAACAAACAACATACACTTGAATTGTTTTACTGGTGCATTTCCTTATAACTGTCATCTGGTTACAATCTCAGTGCAAGAAGGAAAATAAGCAACTGGACAACTGTTGGAAACTTTCACATGACCTTGCTCTAATTATATAACCACCTGCATCCCCTTTGCTGTCACTGCCACCTTGCAAGTAGTCGCACATCAGGAGGAGGCTCCTCAGCTGTCTTTTCAGCATCCTGCCCACAATCTCCCTCTATTCAAATGGAGCGAGGACACTTGATGAAAGATGGTTTCTGGCTAGGTTATTATTATCTAGGTGGGGGAGTTCAGCTATTGACAGGTGGCTGCCATCAGGGTGGGAAGTGGGTGTTAGGGAGAGTGGAAGGGGATGATCCGCCATGCAATGCTTAGAAAGACACCTTGACCTTGAGGACTGGAGACAGGCTCCTCCCTTGACTGGGGAAAAAAAAAAAAAAAAAGACACCTCTACTAGCAGGGTGGAGAACGTCTAGACAGGAGCCAGTGAGCTGAGAGAGCCCCAAAACTCTGGCCGTGCTCGCTGCTGCTGTAGTAAGAAAAGGACCCAGAGAAAATAGCCTCTGACAGGGTGGCAGGGATTAAACTAACACTGCATTAGCGAGGCCCGTTCTCTGTGGAGAGTCGAGAGCTGAGAGGGGAGAAAGAAAGCGGGAGAACGAGGGAATAAAGGTGTGCTCATATGCAGAGGGCTTTGAGAGGAGTCATAAATGAATAAATATGTTAATAAAAAACCGCTACTGTGCAAAATTAAAAAGAGTTCAAAGCAAGATGAAATAGAGTGTCCTGTGGGCATGTGCAGCGGAGAGGGACGGCGCAGAGGAAATGACTTTTGCTTTAAAAGGAGAAAAAAAGAAACATGAAGAAGAACAAAGATGTAACCCAACAGGGAGATTGCATTGTTTGAGGTGTGGAGAAAGGTAAGAGTATTGACACATTGATGAGGACCTTAAAAAAAGGTAAGGCATGGTTTTAAAGCGAAGATATATTAAATATATTAAAAGGCATGTAATGTGCCAGGGAAGGTAATGGAGTGAGAACAAGGCAGGTGTTCATTCCTGCTGCACTAGTAATTGATAGCAAACCTGCTTATTATGCGGCACACAACAAGATATTGTAGCAATATCAGCAATTATGAATGGGCACTGAAAGAGCAATGTGCTGATAACAAGAGGAAACTTTTTAAAAGAAGAGACAAAATGGGAAGAGCATTGTACATGTCCTGATTAAATGCATTCACGCTGCATATCAAAGACTGTATGATGAAAACTCATGTGCCATTCTCACAAAAAAAAAAAAAAAAAAAAAATCTGTGTAGAATCATACCAAACTATCTGGTTAACACTGAGACACCACACTCTGTTGGAACACATGAAGAGGATAATGATGTCCTCAAAGATCACAGTGAACATGGTGCATGGTAAAGAGCAGGGCGGCCATTATCTGGTAGTTTGACAGACATGAGATGGCCTCTAACACTCAGACAAAGGTTGGTCCCTAATGAGTGCAGAGCAGAATGAGGAGTGGATAGAAAAGGAGTAGTAGTATGTAAAACCACAGACAAGTCATGCCTTTATGTTCAACCCAGACACTGCGATGAGCAAGGGGAAAGAAGGGCACATGTCTTAAGTTAAACAGTGAAGACACCAGCGAGCACTGTACTGTGGGAGAGTCAGGGCTTAGGGTGCAGTGAAAAAATGTTTCTGATTATGTTCAGACAGCAGCGAGGCTCTACCTTGAAAGTATGTTTTCAATACTGTGATTGTGAACTATGTTTATTTGTATAACCACAGCGTTTATAGCCCCAGGTACTTTACAATGCCCGTCCATAGATTGGTCTATACATTCATACAAGTCAACAACAAATACCCAAGGGACAGTAATAAACACAAAGTCAATATTAATACTAGAACTCAACAAGAAAATAAAGACAGAGCAATGATACAACACAACAAAGCAGCATAAAACAAGAAGCACCTGGTCATCCATAAATACATGGCTGAACCCTCTTAAATAAACTGTTTCAGGTTGAGTTTAAAATGATCCCAGTCAAGATCTAGTCCGAGGTTTGTGGGTAGGGATTTCCATGTGTTGATACTCCGAACACAAAGAGCTGTTCTCAGGTTAATTTTTATCCAACTAGACTAATTACTAACCTTTACAGTACCTACCAATGTATCATACATCAAGAGGACAGTATTCATTAAGACACCGTGGAGCCCAACTGTGGAACATGAGCTTGAACTTTTTAACTGACTCTATGTCCTTGTCCCAAAACTAAAAAGAAACTTAAATGTGGGTTAATGACAGAAAGATTTCGTACTGTATAAATCATCACTGTGCTGTGCGGCTGCTGTGTTTCTGCATAGTACTGATTTATTTGATGTCCTGTTAATGTCTTCTCAGTAGTGTCAACTGTATTGAAGATATGTGTCTTTACTGACATTTTACTTTGCATCATGTTGTATGTCTTTAATTTGGTGCATGTTTTATTCTTCCCTTTAGGTGAGGTACCACGAAAGGGCTTTCTGTAAATTGTTTTTAAATGTGCAAATAAACTTACCTTAAACTGCTGGCCCAAATTAGGTTTTACAAAGGGGCACCTTACAGTACCTGTTGGATGCTTCATATGTTACTGAGCCCAAAACTTCACGCGGAACCACAAGGTCACTGATCATTTCTTTTCTTGTTGCCAGTATTAATTTCATTGATGAAAACTATACTAAATATGTTCACAAAGAACTTTTGTTCCATGACTAAGACAAGATGATGACAATGCAGCACTAACATCATTAAACACTTACTGTGACGATATCAACATGCGCTATTGTTAATGACAAAGATGAGACTAAAATGTAGTTTGGAAATGAAACACCTTAACTTGAAAGTGGTGTATGTAACACTGGAGAAAGTTAGTTAATTGTTAAGTCTCATTCCCAGGTTGTCAAATACAGATGCTTTGGGTCTGTGGTTCAGTCTCACTACCACCCCAATGTAGTGGTAACTGACGACTTGGCAATGAAACTAAACGATCAACCATCTTTCTCCCGAGTTACATACAACTCCTTTAAATCTCTATTTCTGACAAAAAGCAGGAGATCACATATTATCCATTTCCTGTGCTGCGTCCTCCATATCAGGAGTACGCCTGTAGCACACAATGAGCACAGTCAGGTAGACTGTGCTCAAGTCAGTAACTTGTTTAAGTTAAGATGACAATGACAACAATAGGGTTTGGGAGAAAGAACTGAGGTGATATCTGGAACCATCGTTTTATAATAGTTTTAAAGAGAGTATTGGGCCTCTGGCCAGTTGTTTCTGGTTCCAAAAAACATGCAAATTAGAAAATGATCCATGTCTGGATGTATTCCTGAGATTGATCATCAGATTATGATACGATAAAATCTTATGTGAAACAGCTTTGACAAAAATGACACAATTATTGGTTTTGGCTACACTAGAATTACTAAAATGTCCATTATAATCTGATGACTAAAAAGAGTAAGATCTTAACAGTTTTCAATCACTAAAAGTATATTAAGTTGTTTATTTTAACAAAGATAAGTTAAGTGCCCAGACTTTCTGTCAAATTAAAAAAAACCACAGGGTGACTTTGACTAAATATGATGACAAGGACACTTGACACAGGACTGAGACTTCAAAAATAGCTAACAAAATGAACACTACTTGTTGCAGCCACAGTAATAAGAAATACCTCCTGCAGAAAGTGGTTTGCTTCTTATATTATTGGTTGAATGAAAAACCTTCTTGGATGGAGGGGGCCATGGTTGCATAATCAGTTCTATCACGCATCGCCCATTGTGAAGATGCAGAGTAAGATTTTCATCTCCATTTATTTTCGATATCTTGGGGACATGGGAGGAGATTAACATTGCACAACATCTCCAATCACATCACATGCGATCGGAGTAACGCGGTCATCATCCTCAGGCCTTACTCATTTCCCAGTAATGAGTGCAAATCAACTCCCAGTCCGCTTGCCAGTGACAGCAGCTGGCAAAGAGGATGTTACTTTTACAATCACTGTCTCGTTCACCCTCTTTCTTTCCGTGCACTTTTGAAAGGCCTATTCTCTTCCACCCCCCTCCTCCTACTCTGTGTGTAGCCCATGGGTGGCCGGCAGCAGAGTTAGCTTTGGTCTGATATTTAATTAAGCCTTCGAGGTCTGTGCCATGAGGGGGATGCTGGCTGGTAAGGGACAGATGTAGGCTGTGTGCCAATCCAGCGAGAATAAGATGTGGCTACCATCTGCATGGAGAGAGAAAAAGATCAGGACGGTCCTCCCCAGCGTGCATGTGTGCTGTAATGAAAGTAATGTGGCGGCTAAATGGAGACGCCTAATCAAACTCTTGGGAGGGAGGAGAAAACAAACACGAGCCCACGCAGCCACAATCAAACAACACAGAGAGCCCGAGCCTTCCTATGGATAGATGCCATTAACAGCAAAGGGAAGAAATGAAAACCAAAAGACCTCTCAACCTTCAGCATCTGCGCTCATCATGACAGTACACCTCCTGGTTATGATGCAAGAGTGTTGACTGCTACCATACTGCGCTTTAGAAAAAACAAAAGGTCTGAAATGTCAGTCTACAGGACCACCAAAACAAATAATGTAAACCTAATTATTCTTTCCCCAGTATTTTCTGGAATAACTTCCAAGCAGCTGAAATATAATTCACAATTCAGGGGTATTCCAGCACTATAAGTAGAAAGAACAACAATCTGTGCTTCCATTTGCTTCCATCTAGTGGCACATGGTGTGTCTTTAAATAACTTCAGTTGTGTTGTCAACTGCATATTGATAGCTGCAGAAGGCTATTGAAGTAGCTCTAGCTTTTCAGTCACTTCGCCACAGGGCTCTTTGCTGTGTCACATCCATGGCTCACTGATACTGGGAACAATGAACTCATAACCTACTACAGCACAAAGTACTGTAGGCAATGCAGGATGATAATGACATAAAACGGGGCAACTATCCGATCAGCTTTACTAATGGCACAAGCAGCACACTGAATATGCTGTTTTCCCTTCAATATGTATACAGGGTGTCTATGGGTATCAGACAGTTAAATCTAATGCTTTTTAAGATCCGTTCAAGACACGTGTTAACCAAATTTAGGACAGATTTTTGGACAAATCACGTTTTATTTATTAAAGTATCACAGGTAAGCATTGCAGGTAAGTAGTATATATGTGATCCTATGCAGAGGTAAGTGCTCAGGAGTTTAGTGGGTAGTTTTACACACAAAAAAACATCTCCTTAGCAACACCTTGCCAGCCTATTTCTTTAATATTATCTTAATAATACCGGGGAGGAATATGGTTATTAGAGTGAGTTAAGTCAATCTACATTTTTCCGACAGGTAAGTGCAAGTATGAAGTAAAATGACAGTTTTATGGTTTGTAAAGATTTGTAAGATTATTTTACATAGGAAGGCAGGCAGAAAGAAATATTTGCAGCAGTTAAGACCTTTGACTTCTGACACCTTTTTGTTGTATTGTTGTGTTTTTGTTGTTGAATTTAAGAAATTTTAAGACTCTTTAAGACCTATAGACACCCTGACCCGACACTTAATTCTGTACGATATTCAGTGTAATAGCCATGTGGACACATTATGTTCTAATGGTCCAGTGTGTAGAACTTAGGGGGATGTATTGGCAGAAATGTAATATAATATAATAAGTATATCTTCTTAAGTCATTTATATCTACATAGAAAGCAGGTCCTTGTTTATGGAAATTGTCATGTTCACCGCCATGTTTCTACAGCAGCTGTAGATAGGGCCATTTGTATTTTTATGTCAGCAACTGTGGTAAGAACCAATGAAAAACACTGATTTGAAACATGACAGTGTTTTTACTGGAGTTAATCACCTGGTCCGTTTGTTTTGGAGAGCAAGACACACCTGCGAATAATTCAGCTCCCTGTAAAAAAAACAAACTCCAGAACAATGAACACTGAAGGAAATCTTACCAAGAAAAGTTTACGCTGGTTGCATGGTGCAATCCTCACTGCTATACACCACTAAATCCCCCTAAATCTTACACACTGAACCTTTAATTACACTGTGGCACCCGCAGAGCTAGTGAATGGAATAGGTCGTGTTTAATATTTAGACTCCTTGTGTGATGATTTCCTTTAACCGTAACAGTAATGCTGGTATCATCTTGGACTGGTGAAGCTTTCCATAAACTTCTACCTTTTCCAATTCTGCCAGACTGGGAAAACGTCAGACAGAGAATGGCTCTCCATTCATGCAGTGATGGCAGGTGAACCGAAAGTAAAGACACAAAAAAAAATAAAAAATAAAACCCTCAGTTTTTCCATCTACCTTGACATATAATGGCCTTGGAATTCTTCCACCTAAATATGTTTCTCTGTTCAGTGGGGGTTAAAAGTCAACGAACATGGATAAATCCTTGCCACGCTCTACAAAGTCATCTTGCTACTGGCACATCTGCAAGACCAAATGTTGGGCCTTGTATAACAAGGGGACAAACAAAGATTTAGACACACAAAAATCTGAGATAACAACAATTTGACTTCTTTGTTCGCTCAACTAAATATATCATTACCATCTCACTGTCTCGTCTGGTTAAGCCCACCGTCCCTGTGTCCGTCTCTGCCTCTAATGATGCCATTCTCAGTGCTGCTCAGTGGAGGAGAATATCAGCGTCCCGGACCGACAGTGGCACCTCTGTGTGACACCTCCTCCACTCACTGCTTGCATGACGGCCAAGTCCTCATTAGAGGACAAGTCCACCTGGCTTTCAGACATAGACAGCACTTCTAATGACATCCTGAGATGGCCGTGGTCTCCACTCAGTGACAGAGAGGTGCAGTTCAAATCCCTGGCTTAGACTTTTTCACTGCCATACAACCAGAGGGGTGACGGTAATGATAATGGTGTTGTGGAACGATGGGTGCTAAATGACCATGGGGCTATCAGTAGGAAGAATCATTTGTTTGACAACGAAGCCTCTGCGAAGACATTTACTTGTATCAAGCCACATCATGAGACAGTTAACTAGAAAAACACAACCTTTGGGGCTGCAGACACAGAGTGTTCCAAAACATTTCCATAAAAATATTTTGAATAAGTGACCGAGAGTCTGCACAAACATGAGCTGCTCACTCCTCATTATTGACTCACCATTTTTCATCAGTTCAGCATGAACAATCGCAGATAAAACTATTCTAAAAGCTACTGACATCTGCTGCTGCCGCTGCTAATGCACTGGTGGGCAAAAGTACTATTTGCGATGCCATTTCCACTGACAAGTAATGAAGCTTGCCTAATGATTGGAGGACCATACAACAAAGCACAGTGATGTATTCTACATTTCACTCCACTAGTACAATTCCTATTTCTGAACCTGACTTAACATTTCACTCCAACTAATACCAGCACGATTAGGTAGCCTGCATTTATGCAAAGTACCCTGACAACAAATAACAGGCTACATGTTCACTTCTACTGGCACATTAGTATCATCCTAATACGATAGAGGGGATGTATGAGAAATAATTCCACGTCTCACCCACAACATGAATAGGTTAGGGTGCGTAATGAGGAGGTGGAAACACTAAGCTGCTTACAGAAATCAGCTCTTTGAGAGACAGGCCGCTTTACCCAGCAAAGCCTATTTACAGCTGTTAAGACAATTTCAGATGCATGGCTTTTTCTTACCAAACGAGAGACCTAAAAGCCAGCTAATGTATGGGATGACAACAGGTCCTTAGAGAGGCCAGCGTCTATGTGTGCGTCTGTTAGAGCGTCAGATTCTAAAAATGTCCATGACTGCAAGTGTTTGCAGTTATCACATGACCTACAGTGTGTTTCTGAATGAAGCTAGTGCAGTGTCAGAAGATCGCTGTGCCTGTGTTAATAACCTTATGTTTCAAACCAGCCCCTCCCCATCCTCTCTCCCCATCGGATGTGTGTTATCTTGGCAGGTACTGGAGACGGGAAAACTGCAGACTAACATCTGTCTTCCTGTGTGACAGGCCAGCCCTCTGAAGGGACGAGAGCTGTTCCGTCCATCAGCGGGAGCCCTGCAGGGAGTGGGGTGGTGAGGCAGAGATACCTGCAGCTCACTCCAGCTAACTCCCTGCACTCATTTAGTTCCTCTACAATGTGATCAAAGTGGCAAACGAGGACACTGAGGTACTGCCATAGCAATACGTTTTTTACAGGAGGGTGGGGGATAAATTGAGGGGTGTTAGGCACTACAGACAAAGACAGAGCGACACAGCGGACGAGTACAAGAGAGAAATAATGGACTAAAGTAAAGGGAGAATGGAAAAAAAAAAAGTGAGTGAGTGACCAAATCAGAGAGAAAGGAAAAGAGATGAGAGGGCTAAAAGAGAGGGACTGGAGCAAAGGAGAAGATAAAGGTCAGAACGCGTGGGTAAAATGCAGAAGAAAGAGCAATGTTGTTTTGACTTGACATTAGTGGTTAATAGCTATGTAAATGGACCACAACCCATTTACGTAGAAGTTATTAACATAATACTTGTTTCAAACCCTGGCCACGTAAACAGCAGCAGCATGGTTAATGGCTGCAAATTTGTGTTTGTGATTCTCTTTTATTAGTGTGCACAGACCAAATCAGTCTCATAAGTATATATAAGTAGTATAATTGCCAAATATTCCACACAAATGAGCAAGGAACAGCAATGTGAATTTAAACAATCTATTATTCTATAATTATGTTACTTTGGTCTTTTGCAGACCGCACATTGGCAGCGTACAGTCACACAAAGTGGTGAAACACAACGCGGCCAAATGTCAGTAGTGTAAAACCAAGTCATTTCAGTCAGTGGAAACCAAAAGCTCAAGACGTGAACCAATCAAATCTGAACACAAGCCTCTTTCACAGTATTTATCCCACTAAAAGTGACGCCATCAGAGCACAGAGGAATACAGCATGTACAACAGCACTCCAAAGGCTGCTGACAGGTTAAATCTAATGACAAATTAATGTGCAGGGCATTAGTTTGTTGATGTGTGTCTGTAAACACAGAGGCAGTGTGTGTGAAAACTGCCTCTGATATTTTCCATGTAAATCCACACATGCACACAGTGCCAACACCACTGTCATATTTTCCAGAGTCAGTGCAGGTTAGTGCTCTTTTTTTTCTCGACCCTTCAAGTGGTACTTTCTGACTGTTGTATCTTGACTTTCCCTGTCAAGAGAAAGCACATCCTCTGTGTTCTTAGAGCTGTTACAAGGGTTGGAGAGAATTGTACAGTTGAGCCGTAACAATATCTTGACCTCCGTGACCCCCCTCCCTGGTATTATTAAGATAATATTAAAGAAATATGCTGGCAACATGTTGCTTAGGAGATGTTTTTTGTGCAAAACTACCCACTAAAACTCCTGAGCACTCAATTCACTTTACTGTGTATACTACACTTTAAGCTACATACAGTATAGTGTTCGTGTGTTGATGACTGCTGGCTCTGAACCACCAAAGCTGATCGAGCTTTGCCATTTTGGAAGTACCCTTTGCTTAAAAAGTTGCACATACACCTTCTCATCTAAGGGCCACAACAGCTACAGGAGGAGGCTCTTCGCAGTCCCAGCTGCAGACGAGTGCATTGCTTGCATCATCTGAGAGACCTCGACAGAGACAGCTATGACTGGGACTGTTGCAGGTAACCTCTAGCTAACTTATCTTGACTCACATTGTTGTACAAGGTGATAACATTTACACAAAGTCCACTGGGCTCATGTTTCCAGATAACTTCCCCTTCCACAAAGACTCTCAAGATATGACATCAATACTGTAATAAGAGACTTGATGGCACCTTCTTTCTCTTCTTAGTTTTAAAGGCTGCATTACAGTAAGGTGATGTAATTTTACCCACTTCCTCATTATATCCACATTGCTGATGATTATTTATGAAAAATGTCATCGTGTAAATATTTTGTGGAAGCACCAATTGTCAACCCTACAACACTGTCGACAACACTGAGGTATTTGGTCAAAAATAGCATGATATTCTATTTGACTCCATATTGCCCAACCCTACTCACAAGTTCATCCATCTGAAACAGACTTCCCTCTTTCTCCTTATCACTGCTGCGCTCACAGCCATGTTTACACTGGAGACAGCGGAGGTGGCAATGGTAATCGCTCACTGATGGAAACGAAATGGCAAGTGGCGTGAAGATGGCAACAATACAAGTGCAATATCCCGTAAGACTGTGGCTGCATATTCGTTTGAAGTTCAAGAACCCATTGTAAGATCAATGGATGAGCAGCTGCCTCAGTGGCCTCTGTCCAGTACACCAACAAGAAGAGGACACGACATGGGTTCCAGCTGGTGTACAGACGCGCACAAACGCACAGAGCTCTAAGAGGGTCGTCTTATCCCACACTACTTCAGACAAAGACAAAAGTGAAAGGGCCGCGGTTGAGCCAACTCTACTCAGCACTAACTGCTACTGTCAGCGCTTTTCACCAGAGACTCTGCCTCATTTTCTGAAGGGGGAAGATGAAAGTGGTCTTAAAAGGCGCTTGAAGTGTTGAAGTGCACGAAGCGGCTCTAGTGGGGACTGCGAATGAGGAGGGAGGGGATGCGCAGTGAGAAGCGGTCTGACCATGTTCCATGTTTTAACCATGTTTGACAGTGAGATATATCTATGTGTCCCAAGTTGAAATTGAAGCTGGTTCCACGTGCCCATAAAGTGTGTAGTACAGCAGCGACTTTTTCCATTCAAAACATGATTACATAAAATTTTAGTTCTGTCCAAACATTTTCTTAGTCATTGGTGAGACAAGATTGGTATCGCACACAGAGAGCTGAGAATAATAGAATTTGATGACAAAGGACCTCAGCTTTACACAACACAGTTATCCAAATCCAGGTAGGCAAAAATTGGAACAGTTCTATGGTGAATACAAAGAGAAGGCACAGAGAGAGAAAGCAATAGGAGAAAAAAATATCCCTGCATTGCCTCCTACGAATTCACTGCTCAGTGAAGCATGGAATAGCCTTAATAAAACATGCAATTTAGGGTCAGTATTATCCAGATAATGACTCTGTCACTGAACAAGTGTTGCCCAAAATGACATGAAAGAGAAGCTAAGGCATGAGGGATGCTAATGTGCCACACTAACACATCACCCAAAACAGAGCTTCAAAATCACAGCACATCTTATACCAAAGATTACATGCATAGAGGCATTTCATACCATTTTACCTGAGGGAAAATTCAATCGACTCTTTAGCACTCATCATTTATGGTCAAATAAAGTTGCATCTTTAAAAACTGTTAGTACACATTTTGCCATACCCGTGCATGTCAGATTTAGTAGCTGTCTTTATCTACAGTTCACACTTTCTAGAAGTCAATACGTTTTTGGCACTGCTGTCCCAAAGATGATCCAATCATTTTCCAGTTTCCTCTGAGTCTAGGAACCATCAGCAACACAGACCATACTGCATTTTGTTTTCCACAGTTACGTACAATGGTTGACGCACTTCCTCTGTGCTGTAATTTGAGCTTTCATTATCCCAGGAGATTGTACCCAGTGGTAGCCAGAATTGAGTAGTAAAAGCGAGGCTTATAAGGACACAATCTTAACACAGATGGTGTTTTTATTTTGTAGCCATTACATTGTGCATTCACTTACTTCAGTTAAAACAAAAAAACCTTGTCTTTTTCCACTTTTAAGCAGGAGAAATAAATATGTCATGGTTTCAGAGCCTGACATTTATGAGCCTTCAGTGTTTTGCCACAGAATTAGAATCTATTTGTGATGATGGGGGTGGATGGGAGGGGGGCAACAACAGCTGATTGCTGACAATAAGCTGTTGCTGCTGAAGAACCGTCCCTGTGAGCTGCTCTCCTTCTGTGCTGTCTGCCTCGTTATCACTAGCTAACACAGCAGCAGCTATAATCCAACACTGAGCTGTTAAACAGTCCCGACAACCTCACACCAACACCAAAACAGCTTAACTCTGTCATTAAACAAATTAATATACCCATTTATACACCCTGGGTTACATTACCAATGTGATGCTGACGGTTATCTCTGTCACTGTGGGTGTGACTCTGTCACAGGCACAGCATGTAGTCTCATGGTAAACAGGAAGGAGGGGCAAGGAGTGCTCTACAAGGAAGTTTTTACTTGTTTTAAATAGTCAAATTTGCAGTAAAGTTGTGGTGATTGGACAAAATTGCAAGGTCACATGGATTGGCTAAATTTGCATTAATTGTAGCATCACAACATCCTGGAGGGGCTGACATTAGAGCTGTCACTTTTTAATCATGTTTGAATGAATGAAAACTAACACACGATTCTTACAAATTAATTCAAATACAGCCAATGTAGTCTACTCCTAAACTATGCTGTAACATTGATGTTGTTTTGTTCACTTACGTGATCGTTGCTACCTGCCTACCTTATTTGTTTTTCCATGCTTGAATGGAAGTTATAGTCCAAATGAAATATGACAGCTCTAAAGCACATGTTGAGTAAAACACTGTGTCTATCTTTAAATACTTGTACACATCAGTGCTTAAAAATGTCTCCACCCACAACAAACAGGGGGCCTTCCAGCTGCCTTATTCGTGGTCAAAGATCTCTCAATCCTGTAATATAGAAACAGCACATTAAACAAAAGCAGATGTGACTAAATAAACTGAGAAAGCATAGCTCAGCATCTCCACTGGCACACAGGCCAGTCAGGTTGGAGGAGTGTGAGGGAGGACTCGGGTGAGAAGCAAACGTCACGCATGAATAAGGAACCTCAGAACGGCTTGTGGTGTTGCCCGTGTGGGGGAGGAGTGTTTCTATGACAGATGGTACAGGCTAGACAGTGTGTTGGGTTAGCGGAGAGGCATATGGTTCTCTCTAGATGATCTCATAAACCAGAGCCAGGCCCAGTCGGAGGTGTAAATGCTTCTCTGCACCCTGCCAGAGAAAGCTGAACCGTTGATATCACCAGCAAAACAAATGTGGAGGCAGACCAAGTGTGAGCATGTGTGTCGTACTGTATGTGATTTAAGCAGTTTATTTCACACCCTGTACTAATAACTAAACCATTCGAATGTATCACCACTAATGAGAACTGAACAATTTAGATCAAAGCAAATTCCAGTTCAAACAGTGATTCAGAGTCAAATGTACACTTTTTTAGTTACATTCACCATAACATGTCATTTCATGCACTTATTTACCTAATATATTTACCTTCTTCTCACATATATTTTTACAACTGCAGAAAGAAACTGATGTAATACATTGCATTTAAAGAATTGCACAAAGTGAGTTTGACCATATATTTCTGGTGAGTGCATTAACAGTAAGAGAATTGCATCTTCAGTACACTGAAGTTCACATACAGTACCTGCCATGAACACTGTTCCTCTACCTGTAGTAAGAAGAGCGTTAGAAAAAGGTGTACTCTTCCCTGCACACCAAAGCGCAAATATGCAGGATTTTATGGCAGGGAACTTCCTCACTGTCCTCCCAGTTGCTGTCACAGTTACTGCTGCTCTGGCCCTCTACACCACTAAGTCCTTCCAACATGCCCTTGGCTCTGTGTCTGGTATATCCCATGTCTCTCCACACGGTTAGTGATGGGGAAACGCAGTGGATGTGTCTGGGAGTCCATCCAGCAGCTGTTCAGGGAGTCTCCTCTGCACCTCAGTGCACAATGGGAAACCCATACCACTGGATTTCATGAAGGGCAAGATCAAATTATCTCACCCAACCCTAAGTCTACTGGTGCATGACTCCACTCTTCTGCCGTTTCGCTGCAGGTTGTTGCAATCTCCTCACGCTTTACTTTAAAGCAGTAATGGTTCGCTGTGTACCTCTGACTTCAAGCTGGATGATACAGGACATATTGATCATTTGAAGATCTATTTGTGAAGATCCAATGACATTTTTTAATAAAATGTGTACTGATATTATCATTAGAGATTGGCATTTGACATCATTACCATATTCTAGTACTTTTTTAAAAGGAGATATTCGCACACTCAATTATCTTAGATACTGGTGCGTTGGAAAGTATCACTTGAGTCTCGAAAAAACAAGATCCCACATACTGCTGTTGCTCAGCCTCATAATTTATTAATTATACTAGTGTTTTGGTCACTCTAGACCCTCCTCAACAGTATTTTTTATTATTGACAAAACGTCCAGCAGCACCTTATGATACTAAACAAGAGCAGTGCGTGGGATCTTCTTTTCTCAATATTTGAGTACTTGCATCAAAATATTATACAATACTCGAGTACTCACCAAAACAATAAATAAATAAATAATGTAAGAATATAAATGCAGTTTGAAATTAATTTACTGAATAACCAGGCTTCATTTAGCCATAAATTTAAACTTAACAAGTTAAATAAATAAGGCAAACTTTCTGTTACTGCCTTTACATGGGTTAGTCACAATGCTGAAGGACTGTCTCCAGAGCTGCTCCCATCCTTGTCAGTTCAACGCCTGTCCAGATAGCTTAAGTTATCACAGCATCAGCGGCTAACATCTGACACAGAGCCGTTAAACCGTCCCAACAAACTCACACCGACACCAAAACAGTGCGACTCTGTTGTGCAAAGCAAAACACTGTGTGTAGCTCGACACAAAATAAATTTTTTATGTTTTAAATACTAAAGAAAAACAGAAAAGACATCTTCACATATCACACAGTTGGGCAGTGATTACTCTATACATCAAATAAATACTGATGTGCAAATAGAGTACTCTGAAACTAACTCCAAAGGCCCGGGTCACCCTGAGAAGAGTGGCACTAACTCTAACAGTAGACATGACGCAGTACAAAAAGATACAATAAGATCTGTCTCACTTTGCAGATCACAGGCCAGAGGCATAGAGGGGGTCTGAGCTGCCACAGAGAGCAGAAGACTAAATGGGCAGACCGAAAACAATCACTTTAAGATACACACAACAACAGTGTCCTTGGCCGTGAGCTACTTTTATTTACACATCATCTGAAGCACAGTGTAAGCCTCATTGACTTGATTTTAAGGGCTTTTGAAGATCCCTAGTAGCCAAAAAAGAGCCCCTCACCTTTCCAAACCATTATATATAATAGCATGGCCAACAAAATGGTATATGTCTGCAGTGCAAGAACTGATGTTTACCTCTGCCAACTGTATTTTGAGTACTTTCAAGCATGTTATCTTAAGACAGCAAAGCGTGGCAGATTGAAACGGATGGAGATGCATTTGTCAGATGAGGAAGTCTCTTTCTTTCCCTCGTACACCATCACAAAAAGCACAAGCATAACTAAATCTGCACGCCTACAAACACACATACAAACACAAACATCTGCCTCATCAATGAGTTGGCTTATGTCAAGGTAGCTTGCTATTATTCAGTAAGCCAACATATCAAACTAACTATCCCTCTAATAAGCACACACGAGATTTGACAGCCATGCATAAAAACTGCACTGTTTACACTGAATATTCATAGCAGAGTGAAATAAATTAAAATGCTTCCCACCTCTGTTAATCGTCATTCTGGCAGTGAGGCTGCGCTAAGCACAAAGTGAAAAAGAGAGGCAGAGGTAGACTGAGGTGAATGAGGACTCGGAGTGAGAGAAATTAAGGCAACTTTAAAAACTGAACACAAGACGGAGAGAGGAGACACAGAAAGATTCACAAAATGTAATCACAACACAATTTGTCAAAGGAAAGTCAGGAAGATGACAACGGTAAAGAAAGACAACATATTCCGTACTCATCCCATATGAGGTGTAAACATACACGAGTATATGTTGCTCCCATTCATCACACAGGCTCAACATGCGGCAAAGATAAGAATCCAAAGCAATGTTTTCTTCCATCGCCGCTTTGTCAATGAATGATTGCTGGGGGAGGCAGGAGGCATGACAGACATGAAGGGCTCTCGCAGCAAGGAAGGGGAGGGAAAATGTGGTTTTGATTTAAAATTCAGACTGAAAATCCATCAAGATTTGCTCAACAGATGCATCTGTCAAGCGGGTGGCGACACACAAAGTGGACTGCATAATCACATTCTCTTTGGCTGTAGCAGGGCACAGGTATGTGTATATTTGTGTGCTTGTGCATGGCTGTGCATTTGTGCTTCAGAAGAAAAGACGAAATCTATATTCATTACTGGACTTGCTTTGATATCTCAAACTCAAAATGGGTAGATAGCAACCAGGTCTGTGTAGAAATACCTGCATATATATAGTCTACATCTGTGTATAGGAGTGTGCTGACATCACTGCAAATGGAAAGGCAATTTAGTCTTGCATTAACTGAAGCTATATACCGTTATCGATAACATATTGAGGCAGTGCAGAAGGGGATCTGCCAAAGAAGACCACTTCCAAATCTGTATACTAACAAGTTTTTCAAAGATGGGGCTCTTTGAATCGTGTCACCAAGTAGTAGTGATGCATGAAGTGCCACACAGCTCTTCAGGTGATTTACTGCAAGAAGTTTTTGCTCCATTTCCCAACCAGTATTACTCTCTTGCACACCTCAAGGTAGGTATGCAGAGGGTTTAACATCTTTTTCCACATTGACATGGATTGACAATTACCCTTTTTAGACTGAGTTGTGCAAATTTGCAGGAAAGCCCAATCAGTCTTTTTTCAGCATAAAAACAAAATCGGGGAGTGCCTTTTTTTGGGGCAATGGGGGCGTGAGCAAGTAAGAAAAGGTGTAGCTCAGCGTGTGACGTAAACAGTGACGTGGGAGGGAAGCCGCGGCTTGTCAGTCCTTCTGCGATTCTCTCGTAAGTTGGCCTGTTCTTCACCGTCCCCGTCATCTGACGGTTAATGGCCTCTTCGTTTGCCAGGGCAAGGAGGGTGTGCAATTCCTTGTCTCCCCAGTTGCTCATCTTTACAGTGTTTGTCAGGTCTGCGTTCCCTCTTGCTACTAGCTGCTCGCTAATTCCTGCTATCAGCTGTTTCCTGTTTATCCACCGCCAGTGGGTCGCACATGCGGCGTCATCAACAGCTCCTCCCACAAGTCTTCAACAGCCCCTCCCGGCTGCCTCGGTCTGTTTAAACTAAAAGGGTTCCGCCAATATGACTACCCTACGAGGAGAAAATTGGGCACCTCGGATCAACTCGCCAATCCAGCTCTGTGTGTCTAAACATTTGCAGCTTGCCGGCAAAACGGCCCAACATTCGCGGAAAATCTGGCAGTGTAAAAGGGGCTACAGTTTCCTGTTTCTATGTCTATGCAAATGTGATTGATGTTGTTAGCACACATCACAGTGATACGCTCTATAACATTACCTAATATCTAAATGTTTTGATTGAAATAATTAACACTCTTGTCCACATTTGATAATTTGTTACATTTGTGGACGTTTACTGTCTCTCAACAGATTTTTAGGCATTCAGTATCCATTCCTTTTTGTCTGTTCATAGCGTGAGACGATACTCATTGATGCTTTCAAAAATGTACTATGCTCTTCAGCAGCAAATGGGTGTAAGTAAAAGTGCACGTCTCCCTGGCAGAATCAATAATTGATGTTTGTAATGGGATGCCACTACGGTATGTTGCAGTGAACTTTCAGCAGCACTTCCTATTTATGTGCTTCCTAAAATGTGACCTTAAAGAGGTCAGAGAAATGAAGCTACAAATGTTTGCGGTAGCCCACAACTGAGCCCATTGAAATATACAGTATAATATCAAGAATTTTTTGTTAACACATTGTGCTCAGTGCTTCATCAGGCTTATATACAACCAATGACTTGATTGAGAGTGCTTAAGTAAAAGAGTACTGCAGTTCACACCCATGGATAAATAAAATAATATGGTAAACATTTGGGAAAAGACACATTAGCCCCTTTTACACTGCCAGATTTTCCATGAATGTTGGGCCGTTTTGCTGGCAAGCTGCGAGCGTTTAGACACACAGAGCCGGATTGGCAAGTTGATCTGAGGTGCCCAATGTTCGCCTCGTAGGGTAGTCATATTGGCAGAACCCTTTTAGTTTAAACAGACCGAGGCGGCCGGGAGGGGCTGTTGAAGACTTGTGGGAGGAGCTGTTGATGACGCCGCACGTGCGACCCACTGGCGGTGGATAAACAGGAAACAGCTGATAGCAGGAATTAGCGAGCAGCTAGCAGAAAGAGGGAAACGCAGACCTGACAAACACTGTAAAGATGAGCAACTGGGGAGACAAGGAACTGCGCGCCCTCCTTGCCCTGGCAAACGAAGAGGCCATTAACCGTCAGATGACGGGGATGGTGAAGAACGGGCCAACTTACGAGAGAATCGCCGAAGGACTGACCAGCCGCAGCTTCCCTCCCACATCACTCTTTACGTCACCCACTGAGCTACATGTTTTGTTACTTGCTCACGCCCCCCATTGCCCCAAAAAAGGCACATTCTGTATAAATAAAAGTAGGTAGGCAGCATTTTGCCACACTCCCCAATTTTGTTTTTATATTGCCAATGCTGAAAAAAGACTGATTGGGCTTTCCTGCAAATTTGCACAACTCCTATCTAAAAAGGGCTTGTGCTATCTGACGTTTCTGCTGTGCTTAATTTATATGCTGTGTTGCTTTGTTATAATTTGAGAGACCAAATCTACCAGCACGTTTTCTCCACTTTACCTTACACATTAACCAATCAAGGCAACGGTAGACCAGGAAATCCTGTTTTCTGCGGACTAAAATTACAGTTTTGTAAGTGGAGTCTGGTGGCTTTGAGATAATGGCTTCAGTTCCCCGTCAGAAAGGGCTGATTGACAGCAAGGTAAAGTGGTAACAATATTATAAATATAGCTTACACCTAAAGGGATAGCAATTTCTTTAAGTGGGCCTTTTGTTAGGTGGGTAAAAACTAATCAATTGAGGCACTGTTTGATTTTATATAAGTGACCTGGGGTTTTCTTCTGTACGTTATTGTAGACGAACATTGTAATTTGGTCTATATAACTTCAAGGTTTGAAAGTTTAGTCTTTAAAACTACAGCTTGGTCCTTGGACTGTCACAGACGCACAACACAAAAACTAAAAGCTTGGGTATGAGACTAGTGGATCTGGGTCATTGGTTTTGGACAGACAACAAAAGTTAGAGAGCCATTCTCTCAGTGTCCCAGTGGAGCACACATTAGAGAAACTTTGGACTTTGTGAGAACTCCCTGCACGGCTCACCCAGTATGGGGCCCTACTTTCCATGAGCCATTAGGTGGTTGTGAGTCACCCATCTGCCACAATGTAAACTCTCCCCTGAGTTGTCATTCAAGTTAAAGGGAATCAATGGTCCATGTCGGATATTTTTTTTTTAAAGTTTTGATAGAGAAGGAGAAAGATTTTAAGCTATTTGTCCTCAGCGGTAATAGAACAAATCAATCTGTGCCCACTTTAGGAGAGTTGGACCACTCTACAGTACACGAGAGGAGTGAGAAGAGTTTCTATATAGCATAGCCGCAATTGAACTGTCAACTTAACCACTTCATGGTTAAGTGAGTGTAGCGGAGAGGAGAATGCCGGTTGGTGTGCATGTGTGTAAGTGTGTGTGTGTGTGTGTGTGTGTGTGAGTGTCTGTGTTTTTCATATGGGCAAGCTTAACCTACGCATGACATTCATCTGTGTCTGTGCTTCTATGCTTGACTGGTTCATTCTATTGTGTATGCGGGGTACCAGGGGCTCACAGCAGGATATCAGCACCTCACAGAAATCCATTTCAGTCGTTCCTGGTCAGCTAAGATACACCAACCATCCATATCCCCTGTACAGAGCCGTATTCCATGTAGGGAAGGGGATCAAGAACCGATTCGAGTTGAGGACTGCTTCCAAATTGTCCTAATCATCGGAACTGAATGCCTCCGAGCTAAAGGCTGCACAATTAATCGAAATATTATTGAAATCCCAATGTGGTTAAGTGAAATATCCAGAATGCAGGAGCTGCAATTTTTTTGATAAATGTAAAATATGTTACAGCCTACCATTATAAATGAAACATTGTGGTGCTACAGAGATGCCTCGTCCTAGAATTCATTTTACATACACAGATGAATTTTTAGATTTTTTTCAGTGAAAATGAAATGCAAAAATTACCATTCCCACCAAAATTACGACTCGTACCATAATCGCCAATATCTGTCAAAATAATCACAATATGATTTTTTTTTTCATGCAGCCCTACTCCGAGCTTATCGAGTCCATTTATTGATGGCGGCACATTTTTCTGACAGTTGAGCATTGCAAAACAGTGACAGAAGACTAATGCATCTACGCTGCTGGAAACTTGCAACAGTAAGGAGTCATGGCGAAGAGGAAGATATAGTCCAAAGCGTTGCTTCGTTTCACAAAGAAAGATGACAACAGTGATGCTTGTCTGTATTATGATCATTTAAAGTAAAGCAAAACACACCAGCGATATACTGAAACATCTTTCTACACAACTTGGGCTTACATGCCAGGAATGCCATGTATTTGACATTCTGTGCACAAGTGTCACTGTTTAACAAAACGGGCAGCACATCTGTTACCGAGGGTAAATATCATGTTATAATAACATTACTGCCACGTAGGCAGACTCGGCACATTTTTTCTATGACTAGAAAACCTAAATGAAGACGAATGCAGTATGAATATTTTCTCATTTTATCTACACTGTGTTCAGAATCAGAGATAATAAAGCAGTTATGCTAAACACCTGTGTAGGCCTACTTTTTTTCCACACAGAAAATTGATCTGGAATCAATAAGGGAATCAATAAAGATTCAGACCAATAAGCAGAATAGATAACGGCAATGGTATCAGTAAAATCACATCAACTCCCCTAATTCTGTGTCTTCTACAGCCATGAAGCAAAGCTCCATCCAGGGCAGGCTTCACCCCCTCACCCCCTAATAGTCAGGGCTCGACAGTCTCAGTTTGCATTTCAGCCCAACAGAGGTTACTGATCCCCCACTTTCTCTCATCCTCTATCACATTCATGTATGACCTACCATGGCCCAAGCGTGAGCTACACATTCATGTGAGAGATACACAGTGTGTATCTGAAGAAATGAAGCGTCAGTAGATGCTCGCTTGCACGCTTTAATAGTGAGCCAGCAATAGTCAAAGGAAACAAAAAGTGTGAGACACACACACACACACACACACACACACACACACACACACACACACGTACTAGGACACTGACCAAAGCTTAGTGCATAAATAGAGATGAGATGATAAAGCAGCTCTGAAGCACACTGGGGGAACAGGAGGGTTGATTTACCAAGCCAACCGCAAATTACTGCCAGAGCTGCAAACATTTGCGTTGGCGCATGTTTTCAATTTAGCTGGGAATTTACTTACACTCAGTCAAGTTCATTTGAATGTTCTGCTGCTAATTAAGACCTGATGCTCGGCTATTTAACACGTGTCTTGTCCAGTTCTGGAAAGCAACAGAGTGTGAAAGAAAGTGGAAGTTCTCTGCTACTGAGCTGGAAATATTGGTTGAAAAAGCCAATAAAAACATTTCTGAACCGCAGTCATGCAATTACCTCGACCACAGCGGACAATCCGCAATGATAAATCACTTCCAGCCACCATTTGTATGAAGTTCCTTTCCCTCTACACACACAGTATTATGCAGTTCAACATAGAATGCTCTAATATATGTTGTACAATAACCCAAACATGCTTTTTTTTTTTTTGCCTTGCACTTTTCACATGCCAGGATAAAACATCAAAATAGCCCCATAACTATGCCATAACTATGGACAAATGTAATCTGACTTGTTAACATCTAATACAGCACCGTAAATCCTGAGTAATAAGTAAATCAACCCTTGAGTCTGGCTTGGGTTTTATGAAGCCGTCTGCTCCATTGTAAGGCCATCGTACCGAGTTTCCTGTCTCTCCATTTCCTCCCCTACCAAGCAATATAGGTACTGTCATGAAAATATATGTCCTCTTCCTCCTATTCAGTTTATCTTTGTCTGCATCGTAACCAGGGCCCCTGAAAGCAGTGCCCCAGGCGCTGGAGCCCAAAGGCAGCGAGAGTGGCACCTCGCTGGCTGACAACCAACCTGGATGCACTATCAGAAAGCCACTGCTGTAGTTGGAGAGGACACTGAATAAAATATAAAGCCGAGGGTGGAAATTATACACTGTATGTGATGCAAGTTGGGCAGTTTTGTGTGTGGGAAGAAAGTAGAACAGGGAGTGTAGGGATGGGAGAGAAAGCTATGTGTGGGTGCATACAAATGTGTGTTAAACTATCACTGTTCATGCGGGTATAATATATTTGTGAGGATTTGTGTAACAAGAATAAAATTAGAGTTTGAGTCACTTCCTTGCCTCGCTTTGTGTAAGTGTGGGGGCAATAATCCAAATTGTACCCAAGGATTAGAAAATAAATACATTAATATAAAAAAGGAAAAACAAAAGAGCATGCGAAACATGAGAAACCAAACACGAGAGGTTGTGAAACAAATTAGTGCAGATGAGTGTGTGATGAAAAACCAAGCAGGCACAACCACTAAGCTCAAAAAATGCAGGCTTCTGCATATAAGCAAACAGCATAAAGACGTGATTAAACTTGATAAAACTTCAACCCTGATTAACCACAGCCATTTGCACGTCCTGCACCAGGTCTACAGAGCCATGCAGCACAAATACAACTGTTAAGGCTTCACAGTGTACAGCAGTAAAATTATACAGCAATTACAACCAAATCCCAGTTTGCAAAACCTTAAAACAGACTATCGACACTGAATAAAGATTTATCTTACATGTTAATCTGTGGAATACTTGTGCAGTGAAGCAATATGAGGCCACATTCTTAAATGGACAAACGATTTCCTATTGTAACATACTTCAGGTGTTGCTGGAGCAAAATCATGAGAACACTCATATAACCATGTCGTCAAGAGACTGAGATCAGCAGACATGACATTTGAAAATTGTTTAAAATAAAAGTCATGCCACTGGGCCAATTACTAGCACGCAAACTCATCAGTTTATTCATCACATAGTTAATCTAAAATCAACCCTGCTGAAATATGGCTGAGAAACGTCAATACTCACCGACTCAAATGTTTTTGCAGCATTGATACTGCATGAAGTGCTGTAAACTGTAAACCACCTCAAGTTAGCATTGATTGCTTTTCTGGGTCTTGTTTACTTAATTCTTTGACCAGATATTTCCTGTTTAAAGTCATAAAGAGTTAAAATTTTCACATGGTTGCATTTATGCAGGTGGATGATGATCATTATGATATTGATGCACCTGCAGGCACTTAGCTCATGATCCGTGTGCACACCGTGAAGCCCAATGTTACTGCATACTTCTCTGGTTAATCAGTGAAATGTATGGACCAAACTGCAGACTGAAGTCTCTACTAACAATGGCAAACAGAGCGATGGCTGACTTATACGAACGGGTCCAGCAGGGGTTGAATGTGCAGGACCGTGTTACATGTTTGGTGTATGAAATG
Source organism: Epinephelus moara (assembly GCF_006386435.1). Lineage (NCBI taxonomy): Eukaryota > Metazoa > Chordata > Actinopteri > Perciformes > Serranidae > Epinephelus > Epinephelus moara. The sequence goes on from NC_065529.1 coordinate 22,062,387, forward strand.
GCTGTATTGTCACTAGGGTTGGGACTCGTTAGGATTTTAACGATTCCGATTCCTTCTTAACGGTCCGATTCCTTAACGATTCCTCTTACCGATTCCTACATTATATTCATTATACTTGCTATACTTAAACAAGTATATAATAAACACAAATGCAATTATACAAATACAGAAACTTTATTCTAACTGTTGCACAGTACAATTAGATGAAAATACACATTTATGTGTGGTGTGTATTTCAGATTTAGAGCTTGTATTATCTCCCTGAGAATATATAACAACAAAAAGTGATTCTCTGATTTCTACAGTAACACTATTACCTCAAATTAACCACAGCAATGTGATAAAAAATACTTATATGCATTCATGCTTGGGCACTGTCATTTATGTGACAACACCTGAACATAACACACACAGACACACATTGGCTGTTTGTTTCTAAGGCCCCCCTCGCTGGAAGTGGACCTCCCGCCGCCCGCTCCCGTCTCAAACATGGAGGTCTCCCTCTCCGCGGAGCACCCACGGCGCACGCCCGGCCTGTTAAATAGCCTGTAACCATAACAACTGTGTGACACAAACTCAGTGCTTTAGTAATTAAATAATGTCGGGCTCGGTCGGGTTCGGACAGAAATATGCAGCCCATGCCACACTCTAATGGAAATGCATGTGATGTTTGTTTGTTTTTTTTTGTTTTTGTTTTTTTACAATCTAGGAACCGTTACTCTAAATGTGATGGAACCGGTTTCGGAACCGGAACTTTGGACCTGGTTCCAAAAAAGAACCGGATCCAGATCCCAACCCTAATTGTCACTGCGGTGCATTGTTACAAACTTTGATAAACTCGTCACATCTCTTGCATTCGTCCAGACACCGTCTCACTCCCTCTTCCTCTTCTTGCAATTCTCCTGCTCATACAACTAAAGTTACATCCAGTAACTACTACTCCTAACAGCATACTGCTATGGAAATGTGCTGTGTTTTCTGCGACTCAAGTGTAGAGGACTGTAATGTAGGGCTGAAAGGATTCCTCAAGTAACTCGAATAATTCAATTACTAGGAAAATTATTTGCCTCAAGGCTTTTTAGTAGCATTTAGTAAGCTTTTTCGTTAAATCCAATACAACTATACAGCTTACCTCTGCTGGAGAGCTATATATTAATCGTCAATTATCTGTCTGATATTTTATAATGAAGATTAGCCTACGTGTGATGAATTAGTGGCACAGGAGCTATTAATAGCCACAGCCGTGCGTAATGGTTGTGCATAATGACAGCTTTGCTATTGGAGAACCAGGCCGATGTGAGACAGTCTGTAAAACTGAACTTCATCTCTGCCGTTTTTTTTAATCGACAGGTCTAATGAGTGGATTTATGTCTCACTGTGAGAGTGTAAACAAAGCTCATGCATGTGCGCCCAGCTCCACAATAACTGAGATATAAGCGCATGTGAGGCTTTATGAATCCATAAGCTCCGTAAGTTTAACATCCAGGCGTAAAGGGACCTTCGGATAACTTTATTAAGCAGCCAGCGGGTCAGTGAGCGGGCTAACAGTGGTCCTGAGCCGAGTCTCCGTAACCATGGCAACAATGACACTGAGTGACAGACCTGCCATTATGTGACATTCTCCTCTTGATTTAATATTTCTCCGCTATGTCTCGTGAAACTCTTTTGGTTTAATATTTCTCATGTCATTCCCAGTGTGCCGTATTGAATCAGTAAGGGATGGTTCATTTTATTTTTCAATATGGGACGTTCCAGTATTTTACGGGACTGGTGGCAACCCTATCGTCTACATGCCTCGGTGTGGCGCTGGTGTCAGTCACATTACCTATCTTCAGTTTTATTATCCTTACTTTTATCCAGATCTCCGCAGCATTTCAAGAGTTTTTCTTGGGGAAGAGTGTTTGTAACTTTTATGGACGCTACTCTGTCAATTAATTCATTTCACTACCGAAAAGCTATTTGACTCAGAAAGTAGTGATGTTACCACCACGCTACTATGAATGTTGTTAAATTCATAATGTCGCTACTTAAAGTGACGCTACCGCCCGACACTGATTATTTTTGATAGCGTGAGTGCGTGTGAAATTGGTCATTTGCAATCAGCGTGAGAGTTGACAGCTGTGACTTTCGAAAAAAGGAAACAAATTTGTAGCTCATTTCTCTAATTTCAGAGACTTTTCTTATTTTCTATATTATATATTACTATTGTCCTTAAATTATGCTAAAGTAATTTCATGAAAACACAGCATTTCTTATCCAATCACTTGATTAATTGCCAGAATATTCAATAGAATACTCGATTACTAAAGGAATCAATAGCTGCAGCCCCACTGTGATGTTTATTCCAACTTCAGCAAAATCTGCTGCCTTCGTTAGACACACAGCTCTTGTTATTTGAAAACAAAAAAGCAAGAAAAGGGTGCGAACAAATTATGTGCTGGTGAGACCAAATGAGGACTTTGATAACACCAGTGCTACCTGTGGAAAAGTTAGTCTGGAGCCCTGCTCTACTCACTGAGTCTCTTTGCAGCCTCCAGGGCCTCAGAAGCGGTGTCGGCCACAAAGAAGCGTTGGACGGCCACACCACTCTCTTGCATCAGCTTCTTGCTCTGGTACTCTTGCAGATTCAGCCATCTCCTGGGACTTAGCCAGGTGCACTGGAGGGGAGGAAGGAAAGGAGGGAGGCAGAGTGAGTAAGTGTGACTTGTAAGTGTAAGATGGTTAAAACAGTGCTATAAAGGAACTGATCTTGAGCGTTCCATCATGCCTGATATTAACAATATTTTCTCTTCAGCTCAACATCTCTCCAGCAACACAAAAACTTGTCTAACACCTGCTTCGGAGTACACAAGCTACATCCTTTCTCCTCTTCCCTCCTCCCTCCTACAGTCTCTCTCTCTCTATCCTTTTCCTGTAATGAGGCAGGCACCCGGGCCTAAGCTGCAGGACAGCTCTGGAGCTGTTTGCTCCATCAGCAGACACAGGCCGTGTCAGCTCCAGCTGTTGTTGCTATTAAAAGGAAATTGGCTTTTTAATGTGACGGAGCGACACAGGCTGTATTAGAGTTAGAATCCCTTCACAGCGGCACACACTGCTATGTGCATGGGTGTGCATATGAGTGCACGTGTGAGTATGTGTGTGTGCATGTAAATGTTTTCACAGGAGAATCTTCAGGGAGTCGTTAAGGAGAGAAGGGCCATTAAAGTAAAGGAAAAACAAGGATTGTGAGGTAAATTATGGTTCGGCATGGAAATGCCTCTTCAGCGTGTGTATGTCCTCATCCAGTGAAGATTAAACTAACATGATAATAACATCAGGACTGCACTACATCATGTTGCTGACTAAATCAAGTTAAACTGACCTTACCTGTTCTCCACTGTAATTCTGTATGAGCTACCGAAGACATTAGTTATGTGAGAATCACCTGCTTAAACATAAATGCAGAAGATGGCATATTGTGATGCTGTTAATATGTTGCAGCATTGTATGATGTACTACTACCAGAATATATTATTTGTAATACATTGTCAATACTACATCAATACGGCAAAATCAAAAGCTCCATCACACCTACTGTGCTTAGGTCTGCACAGTCGATATTCTGCTTTTAACAACAATCATTAGTTTTTAAAAGAAGTAGCCAACTGCCCCAGGTGGCTTCTGTGCTTAACAGTTGGAAAAATACATTTCTGTGGGGACAAACGCACAACCTAAAATATGGCAATAGCATCAAGCAGCGCACCACACCTTGAAATTGAATCTGTGCCCTTCGAAACTTACTGACGGAAATTATGGCAGTCGGGTGAAATTATTTTGAAAGAGCCGACAGAGACGCCAAAACCAACAAGACCAAATGGTACACCATGAAAATAGTGGTATAGTTGATATTTAGATAATCTTAGTATTGTGCAATTAAATTAAGGAAAAGTAGTTTGACAAAACAATCATAACTCAAGAACTTTTACACTCAAAATAGTGTCTGAAGTGGGACAGCTGGAAGACAGTGGGTGTCATTTTTGCTATGAGCAAATTAAAAATATGAAAGTTATTCAAACAGATATCAGAAGTGGTCTCACTCTCTGGCTGTCAAAATACACCACTTGGTCAGTGTCCCCAGCATCCTGTTTTAGACACTCACTGGGCTTTTAACCAACTCTAATGTAAATTCATACATGTTATTATTAGATGCTCAGAGCAACCGATACGGTTTAAAGAATGTGGGTGGGGGAGGAGGTGGATGGGCCCCACAAACACTGGACTTTGACCCAGGAGAGCAGAGTACGAGACCAACAAACAAAAACATAGATTGCTGCATTTGTGTCCCTCAAAGCCAAATATTTTTTAGCAACACACTGCTGCCCTTTCACCCACATTTGTTACACCCGAGGCTTCTGCCCAAGTGGCAAAATATGACGAGTAGGGATGAGATCAAGTTGTAAAATGTAATCTTCCGGACTCACGGTTGACCATGCCTGACCATGTTTTGAATGCCATTTTTTTGTTGTGCATTATATTTTTTAAAGAGCTGTCATGGCAGCAACTGGATCACAGCACACAAGATTAAAGAGGTTGGAGGGCTTTCGTCAATGGCATATGTTCCCTTGGTAAAACAAAGGCCTACGTAAATAAATATTATAAATATATGCCTTAAAAAGTAAAGAGAAAGACAAAATTGAGTTCTCATACATACTAATTCATTCAATATTTGGATCCCCTACATTACATTAGAAATGTTTGCATGTGTACATAAGAAACGCAATATACACATGCCTGCAAATAAGCATGAGTACTTAAAAAAGAGAGAATAAAAAAGGAAGAATTCAACAGCTAGAAAGAAAGAAGAGCTGATCAAGCAAATCACATTTCAGGAACCAAAAAAGAAACTAACAACCAAGACGTTTTTGTAGACATGTGCACATGTACACACAATGCGTGTGTGTTTTAGGGCTGCGAGTTGATTCAGTGGTGCATGGGGCATGACAAGGCTACTATGTGCCTTTTAAAGTCGTCTGTCACTCCATCATTCATGAGGGGAAAATAATAGGAACAAAAGGGTGGGGGCTGAAATGGAGTGTATTTGTTCAACATCTCTCAACCCCGCAAACTGTAACCCTGACTGACCACTAATGGTTATAAATGATTAAAGGCTAATGAGCTTGACATAGTCACTCTAACAGGGCACAGCCGAGCAAAACCTTTGTTCAATCTCAAACTAAGCGCAGTGATCAATGGTCCTCGACTGAAAACAAAAATCGCATGACTGGTAATTCACAATTCATGCCAAAACCAATGCACTCTGTGCCACAGTACACTGTATTAGCATGCTTTTTCCATTCCAACTCTCAAGAGAGCCTGACGCGAGACTTCATTAAAGCCAAAATGGGTTGTTTTCTAGAAGAACCGTACATGTTGATCCATATTGGCCTCTTCTCTCGCATAACTGAATACAGTAATGAGGGGCATCTGCGGGTCACCTCTGCAGTCTCGTCTGCAATACCATACCATTCATATGTTTCAGTTATTGCAGTTTGTATGTGTGCATGTGGAGTTATGCTTTAAAGTCTATTACCCATAGCTACAGCAGCCAGTATTGATGATACGACTCTCTCGCAGGAATCTGGAGGGATTCAAAGGCAGGCAAGATATTAACTGCAGGATTGGATGAAGATCTGCATCGCAATGTAAGTAACAGAATAATAAAAAAAAAAAACAATCAAAAGAAAAACTGAGTTTAGGAAAAATTAAAATGGATTTCGACAAAATGGATCCGTCTGTCTGTCTGTCTGTTGTCGAGCAGACCTGGTGTGTGTATGACTTTCAGAGTTCACTATTTTTCCGCCTGTCGCTCATTCCTGCATGTCCACTTTAGCAGAACATATCCCATAGCCTTAACAAGGCAAGCTGCAGAACAAGTTTTCTCTGTTTTGTGGACTCATTTGACTGCTGTCAGGTACCTGCAGGGCCTCCTCTCTTAAGACATCCACTTCCCTTGCCATTCAAACTGTTCATCTTGGGAGGATCCGCTCTGCTGCCTGGGTGCATGTCTCCATCTGTCAGTCTATCTTTTGGTCTACATTTGACTAAAGGAAATGGCAGACGAGGGCCTGTCACAGGACAAGGTTATATCGACTTCCAACAGGACGTATCATTAGATCACATCGAGACATATTAACTGACAGGTCTAACCAGTAAGATTAGATTTTAAACTTAGTGACCCAAGACACATCAAATTGTGGTCAAGCTTGCAATGCAGATGTTGGCACGGTGTGGACAGCAACACTTTAAACTCAATACAGACAAACTTGTGTTTACATCAGCAAAGCTGGCCCAAGCTTTTGCATGTGAAACTCAAAAAGCAACTTAGTGTTGGAGACAACAATCCATCAGTGACGACACATTACCGTCACTTTTGGCTTCACTTTCAGAGGAACTGAGAGAAGTTCAAGATAACATTAGCAACACAAATCCCCGTGCCGGCTGCAGGCGCCAGCACCACTACTTCATGCATTCCTAATTTTATCCAAAAATTATTTATAACGTCGCTTGGAAATATTAATGTGATCTAAACACAGAGTTAAAATTAATTAAGTACAACAGTTTGGTAATTCTGGCACATTTGATCCCACTCAATGCAAACAGAAGTGAAACTATCTTAGCCAACACAGAAAAGTCCCAGCAAGGTTGAGAATACAGAAAACATTCACTGCCTTACTGCCGGAAATTCTGACATTCATGTGGATACCACCTGACATGTTCCACCCACTCAAACACCATTGCAGACCAACACCTGACATGTTCCACCCACTCAAACACCATTGCAGACCAAGTACCCCCCCTCATGGCAACAGTAGTCCCCAATTGCAGTGGCCCCCCAGCAGGATAATGCACCATGCCACACTGAAAACATCGCTCAGGAACGGCCCAAGGAATGTGACAAAGACCTCAAAGTGTCAACCTGGCCTCCAAATTCCCCAGACCTCAATCTGAATGAGCATCTGTGGCACGTGCCATTAACCACCCCACAACCCACTGGACTAAATGGATCTGCCGCCAACGCAGTGGTGCCAGACACTGCAGGACACTCCCAGAGATCCTGTGTCCATGCCTCGACAGGTCAGAGCCAAGTCTGATCCAAGGAGGCCCCACCTTGGATTAGGGGTACATCTGGGGTACCGGCACATCACAAGAATCTTTGAGCAGATTGGGACTTGGGAAATTTAGAAGCCAGGTCGACACCTTGAGCTTTTTGTCACGCTCCACAGGCCATTTCTAAATAGTTTTTGTAGTGTGGCATGGTGCATTATCCTGCTGGGGGGGCACTGCCATTGAGGAGTACTGTTGCCATGAGGGGGGGGTACTTGGTCTGCAGCAGTGTTTGAGTGGGTGGAACATGTCAGGTGGTATCCACATGAATGCCACCACAGGTTTCCCAAAACCAATGGTGAATAACAATAATGTAACCTGAGAGCCACTGCCATGCACTAAAAGGAGAAATAAATCCTAATTCCTGCCAAAATGAGGGCACACCTAGAGAAAGACGCAGCAATCATGTAACCTGCTATTAGCATACACAAACCAGCCAACTAGGACAAACCAATACATATCAATTAAAACAGCTCCCCTGTCACCCAGAATAGGGAGGAAAAAGAGCTACGCAGATTTCCCAAAATAACAGCTACTGCTTACTGGAGAAGTCAAGTGGGGCTGGAGGTGTCCCTGCAGGCACTGACAGTTACCTTGGGCAAAACACCAGAGAATGGAAAGGAACCTAGGGCACTTTTTAGTATGTACCAGACCCACAGACAATTTGTATCAAAGATGGCACTCTAACAACAGTATACCTTCATGCAGCCTGCATGAACTAGTTATTCAGTGATGTAGTTTTACTTTACATCTATCTGCTAAAGTCTTACCCATACTGTTGCCAGGGGTAACTAATAATTACTGGTAATTATAACTTTATTTTAACACTTTTCTAAAAACAATTGGAAGTGCTTTAAATGAATAAATAAATAAGCAAATCATAAAGAAACTGTCAAATCTGTTGCAAAAAGACAAAATTTGGCAACATTTATGATGCCAGATTGGCAAAATTTGGCTTATTGGTTATAATCATTCAGCCACTGTGGCCAGTGTAGCATAGTTAAAGTTATTTGCTCACTACAGACGTCCAACTTTTGTTTGTTTGTTGCCTTCATCTCCAATCTATCATCTCAAATTTAACGTGAGTACATAACTATATGGATATAGAGAACCATTAGCAGCTGAGTATTGTTGTAATTAGAGTTTAGCTTTAGACACGCTGCCAAAAACATGTTAAGACTCAACGCCAAATTCAGTTAGTAATAGCAATGGAATGAAAATAAATTGTAACTCTTAGCCCCTAAGTGCCTTAATATTGCCATGTTTTAATACGGTTACATTTATATTATTTCCAAGTTTCTTGTTTTTAATTCATATTGTGAGTACTGAAGCTGAAGACAATTTTCCACAGTGTGGACAACTGAGTTCCCCAACTAACAAACTAAGGCAAACCATATTGCCACACTAGGCTAGCAGCTGCAATCTGAATGCATTGGGGATTCGGGAGAAAAATCTAATTAGTAACAAATTCCAATCTTATCACTTGATGATTTTTACTATGCCATAATAACTCCAGTATTTTAATCAGCATATTTTAGGCATGTAATTGTTTTTTTAAGTATGCTCAAATGGCACGAAATAGCACTTGGCTGACACGTTCACTGTCTTTGTCTGTCTATTGTATTCTTTATTTAAGCTTTATTAATCTCATTGAGACACGGGGTCTCACTCTCAGGAGATATCTGGTGAAGCCACAAAAACATCAGGGCATTTATACAAAGAATGACATGGTAAGTGAAAACTGTCAAAGAGGTTGTTTTAAAACTGTATACAAGAACAAACTCCTCCACACACTCTCTCTAAGTTTCTTAAAATGAGTTGAAAATCCCAGAAGGGAATCGTGCTGGACAGCTTCAGTTCCTGTTTTAGCATGTTCCAGGTTGAGGTGGCAGAGTGGGAGAAGGCCTTTTTACCGAATTCTGGACGAACTGAGAGGATGGACAGAGTGATAATAATACACAAGTGATAAAGGGAGATTCCTAAGTGATGAATTGTGAAATTACATGTAATTTTGTGAACTTTATTGTGAATAATGTGACCGTTACCTGATATTAGAGGGTCCACATGATTAGATTTTTACCTGGCTGCCATTATTGATGATCAGACAGAAGACACATGACTGCCTAGTTGTGTTAATGAACTTTTTGAACCTCACCTTCGTGGGAATAACGAGCCCTGTGTGAATGTTTATTTCTTCATTATGCTCTGATGATGGCCTGATGCCAAAATCGCAGTCATTAACGAGCAGTGAAATGCAACAGCGAGTCTATCTCTTTATTGTTTACTACTTTCCTGTTGTGCTTTGACTTTTTGACATGTGCAGGTATTCTTGATTGCTTGAATTCATAATTAAAAAGATTAAGCGAGGCTTGGCGTTACTACAGCTGTTTGTGAAATCTGTCACGGCAAAGCCAAGCAACGCTGTACTGCAAACCGGCATGCAGGCACATCTGGCTAAACACCATCCACAGGTAAACAATGGGTAAGAAAACAGGACGCAACAGTTGCTTACCTGCCAACACATTCTGTTAGAGATGTTCTCATTATTTTTAAAAATAGATCTTAACCAGTAAAATAACAGAACACACTGCTTCTCCAATTAAAAGAAATCTCTCTTAAAATAACGCAACACGCTGCTTCTCTAATTAAAAGAAAACTCCCTTAAAATATAATTGAAAGCACAGGATAGTTATAGATTTACTAGGAACTTGCAAAGTGTGAGGAGATATTTAAGGCTTCCAGGATGTCAGAAGGAAATTCCTGGAAGCTGGAGGAAACTCATTAGTAAAACAGTAAAAAAAAAAACTGTTAGAAAATCTGTGGTTTGGGGGATGTTGTGGTAGATAAGTGATTAAGACACATACCATATGTTATGATCAAACTTCCCTTGTGATTCTGGCCAAGGGCCCTTTGTTACGGTTGAATTATACTCTTACTTACATTCTAGATACATTCATTTCAAATGTTGTAAATGTCACTGCTCACATATTTCCATGCGTCTTCATGTTGGCATAGATACACCCATGGGATGGCCAAAAGTTTCTGACAACAAACAAGGCAACAGTGGAAGAGGTCATTATAAAGTACCTTTTTATGGTGGCCGCGTTGTAGACGCTGGTGGTCTATATGGCCATTAAATACACTGTGGCATACTGCATGGACGGACAATTCTCTACACTATGTTACTAATTCGTTCTAGTCCACTATTTTTTAAACGTCTTCGTCATGACCTATGGTCATGTCTTGCTTTGACTACACTACACTGCCCCAACAATTCCTGGTGGTACTGCCACATTTCCTCCATATCAGTAAGTGTTCAGAAAACATGACCAAACACACACAAACTGAACACAGAGTACAGACAGAAGGCTTCGTCCATGTCTGTATACGAATCAAAGAGCCCTTACACATCTTTGCCTGTCTTTCTCCCATAGGGTTGCATTGGTTGGAAAATTTTCAAGAAAATTTCCAGGAGATGTTAAGGTTAGGTATTTTGGAATTTCAAGATAATATTCTACATTTTAAGAGTGAACTTATGTGGGCAAAAATATACATAAAAGAGCAATACTGTATCCACGCACTGCATTCAGTAGCGCACTTTCCATCACATCTACAGATAATTTAGCAGCATTCCATTAAACAGGAATTTACTACTGCACTGTCTGAGCCAACAGACTACATGGTTTCCTGTAAGTTTTGATTGTATTACTAGAATGAATATATTTTTTGGTGATATTTCAGTTTCAGTGGATAGCAGCCTAAAGCAAAGTACACAGTTTGTAACTTGTTGACACTTTCTGCTAGTTTTTGCCTGCTAGCTGTTACCATTTTGGATGTAGCCTAGCTTGACTGACCTATGCTAATTGAGGACTTTTAATTGATCTACCTCCATTTACTATCGGGATGTGCCATATCATATCGTTCATGATAATACTGGTTTAATTTTCAATCTAATGAGCAATTTGTATCATGATCATGTCAATATTCCAACTGACTGACATAATGATGTCATACCATTACGCATGGCAACAAGAAGCATAGCTAAAAGCAAAATTACAACCAGTTCTCTGGTGGTAGAGTTAAAATTCAAAGAAAGGGGAGCAACTTCAGTGGTGTGGAATCAGTGGTGTCGTTAGGCCTTGGCGTCCAAAATGTTTTATGGAAAGCCCTTGACTTTTCAGACTCTTTCAGCGACTTGCTGCTCAGAATATATCAGTCACCTGGTCCCCGAGCAGCAGCTCAGCATGTCTCTCTCCAACTCGTCTCTCGCCAGTGAGAAGAGTAGAGAAGGAATGGCAGAGTGTAAAGGTCCAGGTGGAAAAAAAGAGAAGTAATCTTTTCAGATTTTACTGACGGGAAGTAAAATCACCTGTTGATTTATATAAATATTTAAGAGTATATTTTTTTTGTCTTTGGCAGCTGTTTTGATGTGATGTGTTTGATGGTTGATGTTATTTTTTTTGTACTATTTGTATTTTATACAGAATCTAAATCTCACTTTGAGTTACTGTTGATGTTTACAAACAGAAATGAGAGACAGTCTTTGTATTTACTGAATGTCTAAAGGCAAACTGACATAAAACTTATTTTGTGACAATTGTATGTTTTTGAAATTAATAATAAAGTATTTTTCAGTACTTTGTCATAGCAAGAGTATCGTAATTGCAAAAATACCCTGAAACAGTGATATTATTGTAGGGCCAAACTGCCTATCCCTAATTCCGTCTTTGTTGTAATTAGTTGTTCTCTTCAAACCCTAAGCTAACATTGTCGACACAAATTTCCAAAGTACCTCTTCCCATTAGTTAAATTACTAGCAAGCTAACGTACCACATGGCACATTTCACACTGTATGTATTTGGCAAATTAACAGATTATGTCTGCTTATGATGTAGTAAATGGTTTGTGCAGTCTGAGCAAATAACCTCTATTTCCACTCTATTCCTATTATATGTCCTGTTAATTCCAATAAATTCCCATAAATCCCAGTTAATCCCCATGGAAAGTTTCCACTTTAAATATCTTGGAATTTGCAACCCTAATCCCCCCTCATTTTCAGTCACCTCTCTACTGTCCACTTTCAAATCAAAGGTATAAAGTGGCCCAAAAATATTTACAAAAAAGGAAGTCTGTGGTTCTGTGAGAAAAAGTCAGTTGTACAAGCCTGTGTTCATAAAAATGTAAGGAGAGAATGTATCTCTGATTCTCAGAGAGCAGAATTATACATATTTACGAAGTTGTAATACAGACCAATTTGTCTCCACAGATATATAAATGGATCCCTCCTAAGCACCTATTGCGAAATACACTACTCCAAAATCCCCTTCAGATTCATCGTTATCACAGTTATGGTTTCAGTTAATCGCAGTCAATGCTTAATGCTATCAGACAGTAAGGTCATAATACTGCTGAGGTCTCGACAGTAAAGGAGTAATCTGACTGTTTCACATCTGCCATGGAAGAAAGCAGTACAGTAAGTGGTGAATGGCAGCGTGGCAGTGAGGCAGACAGGCAGGCAAGCAGCTGGCCTGCGGTCCCCTGAGATACTCTCTCTACAGTAATTATCATCAGCAGCACTCTGGAGACAATCTGACCCGCTCCTCCTGCCTAACTACTGTTCTACTTATTCTTAAAACACACACACAAAAAGACAACAACAAACACACACCGTATGTGCCATGCACACTGGTGAAGACACACTACGGCACAAACAAAGTTGTGTGCTCTGACACGGGTCCTAGATGGCATAAATATTCACAGCGAACTTCTCGACACACAAAAGCACTCAAGATCTTCCTCACGAGTGCATTCAAGTGACGAGAAGTGGAGCGAATGGCAAGACAGAGTCGGAGCGGTGACAATGATAAACAACTATCTATTAATATACGAGAGAAACGAGGCAAAAATAACATTTTAGGAACAGGTCTCATTCATTCTGCAAATCAAAATAGACAGGATTTTTCAGTAGCACTAATGGCATAGACAGCATCGGGAAGAGAATTCTCAGAATCCCCCAAAATATCCTAATATATCTTATCCTAATTCTACATTAAACCATCATTTTATTTTAATTAAATTAATTTGACATCGTTTAACTCTGTTAAATTTTAATTTCCATCTCAATAACACAGTTGGGTGATGTCTACCTGAATGGCATATGACAAAGCCCACAGTTAGACATCCCAGTGAATGATGACATTGTTGTTTGGGAGGAGGCAAAGACGCAAAAATATGGATTTATTAACCACCTGAACCAGACCCAACCTTAAGCCTGAGTATTAAAAACTTACTCGGAACGTTTGCTTTGTCACTTTTTGGCCCGCCTGCCAGAACCCGTGACAATTACCTTACTTTATCAGTGAACTTAAAACATAAAAAAGAAACAGCAGTCAGCCCAGCCGGTGTAAGGGGATGCCGATCAGTGACGGTGGCAAATCGTCATTATGGTGACAAACTTGGTCGCTAAAAACAGGACCACTTTGTCAGCCTACAGTTAATCTGATAGATAAATCAGAATTGTTATTTTTTTGTGCACCACAAATACCATTAGCACCACCTTGTTCCCACACATTGTTGTTGGTGTGGACGGGGGTAAGAGGGGCTTTAAAATCACAATATCTGGCACAATGGTCCAATTGTCCACACTGACACATACAGTGCTGTTGGTCATAATCTCACACACACACACACACACACACACTGCTGTAACTGTACCTGGAAGGCCAGGCAATCCTTCAAGTCTGAGGCCATCAATAACGCCACCCGCAAATATTAGACGGTTAACACAGTTGCTGCTTCTACAGTTGAAAAATGGAAAGCAGACTGGCTTGGTGTTGAAGAGGTGAATTAAACAAATCTCCTGTTCCGTAAAGTATGCAGGGCGCAGGGCAAAATGCACATCACAACTTTGTTGAAGGAAGCGAACAGGTGAAAAAGTATTGGGCTCACTGTCACCAAAGCATCATTGATGCACATGGTACCAAGTACCAAGTACCAATAGACTAAAACTAAAGCTAAAGACTTGAAAATGTCTTTGGTCTGTCACGATAGCTAACAGCTAACAAGTTGACAGTAAATGTTACCTAGCTAATGTTAATGTTACAGTCTACATGTGGGTCTTGCTAACAGGTGGCTGGATGGATGATCAGGGGGTGATCAGTGCCAGTGATAAACGTTACTGAGATCAATGCATTGAGTAAAGTAAGCCTGTCCCAAATCTAAAGCATATTTAATGTCTACCAATGATGCAGTGCTGGACAGACAGGTTTATAATGTTATTTCATCCATGCTCATAACATCAGCAGGGCTAAATGTGGGGATGAAATAAAGCCTGCTATTTTTTTCAACTGCAGTTCTTTCCAGAATGGCATCAATGAAGAAGGAATATTACACTCACTATGGCACTTTTGACAGTACTTGTAGCTGCTAGTCTATAATTCTGTGAAACACTTAAGGCTGTGGTAATGCACTGCCTTTTATTTTTCCAAATGTTTTTAATTAACCTTCTACAGTTTCTAAAGAGGAACACAAAAAGTAGTTTGTTAGAGAGACTGTGATGGAGCTGTCAATTTATCTACAAACTAATGTCTTATAGATATATAAAGGCTATTAAGAGCTCAATAAAAACTTAAGTAGTTAGAACTGTCTCCGGCTTCCTCTCACACCTACAGATGATTGCACACTTCTCTTCGGAAGAGCAGTAGTAGCTTTTTATTGACTCACGCTGGCACAAGGTGCTGATTACTATATGCATTTTGATCTAGGCTCATTTCATATTAAAAACAGCAACTTTATGCACAAATTAGTAACCCATAAAATGTTGTAACTGCCCCGATTTTTTAGACTGTAGGGGCAAAAACACCCCCCCCCCCAGATATGTACATAAAACATCAATAAAAATACACAAGGTGGCAATTGAAAATGCAAGCATTCACACTCTGACAAAAAACTTGGCGCACTGTCAAAACACATGACGCAGGTTCCAACAAAACATAAGTCTGGCTTTCCTTTCTGTTTGGGGACACATATATTTCCAGGAGGTAAAAACATGCCATTGCTAAACAAGACATACAATTTTAATGTGACACAACTCCAATAATAGCCCGTCATTGTCTCCATTGCACCCTTGCAACTGCACCTCGCTTTTGATGCGAGAGCACAGCAAAAAGCTTCACTACAAAATTCAAATTAGGCAGAGGAGAAAGAAACTGAAGTCATATTGAGGAAGCACTTATTCCCTGAAAGAATTTTGCTTTCAGCAGGCTTGCAGCGAGAGTCTTGACATTCAGCTAGTGATCACAATATGTCACAGAAACACACTGTAGCTGAGGTGGATACAAACTTTTTCTTTCTTCCTCAGAAAATGGCTTTTTGTTTAAAGCCAAAACAAACGTCCTATTCTCAGTAAGATCTTAATGGTGCTTGTGATTTATGTTTTGATCAAAATGTTTTTGACTCTCTGTCAAAGTGAAAACATAAACATGAAAAAACAATTATAATATTAATAACCAAAACATGTTTCCCTGTAATTGTCTTCATACAATGTAGAACTCTGTTGAGGTTAGGGTTAGGAACATGCTGTTTGGCATGATGAAGACAAGCAGCTCGCCCACCACATGTGGCCCAGTGGTAACACTGTCACCTCATAGCAAGAGGGTTCTGGGTTTGAATCCACCCGCTGGCCTTCTGTATGGAGTTTGCATGTTCTCCCTGTGTCAGCATGGGTTTTCTCTAGATTCTCTAGCTACCTCCCACAATCCAAAGTCATACAAGTTAGGCTAATTGGTTAATTGGCAAGATGTGTACCCCACCTCTCGCAATGTCAGCTGGGATAGGCCCCAGACCCCCGTGACCTGGTATCAGGATAAGCGTTTCTCCAAAACAAACAGACCCCGTAAAAACTAGTGTTGCATGGTATACCGGTACTAAAATAGTACTGCGGTACTAGAGTATTCCAAACGGTACTATACTGCATTTGGAAAATAGCGGTACTTTGAAACTGATTCAATTCATTAATTTAGTTAATTTATTTTACTCATTTATGCACGCAAACGCCTTTCTTGTTCCTATTGGAGCACAGATTGCGTAAGTGGTGTGTATGACAACACCTGTATCAACATTCGCAGCTGGCGCATGTGAAAAAAGACAAGAGAAAGTCTGCCTCGCAAAGGGAGACATCACGAGACAACACAATCTTGGTGGAACATTTGAGTTACCAAACCGTGACGCCCGTACCAAGGTACTTACCGAACCATGATTTTTTTGGTACCATTACACCCCTACTATTTATTGTTCTAAAGGTTTGTATCCAAAAGGACTTTTCCTTAGTAAAAGTACCGAAGAGTATCGAAAAGTATCGAAATTCATATTGGTATTGGTACCGAAACAAAGATTTTGGTATTGTGACAACACTAGTAAAAACACAGTTTTACAATTTAGTATTTTTTCGATGCTGTTCATTGCAGATGGACTTCTAACTCCATTCTGGGCTACTGTAGAAACATGGCAGTGAACATAGCAATCTCCATAAATGAAGACTCCCTCCCTTTATAGTAGGGCAGTAACGGTTCTGAAATTCACTGTTCAATACAATATGATACAGTGGTGGCAAGGTTTGGTATGTTTTTGATACAGCACAAAAGTACAAATGCCAGAGAAATTTCCTCAATTTTTAAATGTTAAATGTATGAAAACTAACATTACTTAGGCTTTTGGGGTGTTTTTTGTACAAAGCAGGAATTACGATCTGGCTGAAATGGGATGTTCAAGTCAAGGCAAAGTCAGTCATTTCTGTCTAAACACATTATACATGTTACAAGTTATATTACTTGTTGAAAATATGTGAAAAGACAGACAACTGTGTGGTACTGAATGGTGGACTTAGACTATGAAATAGTTTCTCATCATTTGTGTGTCCGGTATTTTGGTGGCCTAAAAGCCTGCTTGACGACGCACTGGACCCATCCTTAACATAACCCTCCCCTACTGTATGAATACTACATTACTAGTGACATTAGAATGCATGGTGACAGTGATTCTTTTGCCCACTGCGTGTTGGTGGCAAGTTTACTACATCCCATGAGTTCTCTGAGCTCTTTCAGTCAAATAAATACATGAACAAACATCTCTGTTAAATGCCACAGTCATATAAACACAAGCTAAACAAGCTGTCACTAACGTACCTTTCAGTCTTTCTGGCTAAATCGTACCTGGCCCGCTGGCCTTTACTGCTCATTGTTGTGAGTGTGTGCTTTGTGAGAATATTAGCTGTTGTAAGCTGCTGAATGAGAGGCTATAGCCAGCAGGGGCTCTCATTCCCTGATTCAGAGGTTGTGTGTGCCATAACTTGAAGTGGCTCCAAATGCCGGACCTGTAGGTTATTGGAGGATCTTCTATTTCTGGTTTGGCAATGGCGTCACTAACCATCTTGCAACGAGCTAGCTTAGCATAGTGCGAATCCCAGCTTGACTCACTGGAGCAGAATGTTTGGGTTTTGAGGCTGGAGGGGTGAGTATGTTGGCTGTTCTGTCGTTTGGGCTGCCTTGTTGAGTGCATTGCCACTAAGAACATTATATTACACAAACTTAAAGCTGTACATTTTATTTTCCAAATGTAATAGGAAACAACGAGGATTCTTATTTTCAGGTGATTATACACCAAAGAAAATATATGTATTATATTATACTCCATTTCCGCTGAATCCTACATACACATTAGAACTTTAAAACAATGTGACATATTCACACAATCTGACCACAAACTATGTGATGGAAAATTGTTGAGAAAAGTAGCACAACAAACCTAAAGACAAGAACTCACAAAGGCAATAAGTAAAACTAAATTGTGTTGACACAAGTTATAAAAAGAACAAAAGGAATCTTTGGAACACTGAAAAGTGCTGAATAAACTATGTCACCATACGGCCGCTCTCCTCACAGAGCACTCACAGCGGCTGTGCCCTCACGCAAAGACACAGCGAGGACAGACAGTGCTATGGCAGCAGCAGCATCAGATTGCAAAATCCTTGTCGCAGCTGTACTGATCCACGAGTGGCACTGAAGGACAAAATCCTGGTATAGTCAACGCTATTCCCAAAGCACTTCTTTGGCTGGTCCATATGGTATTCAGCACAGCATCATGCAACATCAGGATTTCTCCTAAGAGGCACAAAATTGTGCAGTCTCATGTTTGGTTGAGAGCAGCATGCACAATGTCAAACCGCACTTGTTGTGAGAAGTGTCATCACAGTGAGGGGACGTCTCATCTTGGCACTTTCCAAAGTCATTTCAAGACATGCCACTACTTTGTCGTTTGCCCTTCTGTTAAACTTAAGGAGTCAATATCCTAGGGCTAATTTAAAGCAGTTGTCTTTATCACTATGAGAGACTGGAACAATGTCAAAAAGTCACCATCTGACAGACTAGTTCTGGCTCCCTTGGAAATTTATTAGAGCCATAAGCCTTAATTTACAGGGGAAGGTTACAAAGCAGGCAATCACCTTTGATCAGGCCCATAAACAGCAGCCAGTCAATGCTGCGCTGCTCGTTAATCTGTCACTCAAAAATTCAAAGGGTTGACATCGCAGGTCAAAAAACGCATTTGTTTCTTGAATGGAAGTGAAGCCAGACAAGATCCAGCCAATAGTGAGTGAAGATGTGATTCTGCCCTGGCAGTTGGTAACACTAAGGGAACATTATCTCTGAACAAAGGCTATTTATCTAACTACGGACGTCTGCAATGTGGTTTCAACAATCCAGCCCACGCAATTTGAATTTGATGGCATTGCTAATGCCATAAATGCGTACTTGCCAATGTTAATTTAATAGTAATTAATTACAAAAACATCTTATCAGCATAGATGGATGGATGGATGGATGGATGGATAGACAGATGTTTTATATAGCTTTTTCAGACTGTTTTCTTTGTTTAACTGACAGCAAGAGAACCTAGAGTACCCAATGATGCCGGGTAGACTAAAGAAAGCAGCAGACATGTTGGAAACACTGCTTTGATTGATGATGTGGAAGACACGTGCAAAGAGGTTGCTGCTGCATGAGCCAATCAATACCATATAGGACACCTGAGCAAGAGCCTCAATCACTCACCACCCCTCAGAAGTCAATAAAAGAGTAACAAATTACTTTATGGAGTATTTTTTTTTCTCCCAACACTTTATAAATTATGAATAGGCTATAGATAAAGCCGTATGAAGAGCTGCATTAAGGCAGTAAAGGACAGCTGGGATTCAAAATATACCTTGAGCACTAGACACCATCCCACTCACACAGAGGCTATCATCATTAACAAGTCTCAATGGCTGGACAAAGTGCAGCTCCATTAGGGGAAACTCTCAATACGTCAATCCAGGATCGATTCCTAAGAGAGTCCATGCAAAAATAAAAAGGCTGTTGCTCTTGTACTGAGACTAAGGCCCAATTTTAAGCAGGCACAAAATAAGGAAATTGCAAAACTACATTGATGTGGCTCACATGACACTCCTTTAAGAGCAGGAAGAGAACCTTACAGGACTCCAATCATGAAGGGGTTCAAAGGGACCTTTGAGATCATTTTAGGACTCTTCTAACTGCGTTCTTCCAGTGACTGTCCTTCTAATGACTACAGGGTATTCCTCTTCAATCAAAATCTGAGATGGCCTGCCCTGGTAGATTTTCTTTCTCAATTGCCAGGGAAAGAAAATGAGGAAAAAAAGCACAAGCATCACAGAAAAATAGTGCAGCAGAAAAATGAGAGAAAGACTGAACTGAAGCAGACCTTTGAGCAAACTTAAAACCAGATTTAGATTCTTTTCATAGTAAGGGCCGCTGAAATCGGTGAAAACAACTGGGTCTATTTTTACACGTTAGCTAGGGCTTTGTTTGACAATGTGTTCGTCTGTCCAGTCCACTACTTTATTCCAAACTAAAATATCTTAATAAGTATTGGATGGATTGTCATGACAATTTTGTTCAGAAAATTATGGTTCAAAGACAGCGAATCCTTATGACTTTCGTGATCCCCTAACTTCCCATCTAGCAGCACCAGGAGGTTTGTATTTGTGGTTTTGATTGAAATATCCCAACAACTATTGGATGGATTGCCATTAAATTTGGTACACACTTTCACATTGCCCTCTGGATGAATTGAAAGGTGTGTTATACTTCAGTGATCCCTTGACTTTTCATCTTTGCTATCATCCGTTCAAATTTTTAATCCACCCAATACTTCAAGACCAAATAACTACAAAACTTACTCCCATCAGCCTCAGCTGTACTTTGTGTTAAAACATTAAGACAGTGAACATAGTTAACATTGTAGCGACTAAAAATCAGCATGTTAGCATTGTCATTATGAGCATATTAGCATGATGATGTTAGCATTTAGCTCAAAGCATTGCTGTGCCCAAGTACAGCCTCACAGATGCATAGCACGGTTGGGCACTCTGCTTGGAAGAGTCCTAAGAAGAAGAAGCTAGGTTAGGTTTTATTCTTTTGTCTTTTTTTTTTTGAGGAGGTGCAAATGTTCAATGTAGTGTTGCAATAACTTCTCTTTTTTTAGCAACCATGAAACCCTGATAACAATAACTGTGATTATTTTTTGTAAAGAGGATCAACAATGGAAGCATTGTGCTGATAGTAGAGCTGGCACTGAGCAGTGCATTTTGTTTTAAACTGCTAACCACAGTGAGTGGACCACTGGAGCTTTCAGAGGCACTGCACATCTCATATTATACAGTGGTATCCCCAGATGTCTGCTGAGTTAAAATCCTCATTACTTGTCATGGCCAGACCCTAAGCCCTTTGAAATGACACTGCCTTATTAGTGACGACAAATGACTGCAGAGTTAATTAATCAGAATGCTCCTTAAGGGGCATTATCAAATGTTTAAGAAATTAACAGATTGCCAGTTCACCAATTCTATGTAATTGATTTGTTCCCATTCAGGTTATGAACTCGTCTCTTTTCCCCATCCATTTAGCTAACCATCCGGGAAGAATTTAAAGGGGAACTTTATAGTGTCCACTTCCATGAGCACAGGCTGAATCAGAGAGAGCAGTACTCAGAGCGACTATCAAAATCATTGCCATGCAGTCGAATGTTTTTCTGCTAATGAGGTGGCAGTTTGCTACTTCGTTGCAACTCATAAATACAGGCTGTCTTGCAATTAGACAAGCACTATGTAGTAAGCTGTGAGAGAGGCGACACACAGTAAAGGAAATGGAGGAGGCATAGAAGCAGAGTTGATGTGGATTTTCTGCATAAACAGGCCAGTGTGAATTACAGGCATATTTCCACTTAAAGCCAGCCATGTAACAAGAGCATGCCTCATGAAGCATTAGTGGGCTAATTCAGAAAGCCATTTAGTCTGGCCTCCTTTAATTACTAAAGTACTTGAGTATTGATGGCAGAAGTTCTTCTCTCTGTCCTTAGCTTTGGCACCGCCTCCAGAGATTAGGATGAGGAGTAATGGCAAAGATAGTCTGGGTGGAATACTGATAAAACCTTTGGCCACTTTGCCATTTGGTTTCCTCACGAACATAACACTGCATGTTAATCGACTGCACTTACACGGTTAGTAATAATAATTAAATAATTAAATTCATAAAGAAAACTTTGGTTTTCACACATGCATCCAGTGAATGAAGTATCCGAAATGGAGAAGATTCTTGTTGAATTGGAGTAAAAAACTATATCAAAACTAGGCTTTGGTGGTACAAAGGTATGATGGTATACCAGGGTATTTAGAAATCCCAACAGAATGATTTTCAATACTGCCAAATATACAGACGCCTATCTTTCTATAAACTCGGAGACAGGCGGGTTCTCCTATGGGTGTATTGTATGTAGTTCACATCACCTGCCACCAGAGGTCAGTCTCTACTGGTGGAACAGGCAGCTGAGCTGAGAAACGACTGCCAGTGGTGGGGATAACGTTACAAGACTATTAACAGCCAGCCAGCAATGGCAGCGAGAGACAGCAGGGAAAAACAGCACATTTTCACATCTAACCAGTAAATTAGGGCTTCATTGTGGTCAAACCAGAGTTGGTGATTGTTGGAACAGTGGACTGACTAACTAGATGACTAATGACACTAAACAAGGCAGTTTTGGTGAGTTTATATTTCTTTCTGTCAGATCTGAATTAGGGCTGCTCCCTAAAGGTCAGAGACTGAAATTATCATTCGGAAACCCCTCAGTCGATTGAGACTAGTTCAAGTCCAGCAGTTTGGGGGTGCAACTGCCTGGAGGAGGAGAGACTCTGCACCATAAGGCTCTGAGATAACATTGTCTTCTCTCTTCTGCTTGTAAGTGTTGATTTTACACCTCACAGCAACTTAATACGACACAGACTGACTTTTGTTTGAGATCTACAGTCGGCAAAAAAATGCTGTTTCTGATTCATCATTAGCACAGTTAGCTCGTTTACTATATTAAGTGTATGCCGCTGTCCCACTTAACGCCCCACTAAGCCCATTTAACTTCACATGGAAGAAAAAAAAAGACTTGCGTCAAATATTCATATTGAAAAGCCAAATCTGATTCGACTGACATAATTCTGAGATGGGTACAGCCCTGGTTTGAATGAAGTTATTTTACCTTAAATAACAAGGCATTTAAGCTACCGTTTGTCTCAGTTTGGTGAAAGAGAGAAACTTGAATTCAGAAGATGTACAGTTTTATTTCTCTGTTTACTGAGGAAAATAGGTGTAAAAATGACATTTTGTGAGTTTGTATTGTTCATTTACTTGACTGAAAAAGCTATGTGAGCCGGCACAACGTATCATTTTCACTACAACCTTACTATTTAAAACACATAAACAGTCTCACACATGGACAAGTAGCGCTACTGGGCAAACGTAAAGGTAAGGTAAAGGTAAAGTTCCACTGATTGTCACACACCTGAGTGTGCGAAATTTGTTCTCCGCATTTGACCCATCCCCTGAGGGAGTGGTGAGCAGCAGCGGTGAGCAGCAGCGGTGCCGCGCTCGGGAATCATTGAACCATTGAACTCTGTTAAATGAGTTCAAATGCACACACTTGCCCAGGGACACTACTCGTGAGTGAAACTGCATTCAATAGTAAGGATTAGCAAACATTCAAGTGTTTGGGAAGTACTGCCCATGCAACTTGATGAATGAGACTTGGATCATACTGCACGAGTTGTGTGAAATGGATTATTCATTCACCTTGAAGGAATGCAAGAAGAACAAAAAGAAAAATTCACCATATGGGATGAGTAATTGATATACAAATGATCATTTTCTGGCTGGTTATTCTTTATGCTGATACAGAAAAGTGTTTTATACTCTAGTACATTTATTCGTAAACCTCACAATGTCAGTATGTTGACCATTATGTACAAAGCAAAAGAAAAAACATGTCATGTAAGGTCGCATGTATGGTACATAAGATGTACTTTTTGCTCTCATTACTGCTACCACCCACTTGTAGCTTTCCATGTCCTTGCATCTTAAAAGCTAAGGTCGTGCCCAGGCCCCAGACAATTAGAGTATGGAGAGAAAAATGACATCTGTCTGTTAGAGAGCCGGGAATAGAACAGTAGAGCAGAGACAGAGGCGGGAGCAGTAGAGCATGGCTCCAGGATTTAGATCAGTGAGATTTGCATCATTGGCAGGTCTTTAGGCAGGGCAGGTCTAATCTCCAGCAGACAGGCTTAAGAAAGGAAAACCTGACTGTTGTGTCTCTACAGATAGGGATTTCAGTAATTAGCATAGTTAATAAGACAGGGTATATGGAGTCATATTCAAAGGTGTCAAGTCAAAGTGGAAGATAACGCAGTAATGAGGAGAAGGCAATACAAGGATATGCAACTTTGTCAAAGTTCACCCCAATATAGGCTTCATCCAAGTTCATATGCATGAACTTGATTGCCCGAATATTCCCTGGAGACATTGTTATGAATCGCTGGAACAACAATGGCATTTGATTGGCACTACAAGAGCTACTCTCTGATGTTATCGTGTGCCTTGACTGATTCATGTTAGTTCAGTCAAGACAGCAAACAAAGTTCAATGTAATATGTTTGCATCGCTTTAACATATTGATTAAAGAAACTACCTGGTCAAGGTTTTTTTCTGCATAGGGAATTATGAGGCAACCACCTACCGTAAACCTTGGTGTATAAGCCACACTTTTTTTCCCTTTTTTTTTCATCTAAAAAGTTGGGTGCGGGTTATAGACCGGTGCGACCTATAGACCAAGGTAAATGCTGACATAGGTAATTTGACCCACAAGATGGCGCTACGTTAGGCTGACCAAACGTCCTCTTTTGCCCGGACATGTCCACTTTTCACGTCCCGTCCGGGGCGTCCGGGGGTTTTTTATAAACTGATGATAATGCCCGTTTTTCCGTGTGTTTGTGTGTGTGTGTGTGTTAGAGTGCGGCACGGGCCGTATATTTCTGTCCAAACCCGAACCGAGCCTGACATTATTTAATGACAAAAGCACTGAGTTTGTGTCACACAGTGGTTACAGGCTATTTAACAGGCCGGGCGTGCACCGTGGGTGCTC
>NC_065529.1:22087211-22179655 GCF_006386435.1 Epinephelus moara
TGAAAAGTAACCAAAGCTGCTTAAGAGGTTATTGTGTTTTGAATGTGTTTCAAATTAAAAATAAAGGAAAACAGTGTGGGAATAACTTGTATAATGTTTTTATTAACAAATAGTAATATAAAACCTTGTTTTGCCTGTTTGAGACCTTAAAAAATAGACTGCGACTTATATGCCAGTGCGACCTATATTCCGAGTTTTACGGTATATCAATTTTCACCCCATTTAAGCTTGCAACAAAACTCAAGGTTTATTCATGAAAAACACTTTTCTAACAAGTGTTGTACTTGGTGTATTTATGTCATTTGTATGTTTGTGGCATTATCTCAATGTGGTGGCACTATCGTAATCAACAAAGCCCATCAGGAAAGTGCCACAAAAACTGCCGAAGAGGAAGAAAAAAAACCTGTCTGTTTCAAACCACAGCTAAGCGGGTAGTCGCCCTATAACTGCCAAAAAAAGCTGATGAGGTCCCAGAGTGCACCAGGGATGACGTTTTCTGTAGATTGACGCTGAAGTTAGCATCGCCCCGGTTCCCTCATCAAAAAGCCTATAGTATTTTTCTATTGAATTTTGGACTACTGCAGAAAATAAGCTCTGTGGCAATCAAACGTTTACAATACATACATTTTTTGTTAGTAAAGTAAAACGGTAGTACTGGGCTATAGATGAACTACACCATAGGGCTGGACGATTAATCGAATTTTAATTATGATTTTGATTTTGGCTTCTCATGATCATAAAAACATTATCGAAGAAAAACGATTAATGCGCTGCACGGCGCGGCGTGTATGTAAGTGAATGCACCTGTGTTATGTGCAGCAGCAGCAAGTGTGTGACGTGTGTGGATCAATAATATGTGGAGCAAGCGATTGAGAACATGGCAGAAAGGCAGCCTTTGGTTGAGAAGAAAGGTAGGACAACTTCAGTCATCTGTCATTGTCACGCTGTCGTGTCTGCCCCCCAAGGCAACACGAGCGGGAAAAAAAAAAAAGTTAATAACTACAAATTATGGCGAAAAGGTAGTTTCTTGCAACCCTAGAATTAAGATAAAAATATTCACAAACGAAAAAACACTTCTGGTTGCTGATAAGTAGTGTTTAACTTTTGATTTAACACTAAAAATTAAAACCCTCGGCACGCACTGCAGCACAAGCAGACAGATGTGCGACTCAGAGCAGCATGTGTCACTGACACCAGACCGGTGGAAAATGTCACCAGCAGCATATTATTTTACATCAATAAAATCTATTTTATCATTATTTTGAGTCACATTGTTGGAAGAATTTAGCGGTCTGTGTTCAAGCAGGATAATAGGTCTCCATTCATTGCACGTCGGGCTTTCTATTTCCTTGTCGGAGATGGTGTTGCGTTCAAGGTCCCCCCCGAAAAAACAATCACAATCGAATCCCATGCTATCGAACTTGGGTCAGCCCTAGTATTTATTTTTATTTATTGTTTTTATTGCTATTATTATTTTTATTTATTATTATTATTTTTATTTTTTTTACTTGTTTACTTGTCACTAATTTATTTTTATTTTTTTTACTTGTTTACTTGTCACTAATTTATTTCTGGCTGTTCTTTTAAGTTATAATTAAAGTTGAGTTTTGGTGGAGTTTGGAAATCAATGAATAATCGTGTTTATTAATTGCTATTTCAATATCAATCAAAATAATCGTGATTATTATTTTTTGCCATAATCGTCCAGCCCTACTACAACATGGCTGCATGATTTACTGTAACATCGACACCACAACAAGGCTCTAAAGACATGTTCTGCATGATGACGTTCTGTAGTTTCATTTAGCCACTTGTTAGCAACTGCTTGTTAGCAAGAGACCTAAAAGCTCGAGTGGGGTAATAACTGATGTAGTTTATGTCATAGAACAAAACATGCTATCTCTAAAGCTTGTGTTAACCACAGACCTTATTTCAGGCATCTAACAACAAATCCATTCAGAAACCCACTGACTTTGAGACTAAGGAATCGCAAGTGGTGAAATGCTAACTCATTTGCAGGTTTTAGGGATCATTCCTACGGCTCTTATTAGTCCCCTTTTCACTGCCATTCAATGCTGTTCAATGTCAATATAGTTTTATATCACCAGCTGGCATTTACAAACATTGTTTTAAATGGTATTGCGGATTTGTGAACGCAGCTCTATGCAGTTCAGTTCATTTGGAAAGACATTCACAGATTCAAACTTCCTGGATGAATAACTTAGAAGCAAAATGTTAAAACACAAACAACACCTCTTTTCAACCGTAGTAAAGCAGACAACGAGCCACAACCTAATTTTCATCAAAACGAGCCGTCCTCCAAGCTGGACAAATAACGTTGCACTCTATGTGCAGCCTGCTTGTGAGAAGCCAACAACACTGAAAAACAGAAAGCCTACTACAAAAGAATTTCAATAAATTTATTCTGATACAGTGTAGAGTGCCCAAAATCACTTCACACATCAATGATCTCCTGTTAATTTTGCTAAAATACCTAATGCAAAAATATGTCCTTTTGCTTAATTTGGGGGAATTTTTCACTCTTATACAGTGTTGTGCCCCCAGAATCACCTAAAATACAGTGCTCATAAAAAGGCGTTTGATTTAGCCAGTTGAAGCCACGGTACACACGCACATGTGTGCAACATGATCAGGATGACACCAACTCCGCCCCATTCTGAGCCAGGAAAAACCCCGTGGTCAAATTTTGACATCCGGCCAAAGCGTCTGGGGCTGTATCAGTAAAGTACAATTGCCAGCTGCGTGGAGACAATTTACTGCTTTTAGGGTAGCTTCTTTATTGGTGTCTTTATTGCCCCTGGCAGCAACCACGTTGCTCTGTAACACAGTGTGTACACTCACACTTTCGCCCTGCCATCACTGTTTTTAGAGCACAAAAACCATCCAATCATGCTGCAGTGATGAGGGCAGCTCAGGTCTTCACATCTTAAAAAAATCACTTCATAGGGAGTGGCCCCAGGCAAACTAAATTATGAAATCCAAATCACACTTACAATATGTTTGAAGGTCTAATTTCAAAGATGATGGATAAGCGACTATGGCAGCTGAACATAATCTTCAACATACTGCACTTTTAATGAATTACAGCTGTCAGCAATCACTGACATTGTTTTCTCAACTAATTTTCAGCATCACTCCCACTTCTCCCTCATTATCTACACTGGAACAACAGCAGAAGTTAAGCTAATAGGAGTGCATTCACTCATTGCATTCCCCATTTCAGAGGCTGCCAACATTTCCTAATGACTGCAGCCCTTCTAAATTATTGAAAAAGCCTAAGCACCTCACCAGCTACAGAAATGGCTATTAACCTTGGTGAAGCGATATTCAAATCCAGTTAGAGCTAACTTCGTCCTCCAGTATTCCTTGCGGGGAGGAAATGTAAATGTGTTCTTGCTGAGACAGATGGGGAAGCCGCCCGTCGTTTGAAGTTCCAGCAAAAGAAGTCGTTGCAAGCAGAGGGCTCTCCACCCCCCTCCGTAAAATATTCAGGACCGAGTCTCATTGAGCCACCTCTCTTCCCAGTGTTCCCTTCAAACCATGCTGGGCTTCGACACTGTTGGGTTATTGCTAAGCAGGAACACCTTACAAAAAATAAAAACTTAGCAAACGTTTACAAATTCACCACTGTGCAGCGACAGTGAAAAACAGCCTGAGGATTATCTCGCTGTGCAGACAAGAATTCAGGAGATTTGATTTATGAGAGAGAGAGTGAGAGTGAGAGAGCAGGAGTGAAAAAAAAAAACACAACATCCCACTCCCCCTTTAAGTGCACCCTGGAGCCTAACCAGCTGAATATTGTGATGTCCTTTGCATTGTTGTTGACAAATCATCGCAAATTGAATTCCTCAGCTTAGCTGACATACTGTCAAGGCTGATTCTATTGTAGAGATACCTGGCTGTCAATCAGTTCAGGCTCTGATACTGCGCTACAGACCAGAGAGAATCCCTGATCATTACTCTTATCACCCGGCCAAAGAGAGAGAGACAGAGGGAGAAGTAAAAGAAATGTAAGAGAAGCAGGTACAAAAGCCAGTGGATGTAAGATTAGAAGTTTTGTAAGAGTTTACTTTAAAGGCCCAGACACACCAGACAGACTGTCTGCCCTTGGTTAATGGTGGACCATCAGTAAACTTCTGTTGTCCTGGTCTTTGCTGTGGGTCTCGTACCATTGGTGCTCATCTACCCCCATCGGCTTTTTTTCAGCCAATTCAGCATGTCAAATCAGCGGTGGAGACAGCGGAGTCCGTTGGTGAATGAAATCATTCTGATTAGCAGTTTAGCCTCAGGGCGAGAACAGAGAAAAGGAAGCGAGGAAAGTAAACAAAGAGCTAAAGTCAAGATGGAGTTAGACCAAAACAAGCTTGTTACATAAGGTAAGATTATTTTTCTTTAGCCATCAAGTTCTTTAGCAGAAACATTTCCTGATGGTTTGTGCTACTGTTCACATGACTAAAATATCGTGATAATATAGTATCATGGAGTCTCAGGTGATTTCCACCCCTAATGAACAATGTACAGAGTAGCCTACGAAGAGAAAGCAAAGTTGGGAAATACATCTAAAACATCCAAAAGGGTGATTCAACAATAGTGTTAGGATGATAATAAGTATTTGTTATTAAATACTTAAGCTATAATACATTATTTCTGTTTAAATGTGACAATTTGTTAATTTGCATTGGATAAAGTTAATTTCTAATGTGGGCTCTTAATGAGTGTGTAAGAGCTTGAATATTTTGACTGAATCAGCATAACCCCCGAACTTCTACATTAGGGCTGGGCAATATATCAACATGATATTAATATCATAATATGAGACTAGATATCATCCTATACTTTGGATATTATATTATGGCATAAGTGTTGTCTTTTCCTGGTTTCAAAAGCTGCATTACAGTGAAGTGATGTTATTTTCTGAACTTACCAGACTGTAGTAGTTGATTAAAATGATTATCACAATTATTTTGATAAATATTGAGATCACGATTATTTATAAATGTTATTCTTTGACTTTAGGGGGGAAAACTTATTGTGCTTTCATATTAAAACAAAAAACACTGCCTACACTTCCATGTTGTGCTACATTCCAGCCGTATACATTTTTGCATCAAACTTATCCAGAGTAAAGGCGAACTAAAAATAAATGTCATTACAGAAGGCAAA
The DNA here is from genome assembly GCF_006386435.1 of Epinephelus moara. Classification (NCBI taxonomy): domain Eukaryota; kingdom Metazoa; phylum Chordata; class Actinopteri; order Perciformes; family Serranidae; genus Epinephelus; species Epinephelus moara. Next base: position 22,092,396 of record NC_065529.1, read on the forward strand.
TGAAAACACTGTTTACTGGACACATATCTTTAGCTAAATGGAATATGATTGCATTGGTTATTTCAGTCTATCTTTGAAAGCTGGATGGATATGTATCCGCTGCTGTATTTTTTGGACAAGGATGATAATTCAGTGAGGTAACGCTTACTATGATATTCTTCATGGCCTTCATGCATCCATCCTACTGCAGATTGTGGCTTTTTCTTTTTACCTCAGCAACCTAATTGGGTCACCCCTTGCCTTGAGAGCAGCTTTCACTGTCATATACATTCTGAACAGCACTTTGAAAGTGTCAGTATTGGGTCATTCTTCAGGAGGAAATTTCCACAGTTGTTTGAAGTGACCTAGAGAGAAATCTGCTACACATTCTGTCAAGGTTGTACCTATTTTTTTTAAGCGCTAAGTGCCAAAACCCTGCCAAAGTTTGTCCTTATATTAAAATCAGTTGAAATTCAAGACAGCTTAAATTAGCCTGGCCCCTAACCACTAAAACGCTTTAGGTAAGTTTCATTTTATCTCCACTGTCATGTTTGTAAATCTTTTTCTTGTTTTTTGTTGCTGTTGTTCTGACAAAAACATGAGCAACTGGAGGTCAATAACTGCAATTCTGGGAAGCTCCTAGAACCATTTGTCATTATTTTTTAGATATTTTAAAACCGGATGAATAAATAATCGGAATCATTGATAAATTTATTAATGAAAATAATCATAGGAGCTCTAGGCTGCATCCTGATGACCATGTTGACTCTAGCCTTATTGCCCGAGATATCCCATGCTAATCTGTGGAAACAGGATGAAGAAACCAATGTAAACTATTGTACTCCAGGCACACTGGCTGTCAGAAACATCCACACGTTTCAAATCTTGCTTAAGACTCCATCAGTACCAAAATCTATCAAAGCGAGACAGCAAAAACCAGACATGAAAAAATAAATATGACATGAGACTGAACTGTGCTGCTTACAATATGCCAAACAGGGTGTGCCTACGTGCCTGGACCAGTGTTTACAGTATCAACAGGTTCCTGCTTTGTCCTTTCAGTAAGGACATCTGCACTACTGTTACAAACACTTTTACAGACACACTTCCAATAAAGACCAGATCTCTGATGCTGACTGAGAAGAAAAATATAAAACTGCTTGTAGCAAAACATGCTGATATATTTATCTGCTTCTCCTCAAGTTTTGTATTACGAAAACACAACTGTGCTTTCTTCTTTGTAAGGGTGCATTTCATGGTAAGTCAATACAAGACAGAGGGCTCAACTTCTGATTCCTTTTTGTGGCTGTGGCAGCAATCATAAGGCCCATCGTTTTGTTTGCAAAACAGATGACAATGTAAGTGTTATCATTTGCCATTGTGAACGTAGTCGACCCTAATAGGATAAATTCCGCGAGCTGTTGTTCACAGTTCACAAACAGTCATTGGAGGATCAAAGTGCTAGAGTTAACCCTTTTACTGCAGTCTTATCTGAAACAGGGCTGCAGTCGGTAACTTTGAGCTATGTCCTTTATGACTAAGGTGTGAACATGTAAGTATAGTAATGAGCATAGAGTAATTATTATTATAGTAATAACACTAATAGTTATTCTTGCACTATTTTTACATTTCAATTCAATGATCGTGCATTTGTTCTACCAAAATTAGTACAGCTATTACAGTGACAGCTCTTTGTAGTAGTCCTGGTGGCTAGACTATAATTTCACTACTGTGTCTGTTTTTATTTTTATGTTTTAATTCATTATTTCTGTGTGCATCAGTGTTTTGTATGTGTCGAATAAGCTAATGTATGCCCAAATTTCCCTTGTAATTAATAATCTATCTATCTATCTATCTATCTATCTATCTAGTATACAAACTGTAACTCAGGCACGTCCAAAGTCCAGCCTGGGGGTTAATCGTGGCCCACGTACTGATCTTTAACGGCTCGGACACAGTTCGGACACATGCATCAAGTAGGAACTAAGCAGGCGGACCTCATGTGTTTTCATAAACACAGTAATCAAGCAAATAAACGATTACCTAACAGCAGACCTTTCCTGCTAGGTAGTAGACATGGCCACAGCAAAGAAGCGTAAAGCCGACACTGAGGGTCACCACATTTAGGAACGGTGGAAAGTTGAATTAACCTTCACTGAAAGATTAAACAGTTGTCTTTGTCCAATTTGTTTGTGAGTTTTTTTGTTTTTTTTAAACAGCCCATCTGATGCAAGAAGCAGCTGGTCCCCAGGTATTTCCCACATGATCTAATCTGGCCCCCAATTCAAAATAGTCTGGACTCCCCTGCTATAGAAGTAATGATAGCAAACAAATAAAATATGTTCAGACTGGAAGACAAAAAAAGACTTAAACCTCACAATCTTTTTAAAGTACTTATAAGCTATACCCAAACACACACAAACACACAGTGCTAAACACACATGACAGGTTAACATCAAGGGTGAGTATGGGTAACTAGCTACTATGCATTTTGTAACAGACATTGATGAAGAGTTTAGTGAAGTTTTCCTCAGAAAAGCTGCTGTCGAATGTCATTACATGACCCGCATGATAATAATTATTACAGCACCATAGGTCGCTATAAGTGAAGAGCCTCGTCAGAGCACCTGTGGACTGTCCCACTGTTCAACTTTGAACTGTCAAACCTCTCTGTGCTCAGACATGCTAACCTGTTAGCCACTTAGCTCCACTATCAGCTCCCTGAGACGGTGACAACGCACGTGCAGCAGCAGGACCGACCCGAGGAGGGGTAAACCGCATGCTCGGTAACGTAAACTGTAACAGTACCTTGAGTTTATCCAGAAGTATGTGCTTTGAGGTTGCTGTCCTCAGTCCTCTTGCTGCAGCCTGAGATGCCATGGATGCCGCCATGTTGACACGGAAGACCAAAGAGAGATGACGTCAGGAGCATGTGTGAGTTAACACAGAGCCGTTCATAGGTCAACAGGCAGATATGGGCGGTGCTTGAAGGAAAGGCACGCACATGCACCGGTACCAAAGTTCAGTGAGCATGTTTAAGGTTACGTATGTATACACAGTTAAAGGGCAACTTCACCAATTTTCAGAATTCATAGAGTTTATTCCTATGGCCTAAGACAGTCCAAAAATATTAGTAAATATGAACAACTCTCTCTTAATTCTATTTACTAGAGTGCTAAAACTCAAATTTGTGATGTCCTCGGGCAGGGGTGTCCACACATTTTGAATGGGGGCCAGATTATACAATGTAAAAATACCTTAGGGGCAGCTGCTTCCCACATTAGATGGGCTATTTAAAAAAAAACACAAGCAAATTAGACAAACAAAACTGTTTTGACTTTCTGTGAAAATGTATTGGACTTTCCACAAATCCTGAAAGCGACTGTCCTCACTGTCAAGTTCACGCTTCTTTTCTGTGGCCATGTCTGCTACCTAGCAGGAAAGGTCTGCTGTTAGGTAACTGTTTGCTTGTTTATTGTGTTTATGAAAATGATTACTAATTAGTTTCACCTGCATAGTTCCTACTTGATGCATGTCTGCAAACTGTATTATAGTCCTACCACTCATGCTTGATTAACCAACGTTGTGTGGCAAGCCATGTATGATATATTTTGAAACAATCAGCCCTAGGGCCAGACATTGGAAATGCCTGTCCTCAGGTATAAAGTCTGGAGCTGCTCCATAGACAGTGAATTGGGAAAGGCGTTATAGATGACACTGAGAGCACACAGGTATGTTCTGAGTAAAGACCAAATCACAATGTTTATTTACAATAACTTACTGGTAGAAAATCCTTGCGTCATGTGCATGAAATTTGGGCATACACTCAGTGCATTTACATGAAATTAGAGAAAATCAATTTATTGTGTTAGTCCAACTAAAACCAGACTTTTAAAATACATGTAAACATGTTAGTCTGACTGAAATCATAGTGAATTGCATTTCTCAATGTCGGACTAACACACCCAGGTAATGCGATTGGGAGTCGAATTATTCCTACATGTTCAAACCCAGGGTGGGGGAGCCCTTTTGTGCAGAGTTCGCATGTTCTCCCCGTGTCAACGTGGGTTTTGTTTGGGTACTCTGGCTTCCTCCCACAGTCCAAAGACATGTAGGTTAGTTGGTGACTCTAAATTTGCCGTAGCTGTGAATGTGAGCATGAATGGTTGTCTGGCTCTAGAGTCTGGTGACCTGTCCAGGGTGTATCCCAACTCTCGCCCAATGGCAGCTGGGCTAACCGGGCATTTAACCGGGCATTTAATGCTTTTGACCCGGAAGTCAAAATCATTAAATGTGTGTAAATGGGTAACAACATGGCGAAATCAATATCCAGAGCCATGCATTTTTGGATGGACAAAATGTACAGAGCTGTACAGTTGTCCACAGTTTGCATCTAGCTAACCATAGCTAATGTGTTGTCAGTTGGTTCCTCTGCGACGTAATGGGTCAACTGGAGAAAGGTCCAATACTAACCAGCTCAAAGGGGGCACATCGCAACCTATTGTAGTGGAGTCGGACATACTTCAGTCATACTTCCCCTCCCATGTTTGTATACTGGGACAAGGACAGTCATTTAATTACATGGCATAGTCAAGCTATAACCATAGCTCGACTTAAATGTGTATGTGCTGACTGCCTCAATTAGTTAGTTTTTAGCCACCTGAAAAAGGCCTACCAAAAAACCACCACCACTTTACCTTGCTCTCAGACAGCTTTTTCTGACAGGAAATTGGAGTTGTAATATCAAAGCCACCAGACTCTACTAACAAAAAGAGTAATTTAACCTTAGCAGAACAGTGAGAGTTGCTGTCTGTCAGTTAGTGTGTGAGGTAAAGCACAGCAAATATCAAAATACAGCATATTCTCCCCCTTTTTTTTTTAGATACATTTGCTGCAGCCCTGTCCACAGCAGTACATTGTTTAGCTTCTGTGCCAGAAGATTTGGTTTATCAAAGACGATAGCAAAGCAAAACAGTTTATAAAATAAGCACAGCAGAAACAACAGATAAGTCAGACCAGTGTTAATCATTAAAGTTAGAACAGAAAATGACAACAGATATAAACAAGTTTGCCAATTTTACGTATCTCTGTAATTGAAATCAAGTGTTGTCTGCCCAGAAGTAATTGTTTTTAGTGCGATTGTGATGGCCGCACTTGCAGCCACACAGCTGCATTAAGTGTGGAGGTGCTGCTCCTGAAGGACATCTGGCCACGCCTGAGCAAAGGATGTGCCCCAGGAACTGAAACTATTAAATACAGGAAGTGGCCAATTGGGCCGTACCAATTCCTGCCACCTCATAGTGAGGAACTGTTTATTTTCAGTTTAGTTATATTGTTTGTTTCTCTTTATTAAATATTTAGTTTTGGTATTTTTGGTTTGGTTAATTTAGTTGAGTTAACCTTTTTTGGGGAATTATTCTGTTTTGTTATTTATTGCTTTGTTGGTAGTGTTTGTCTGTCTGTCATCCCCCCTGTGTCTTAATGGTCTGATCAGCCAGTATATATGTTCCCCATTGTGTCCACTTTGTAAAGTCTGTTGGTGGTGTTAAGGTCACTTCAGTTGAGTTTTGTTTATTTGACCTCTTTTATGGGCCCAGAACTTTAGTTATGTATTTATCATTTGTACCTTTTTTTGCAGTATTTGGGTAAAATAAAAGCCTTTTTTTTGAAAACCACCTGAGTCTCCTCTTGTCTGCCAGCTCGGTCCCTTACAGCGATGTTAAAGTGATTCAGTCTATATGAGAACATTTTCTGTTTCTCAGAGAACACTACAATAGAATAAAGCTCATTTGGGTATAGAAGAGAAAACAAACATTTTGAAAGTCCACATAATCAGGCTCATATTCACTGTCTATAGAGCAGCTCCAGACTGTGTGCTCTATGACATCACAAGTTTGAGACTCTCTGCTCTGGTTTCTGGCTTTGAGAGAGAGCAGCTCCTGTTCACAAATATTGACTGAACTTCCCCAGGCCATGGAAATAAACTGGGATTCTTAATTTAGGCGCTGTTTGTCTTTTAAAGTAGCAGTGGCAAAGTTTTAAATTCAAAGTTAGAAAAATATTGTCTAATATCCAGGCCGCAATGCAATGACAAAAACCCACAAAAATGCTTCTCAAATCTGAAAATGTTATCACAATATGGTCAACATCTGCATTTCTGTTCGCAACTACAAAGTTAATATCAGTCTTTGAATGTAACATTTTTATTTGTTCATATTTAATGAGAAAAAACATTTTAATTTTCATCCAAATTTTTTTTTTTAAAAAGCGTCCTCTCCTATAGGTTGTGCAGTAGGACTTCAAGGTCATGTACGTTTTATGGATCTGAGGCAAAGAAAAAAGTAAAAGAAATTCTGAATGTTTTAGACCAAATGCACAAATTTAAAATGAAGGAATTTTATATTCTACACAATAAATGTATTCCTGGCATTGTGGAGAAGACTTTTCAAACAGGGTGATGTATGTTAAATTAATAAAGAAAATGTCTGCGTGTGCGCAAGATGACATTTTGCTTATAGAAAATGACATTTGAATAACAAACAACATTGTCTTCCTCCAGGAACAGTCTCCTGACAATGGCTACAATAGAACTGTCTATTTTCAGCTGAAGGTCAAAAATAAAAAGACAGAAAAAAAATGAAAAGTGCTCTGAAGTTTGGAGTCAGAGGACAAACTGAATTACATCAAATAAAAGATTCATAATTGAAGAACTGAAATTTCTGAATAAATTCATGAGGGATGGGTAAAGTTTTGTGTACATTATGCACACATTTATATTTATTTGTTTAGATTTATGGCAAAATAGTAAACACTGAAATTATTCAGCAGTATTTAAAAATCTGACGTTCACGCAGTCCAATGGAAATTTCTGATTTCATACGTCTACAATTCAAGCTGTACTTTAAGGAAACGAACAATGTGCCGTTGTGCTGTTAGCTGTACGTGGGTATAGGAATTTTGGTGTTCTGCTGATTTCAATCCGGAGAGACAAAAGTATGAAGTAAAGATAATATTTAATACGGAATATGAGTGTACAGATTAACAGAAGATTTGTGCTGATTAAGATTTAACAGAATACTTTGCACTTGGAAACAAGAGGGAGATATTTTGTGATCAAGGGACATCTGAGTGGCAGAAAGATAAATCCCCCCATGGAGTCCAGACACTGGTGGTGGTGGTGGCTGATGAGTCTGAGGCAGCTGAGGCGTATGTGACTGATGAATCCATAAAGACTACGTAATGATGGGGAGGTGGAGGGTGCACATGACAGCAGCAAGAAAGAAGTATGGCAGAGGGAGAACCGTATTTAAAATGAGGAGCAGCAAGATGATAGGCTGACAGAGAAAGTGTGTCACTATGCTATTGGCTGACTGTGAATCAGGTAATGACTCAGTTGACCTACCCAGACAATAACACCTTCAGATAGTGAGTGAGCATGCGTGCAAGGAGTGAATGACAGGGTGAGAAAGATTGTCTTCCTGACTGAACATTCGCTAGAGCTTCATTAGCATGTCTAAATAACCCTACGTGAAACAAAACAATAGTTATTAATTCATTATTTTAACAACTGATTCCTTCATTTAAAGGTACACCATGCAGGACTGCCAGTTACTGCTTGTTAACATGCTCACCAGCAAAAGCCAAAGTGAAGCCACACCAGATTCACTCTTGTTTGGCTTTTTGCCTCACTGAATTTACCTTTTTTCAGCACTGTGTCTCTTGGATGCCTGCTGCTTATAGTCTGCAACCTGGTTGCTACCTTTTTATAAAGCCCCGACCTCACCTGAGCACTGTGGGGGTACACACCCATTAATGTCCTGAACTCAGAGGATAAGAAGAAAATGAGAAAATACAGGCAGAGGGCAGAGTCCGTGCAGAAAAATACACTACCACTCACCAGTGGGTCATAAGAGAGGATTGAGAGGGATAATGAGTCTATACATTGTTTCTAGCAAAATCAGTCTGTGAATTCTGCACTGATTGGAAAATGTGTTTGTTTCTTATCAAGGTGTTTCTAAATTGGTAAAATCAACCCTTTAAGTTGTTTTAATAGCCATTTAACTCTGTAAATTAGTCACAATACATCTTTATATTTGTCAGGAGGATAGACTTAAATAATCAAGTTGTTCATTTTAAGCATGTGCCAGACACAAGCTGAGTACAAACTATAAGGTCCAACATTGATTTTGAGTGTCTGAGCCGCTCCAGCTCCATCCAGTGTGTGACCTTGTGAGTGGGACAAACAATCACTGTGCTCAGCTGAGAGGTATTGGTAGGGAGTCGAGTTAGAGAGCGTGGGATGTGTGAGCTGATCTTGTCTGAATAGCTAAATAGCCCACTCACACAGCCCTCCAGAGCCCTCATTACATGCCGCATCTTGAAAGGGCAGAGAGGGCAAACCGATCATAAAGAGCAGTGATTATGACAGAGGGAGAGAGAGAGGGATGAGATACTCACTTAGAAACCATCAGTGTCAGCAGGCTAGAGAGGACAAGACAGAGGGGAGGAGATGATGACAAACGGCTACAACCAAAAGATCTTTTTCGAAGCCCTGTTACGGTCAGAGAAACTAAATCTACATTGTCAAACCTTGACAAACTTTAAAAATGTGCAAATGTAAACCACTCTAACGTCAACTGGGAGGGAAGTTCTCTCATGTTTATTTGATGTTTTGCTCTTAACCCCCTTCTTTTGGGTGAGAGCCTTCGATAGGCAGTGATCCATATTCCACACAGTGAGATATTCTTTGACGGTTAAGAGCACAAATGAAGTGAAAAGTGCTGCACTGGCATGATATTTCAGTATGTCAACAAATCCTCCCGCATGCATAAAATGCCTGGCCTGTCTCTTTGTGTCAGTGAAGAGTGGCGCTCAACTTAAGTCTAAAAATTCACTAAGAGCCAAAGACAAGCAGAATGACTAAAAGATGATTCACTTGAACATTTTCAGGCTTATGTTTCGTTTTTTTCCCTTTGTCTCACGAGGGACATTTTCTCCTCTCAAGGGAATTGATATTCAGACGGGGCCGTCAGAATATCAATGGCCCTTACTAATGCAATTCAACTTTTCTCATTTGAGATGTTGTCCTGTCTCGCAGAACAAAAACTGTGTTTTTGTCTGCAGTGATGGCAATCATGTCATTATTCTCCCAGAATACAAAGCAACTAGTGCTGCTTTTTCTTGTTTACTAACCGTGTTAAATGTGCGACACATTTTGTATTTCAATGGGCACTTCACATAGAGAGCTAATATCTCATGCACCTTGATATTATCTCATCCAAAAGTCATAATCGCTGCTACAGATTAGGTATGAAAACAAGAAATCAGCAAGATCATAATACACAGCAAACCGCTCCACTGGAAAATCAGGGTATTTAGCTCCTCTACTTTGCGTTAAGAGTTTACTTAAAACAGAAATCAAATCATAGAAGCCAACACACTAAACATGTGACTTAAATCTTAAAGTAATAGGTATAGGTATCAAGCCATTGCCATAAATCAGCTGTGATATAGTTAAGTTTAAATTCAGATGCTAGCTCATGGCTCATGTGCGACTGACATTTTTATGGCACTGAACAAGGCTTAATTCACAACTCAATACTGAACATGTTTTGCTACCATGCATTATAAATGAATGTCTGCGATTCAGGTGAGTGATTCATTAGTAGATGTGAAAAAAAGCTGCAGATTTAAAACCATTCATACAGAGAAACAAGCATTTCATTCACAACTACCCTGCCATGAAGAATCTAAAGGAAAAACTAAGGCATGCAATTCAAATAATATATGCAGTAAAATATTTAGGTTGTTAGTTATAATGCATAATACAAGAGACTAAGACTGAAGCTGAGAAGACAAACAGCATGCGTGGGTAGTTATTATTGCCTTAACTGTGAAAATCAAGATGTTTGATTCAGCCACCACACTCATACGCTACTGTAAGTTAGACTGTGTACATTTTCGACATACTCGCTGGTTATTCTGACTGGTTGTACACTGCCCTTTGGGTAATAATAATGTCGCATGTTCCTTCTTTTCTTCCCTCTGCTCCCCTCCCCTGAGGAAAGCGAGCAAATGTGCAAGCAGAGCAACTAATTTGAGGTTTCCCTCAATAATCAGTTTCCACTCAGTGAGCTGCAAGCTGTCAGAATACCCAGAGATGGGGAGCCACAGCTCCCATCAGGCCGTGCGGTCAGCTCTGACCCCTCCCTCACTCTTAAATAGCAGTGGTGCTTGGCTAACAACCCACAGGACCCACAGCTGACACCCTGAGCCTGCCCAGAGTCTGGACCACACGTCTCTGTCGATCTTTGTTTATCTGCCACCCCCGTCTCTTTTTCATTTCTGTCTCAAGTCTCTCGCACTTTCTCCATTTCCACTGTGGTGTTACTTTCACTCTTTGTTTGCCCTCCGTTGTTCTCGCCGTGTCTCTTTGCTTCTACTATCCCTGCCTCTTCCTCTCTGTGCGTCTTCTTCTCTCTGACCTGCCTGTTAACCAGAGTTCCCCGGTGTGGGTTCAAAAGCAAATTCAGCGCAGTCCTCCTGGCTGCAGGGCCCTCTTCAAAAAGTCAATGAGACAATGACAGCAGGGCTCTGCCCATCTCATTAACGTGACTGGCTGGACAGCATAGCAGATCGCCAGAGAGAGAAAGTAGAATCCACAAGCATCTGAAAGGTTTTGCTTCTCTGTCTGTCTGTCTGTCTGTCTGTCTGTCTGTCTGTCTGTCTGTCTGTCTGTCTCTCTCACACTCTCGCTCTCTCTCACACACCCAGAGTCTGGACAGTTTAATGACCCCCTCACCGACTGAATGCTGATAGGTCCATTTCATTTTATTCAGCCGCTCACACTTCGTCTCTCTGCCTTTAAAGAAAGCAGATATGGCCAACCACCAACTTACGAGCTTTGACCTCTGTGAATATATGTATATGATGCACCTAGGCCAAAAGCACACCCAGCGCATACATGAGTAAGGGCACACCAGTGCATACAAGTTCTGATAGTAGCTATTCAGCTTTGTAACAGTGCTGCGATTCTTCTCAAAGCTCAAGTTTTAAACTCTGTTTTATGATGTGTTTACATATAGATTTGGGTGGCATTAGCTAGCCAGAGAACAGTTTTGTTTTCTATCCGACAGAATACAAAATGAGTGAGAGAGATGGGGAATTAATGCACTTAACTGCTGAGTCAACAAGCAAGGAATCTAGCGGCTTAGTCGCACAGACAGCGAGCAGACTGCCTGACAGGGAAATTAAAATAGGCAAGGAAGACGTTGCGAAGACATGAAGAGTGACGGAGATGGGACAAAGAGAGAAAGTGAAAGAGATGGGCAGAGGGGGGGACGGTCATTGCCACCCTGTGCTCAGCACATCTTTTGATATGACAGACGGCAAACATAATTAGTCATCATTTTCTGTGCTAACCCTTGGAGTTCACAATGTCACAGCTATGCATATGTATGAGCCTGAGCCCTTCCTTTCATCCTCCCATTCACTTTCCAAAGAGTTTGGACAGATTATGACCCAGTAAACAGTTTTCACTCCAGAAGAGGAAGAAGAAGAGCAGGGCAGACTTTCCCCCAGTGCTGACTGCCATACCTCAGTAAAACACCCACAAAAACTTTCACTTTTCCACCATAAAATCCATAACAGCCCAAGAACATAAGATTGTTGAAGCTTTGGGTTGTGTCTGCTCTGAATGTCAGTGCTGGAGAGTGAATCAATTCAGCGACAGGAGCTGCCACATCTTAGCTATCTCTCTCCCCCAGATGTCTGTCAGCCTCACTCAGCTGGAGGCTCTCCATTAATGTGCCGTGGAATAACATAGTCAGTGGGTCTCCATGCTAGGAGACAGATGCATCAAACAAGGCTTGTGAAGTGTTGGGTCTACGAGCGTGTGATGTTCCTGCAGGTTTTGCAGCAGATCCCTGGATGGAAATAACCAGCATGGATCAAAGCAGGGGAGACATGATATCATGATATTACATGAGAGGAGCACTCGTAGAGGTGACTGATCTGTTAATCATGTATGCATGTGAGTGGATGCATTGGGGAACATTGGTGGTCTCTTCAGAACATCTATACAGAGATACCATGCAGATAATAGTCATTCAAGGGTTTAGCTGTGCTGCAGCGGGAGGGGGTTATGGAGGCTTTCTTGTGTTCACACAATGAAAAAAAATGGATGCTGACAAACTCTCAACTTCAACAGCATGAGAAGGTGACATCTGAAATGGTGGCTTCAATACATGGCCCTGTTTTATTCCAGGCCTCAGTATCACACGCAGCATGGCTCACTGCACTGGGGAGCATGGAATTCATACCCCGAACAAACCAAACCCTGCATCTGATAAACACTCAAACACACATGGACACCCCGTGAACCTGCGCATCAACCCCACACACAAACAGTCACAGTGGCGAGGCCAGCAGAAGCAGCAAAAGTGCTTAGATGTGCATATGAGAGAGTAAGAGGAGCCAGATTTCTTCACAAGCCTCTCAGTACATGCTGGGCCACCTTCGTCTCCAAAGGGGGACTGGGTCATGCTTTAAAACTTTTGGCTGCTCCTCTCCTGCCTTTCATTCCCCTCACAAACCTCCAGCTTATATCAGTGCCCTCCTCGCCTGTGACCTCAGAGAAGCAGCAGGATGCCTCTCATCCCTTTCTCTCTGGAGGCGATATCTTCACTTTGACAAAAAGATGTGCAGAGACAGACTGGGCTGTATTGGCCAGCCTCTGAACTCTTGGAACGTAAAGTAAACATGATTGTTGCACATAAATCTCCAGGCGGGCTCTGAGAGAAAAGGTGTCCTTTTTTTTTCTACTGTTTTCATGACTGTCATTTGTGGATGCATGCTCGCCGTCCTAGGTCAAGCATGAAAAATGCATGCAGGTGGGATGGTCGGAAATGTCAATAGAGAAATCAAAGCAATCAGGATGGTGCTGAAGGGGATGTTGGTGTGATAAATCATCTTGTTCCTGACGGAGGTCACAGGGGTGGTAGGAGGAGGGGGGTGGGGCAGGCGAGGGGTACGCATGGCAAAGTGAAGTGTGCTCAACCGTAGGCCCCAGGGAATGGCTCGAAGATACACTTTATTCAAAGGTGTGATTCAGAGTGTGACTCTTGATGCAAAGTCATTTGTGACACAGTGACCTTTGCAGGGCCCCTGCTCTCGCTGTGAGTTATTCCTTTGATTTAAGCCTTGTGTTACCGCCTCTGTCTCTTGGGAAATGATGACAGATACACCCATGGGCTCGAGATTAGCTCAATAGAACATTATTGCCTACATCAGAAAAGCTGCTACACAGCAAGATCATTGATGGATGATAGTTCCTAAAATGGTTTTCCGGGCGAAATGATATCCAAATGCATTTTTTAGTAGTGAAAATGTTTTCTGTTGCTGTTTCTGCACACTGACACATGATGATTAAACCTCTTGGTTTTCATCACATAATATAACTGGAAATAGCAGTAGGTTGTTTACCATACTGCCATTTCCCATTGCCAGCTGAAGTATTACTTAAATAATGCAATGACCGCAAGCAGATGTGAATGTCATCTCAATGGCTAATACCTACAGTTCAAACTCCCAAGGCAGCCAGCCCCTCCACATTAAAGGCTGATGAATAACTAAGGCACAGTAACACTCTCCATGTGGATGCATGTGGATGAGGGAAAGAGAAGGAGGGAGTTATCTGAGGCTCCATTAACCTTGTTTGTGTAGAGGCACCTCCACTATGCTAAGCCCACATCGCGTGGGGAACCTCAGGGGACCCTCTACTAATTAACCTTGTGGAGACACCCTCAGTAGAGGGAGGCTGGGGCCAGAATAATAAGGAGGCCTTTGCCAGGCCATTAGCAGGAAGATTAACACATCCAACTTTCAAGTAGCTTTTTGACACAAAACCAATATTTGTCTGCACTGGCTTGGTCCGGGGTGTGACACAGCTGAATTCTAAGTGACATGTGTGTTTCAGCCCCCCTCGCACAGCTCAGCCATCACAAAGCCTTTTTTGCTGGCAGCTCTGTTATGAGAAGGTGTTTTTATGAACATCTGTAAACAGAACATGTACTGTAAAGAAGTATTTTTTTTTTGCCAAAGTCTTGAACTGATCGTTCTGTAGATTGATTAATTCTCCTGACCTGCAAGTCCGCACTGTGGGAGGAAACCGATGTGGACGCAGGGAGAATGTGTAATCACAAACTAGTAATCACGCTGACATATATGTTACTGTGAGACAACGTGGCTAGCTGCTAAGCATTATCTGGCAGAGAGCCTTTTACCCCAAATTAATGAATGCATCTTGCACCAGCTTAGTTTGCACATATTCGGGTGTGGTATTATGTAAATGGAGTTTCTCAAGTGGGGGCCACTGGGAGCAGCACGTCTCATTGATTTAAAGCTTTCTTTAATGAGTGGTGAACAGTGTCCTCTTAAACCCAGAGTCATGGTCCACATTCCAACTGCAGGACTCTAGAATTTGAACTTTGGCAAAATATCATGTCCTTAAATGGTAACTGTTTTCAAACAGAGAAACAGACAGATGTGTATAAATAAAAGGCAATACTGTGTAAGAGAAAACAGACTAACATTGGAAGTACCCAAGTCATTTCTTTTAGAGATCCAGATGTGCTTAAAGGGCTACTTCACCCCCCAAAAGACCATCTGTATATCAGTTTCTCATGCTGTGTTATGATTACTTCATGTAGAAAACTCTGGTCTACCACGGCCTCCATCTGTAGTTTGTTTGTGTAATTGTGTGACTTTAGTGTATCCAAACTAACCCTGTTAAACACTGAGTCAGTAACACAAACAAACTAACTGATCGAGGCAGCGGTAGACCAGCAGCTCCTGTGTTCAGCAAGGTAAAATTACTGTTTTTGTCAGTGGAGTCTGGCTTTGACAAGAGCATTGATAATGGTGCGGTTCATTTGCACTGGGAAGTCGGAGTTTCTAAGCTTCCAGTCAGAAATTTCAACTGGAATGCACGTTGGAGGAACCCCACCAACCCAAACCTTAAAATTCAGTCTGGCTGTTCTGCACCAATAGTAGTGGCAGCTGTAGAAATATCTTCCTGAGACCTTAACTTTTGTTTGATGCATTTTTAATTTTTCTTTACTATTTGGGATCGGTAGGACCTGATAAGTATAAAAAACCCAATACTGTCACGATAAGTAAGTCACAGTGTCCTCAAATAATAGTCCCAATGTCATCAAACGAGTGCTTCCTAATTAACAGCATCTTAGTTTGTTGCTGTTGCTGAAATTGGTCAAATTTGTTGCCATATCAAACTTTAAGTTTCAACAGTTGAATGTGATCAGGTTTTGGACCTTGTCCACTGACTTGGCAGAGATGGCTGCCATCTTGTTTTTATATGGATTATTGTATTGTGCTCTTACTACCACTAGATGGCACAAAATTGTCCACAAATGAGGACAAAAGGTCATAAGGTATAAGGTCAAGTAAACCCAAAATATGATGTCATATCAGTACTTCACTCTCACCTTGTGTCTCATTTAAACAGTCATACACAGAGTACTGTTCTGTACTTCAAAATTTGGCAATTAACAAGGTAAAAACTACAATTAAATCATAGTTCATCGTCAAGAAGCCTATAAAGGTATGTAACACCTTAATACGTGTCTGAGATAAAAGAACAACTAAAGTGATTACAATTAAATCAACCGTTCTTTCCTTTATCATTATAGAGTCTCAAAGCATTTCAGGTAATACTGTCTTTTATGAATGACAGTCATAAAAGCGTTAGACATGGAAATGAATGAAAATGTTCTATTATGTGCAGCCGTGTAGATGAATACAAGAAAAGGAGACTGAATATATCCCTCGAAGATTTGAAAACTGTCAGCATAAACACACATGCCTGCAAGCAGGTGGAAGTAAAGATCTCTGACTGGTTTTTATCTCAGATTGCTTGACATGCTGGGATTTGTGCCAGCAGTAGTGTTATAAAAAATGCATACAGAGGTGAATGTGGCTCTCTCTCACCGGCTTTTTATCAGGACATGCCATCATATAGCTCGTTCTGTGCATGATCTGATTCAGCCTTTATCTTTTTCTTTATTTCCTCTCCCTACAGTGTGTTTTACTCTAACTTTATCTGCAAAACACACCTGCACAATGTTTGGGCGGTTGCCACATCCCCAGCTTGCTTTCCTTTCACTAAACTTTACAGCAGAATAAGGAAGTTTTGCACTTCTACCCAAGAGAAAAAATCCACAGAAATCTGAAAAATCCAAGACAGCACTTTGAGACTTCAAAAGAAAAGGGACACAATGCATTTGAATATCTTTTATAACTCTCCCTTGCCATTTTTTATTCAACCTCCGCCCACAAGGAAAGAGATGTCATATCTGAGAGGTGAATGGCTGTTAGTTATACTTCAATAGGAGAACAGAGGAGGTGGTCAAGGCTGAAAGTGTTAGAATTATCACCTCTTAACCCCTCATTGATTCTGACGTATTTCATTGTGTTGTGCAGCATTGTGAATTCCTAGAGAAATGGTGTTGGATTGACTTTGTACGGTGGAGCCGGGGCGACAGCATGGTGCGTGCTCAGAGACCTTCTGGGCTTCATGCATAATGCTCTTTGTGTTTCCTGGGAAGGATGGACGAGTGACAGGGAGGACTGAGTCCCTTCCAGAATCTCAAATGGATTACTCTCACTTTCTCCCTCTCCTCTCCTCTCCGAGCTCTCTCCCTCTCTCTTTTATGCTATTTGCTGGAAACAGCCAACATCACTGATGTGGCCTTTTCCTGTGTGTGGCATGAGAACAAAGGAATCGCGCTTCCTTACCATGCTACTGCCGTCTCTTTCTCCCTCTCTTTCCCTGTTTATCCTCCTCTCTATCTCTCCACAAGCTGTTTGTCTACCTTGCTTTTATCTCTGTTTTATGATTTATTTTGCAAGACCGTCTGACCTGTGCTCTTACAGAGTCTTAAGTGTCACTTCAAAAGAAAGATTTGTGTCGATTATTTCCATCTGAGACAGTGACAATGATAAGACGAGATTGGATATGGACAATTAAGTGTGGCTGTTTGGTTTATAAAGCGGCTTATTTCTCTTCTAGCTGCAAGCCGGATATAAGTTCTTGATAAGCCGCTCACCTCAAACAGAAAGGGGGTCGTCTTGCATTATAGTAAAATGAAATTAACTCCATATGTGTCGCCAGAACTTCTAAATTCATTAAAATAGGCTCCTTCCTATTACAGGGGGTCATACAATATTCCCTAAATTTCATTACGCTGTGGTTCATTACATAACAGCATATCGCCCATTAGCCCACTGCACCCACATTTACAACTCCATGAATTATGAATCAGTTTCCTTTCATCACAGCTGGAACGCTCTCCCTGATGTGCAAATTACACTCAGGAAAACAACCACTGCCCAAGCACAGACAGTCCACAAAATCCCAACCTTCAAACCAGTCTGAGTGGATTCCAGGCGGACAACAGAAAATGTCAGCAACGTTTCATTGACTCCATTGGACACATCTCTTGAACCCCCTCCCCTCTGTACCGCAGACAGAGATTTGAAGACAACACAATCTGGTCTTAACATTCTGTGCTTTGCTCTTTCACTGACAATAAGTTGGAGCTAATAGATAAATGCAGCCCCTAACGTGCCCCTGGAGGTGGCCCTCAGGGCAGAGGACGTATTAACAATAGATGTATACTCACAGCACTGCCCCGTCCACACAATTTCTCAAAGCCTGAGACTCCCTGTAGTGCTTTATAATGCTCTCAGATATCCAGGTCAGGCAACGAGCTACATTCACACTCCATACAAGCCCACGAGCAGAGATAAGTGAAACATAAATCAGGGAAGCGAGAGAGGAATGGGCCCCTGGCGTAATGCAGAGGTGATTATGAACTCAAATGTGCACTCTTTTCAATAAAAATATGAAATATGATCTGCCTTCAGGAGAGTTGAAAGACACTTACAAGAACATTAACAAGAGGTGTTCTTTGAGGTTAGGGCATGGTTACAAAACCAGTTCCGATTCAGCCCAATGCGGTGTCAAGTTCAAATTTATAAGAGCACCATGAAAGTGCTGTGGCGAATCCAGCATCATTTTATTCCTATGACCCTGTGGTGGCAATAAAAAAAGATGAGGAGGATTTCTGTTAAAAGGCACACTGAACTGCATTTAAGCATTAAAAAAATATATCGAATTGATTTTATGTATCTCAGAAACAGCATTTCTACTTTCCAACTAATGAACCTAAGATTAATTGCTCCTTATGTGTGAGGAGAATTGGCTATTTGATTGATGAGCTCTTGGAACGAGCCTTTGAGCATATTAATGGGATAACTGTACATGTTCAATGTAGCCGCACAAACAAGCAGCTCTTAAAGTAAAATAAGACGGTGCGCACACACAGCTGTAGAAAGGAGGACATGTATTGTCATGAAAAGTACATTTGTCATGCACCGTAACAAGCACGTAGTCTTGTTCAGTCTTCTTCAGACTTACATGCATGCCCTTTTATCTAATGTACAGGTACAAATAGGCTTTCATAGTTCAAAGTACACATGTCCTAACATTTGAGAATGAACTCAGGGTACAGTTACAGTAGTCAGTTAGATAGCACATTGATCATGGAGCCGGGATGGTGCGGGGGAACGAAGCAATCATCCATCACTGCAGAGACCTGAGGGTCAACCATAGGCAGCAGTGCTTATGGGTTGGCACCATCAAACACAATCAGTTGGTGGGAAGTCAGTGAAGGATCATGATCTATAGTCGCAGCAGTAGCAACTCCGACTGATTGCTCTGTACACACTGTGTTCTTCTGTCTTCACCCTGTCCAGGACAAGAAAAAGGGCAGTGACAATGGATGATTTTGCAAAACCCCAGTGTGAACAACTGGCCTGTGGCGGCGGGAGAACACACAGAGGCCTGAGTGACATGTGTTTTATTTGAAGTTTATGATACAAAAACAGGCACTACCAGGCTGGCCATGGTGAGGTAGTGGAAAAAGACCATTTACAAAAATAAAATGAAAAGAAAACCCACTCCATCTAATCCATGAGTCAACTAGAAGAGCACGCGTACAGCCAAATACCCCCCTATCTCAGTGGTTCCCAACTGGTCCAGCCACGGTGTCCAGATTTGTCCTCAGTCATTAGTTCAAGGTCCTCACAGTTTAATATATTCAGTATCGTACTTGCATTTTGACATGTCGTCATGTTAGGCCATGTTTACACGAAAACAATCCACTGAAAACAGAATCGTTCCTCATTTTTGTTTTGAAAAAAGTTCCGCGTTTAGACGACAACGTTTTGATAACAATGGCCGTGCACATGGATCTGGAAAAATGACCAAAAACGCTGCAGTATACATGCCAGGACAGTAGTTGGCGGTGTGACGCTTATCCTTCCTTCTACAGAGCGGTGGTGTATAAACAAACAAAATGGCAACCACACGAATGTTTGTCTGGATGGATGATGAGGTGGAGTTGCTACAATAAATCTACACTATGATGGGGAAGCATTGATAAATGCAATAGGGTGAGCAGCACAAGAAGAGCTCGGGAGTCCGCCATTGTTGTTGTGATCATAGATATCATATACATATCTGTGGCTGTGATGGTTGACTTTCTCGCGCATGCCTAGTGACTGGAAGCGTAATGCGTTTTCAGGCATCCAAAACGCTGCTGTCGTATAAACGATCGGCCAAAATGCTTTTCCGCGTTTAAACCATACACACAGGCGCGGTATGGACGCGGTGCGGAATTTCGCGTTGTTGTGTTCCAATTCCGCACAGTGTGAACGGGTGTGGGTGAACATGGACGCGAGTAGCAGCAGCAGCAGCAGCAGCGAGCTAGCAAGCTAACGTTTAAGAAGCGTCAACATCAACTTTCTTTAGCACTTACCACTCTCACCGCAGCCACCATAAGAACCCATGAAATCAACTTTTATTTTTTTTCCGCGAGAATAACCCGCGGTTATTTGCCCTCAGTGAGAATGGACTTTTAGTCTGTAAGAAACAGGAATGAATAAATGGGAAAAGAAATTTAATTTTTCAGCATTGCCTAATGTGACACATTATGTTTAAAGGAACATTTTGGTCCCTGAGGTACATAATTGTACTTTTGCAGATACAAATTGTAGAGTTACAAAACTGACTTGCATGAAAGGCTACCTTATGTATAAGGTTGCTCCGGTAACCAGCTTTTGTACAACAAATGGGTACAATTTTGCTGTACTTTTTCACTGACAGTGTATAATCCAAGCCCTGATTCATATCAATGGAGCCTTTGTGTTAAATAACTATGTCAGATTTGCCACCATTCAGAGATTTTCACAGCCAAGCGTACAATCTTATCCATGACGCAGGGCGAGATGGATGCTGATGTGTGCTCACAGAATCTCATCAGACACGCCGTTCCACCTCAGCTCTGCTCGTCTCTCTCCTTTTATTAGCATTGCTCTGATTAAGGCCTCTAAATTGGATTCCAGTGCAGTTCTATCATTTTTGTGTTGTTTTTCTTTTTTTTTTTGTGTGTGTGTGTGTGGGGGGTGGGTGTTGCACAAACACACACATTCCACCTCTCACTCTATCTGCCTCAATTTTTCAGCTCTCTCTGTTCGTGCAAACTCAGCTTTCGTTACACCGAAGGGCTGACATTTCAGTCGACTCTGCTATTGTAAGACTATGCCATGCTGTTCAGAAGATGTGACAGCTGAACAAAATTTCCACCACTGTGTTAGATAATGTAGAGAAAATGTTTTCCTCATTGTTAGATTTGCATTTCGGCAGTGAGGTCCTGTGGAGTCCATAATCCTCACCCAACAACTTGTGATCGTGGCAACTGATGTGTGACCCAGGTTTATTTACTATACAATATCAACCAGTATCTCACAACTTAAACTATATGAACCCTGTTGTAATTAATACATAAAATGCATCTGGGGCAACAAAAGAAAGAGGTTATTGTAGTGAAACCTTTTAAAGCACAAAGCAGGGCCTGTCGGGTTATGTTAAATTAAAAGCAGCACATAAGTAGTAGCTCCCTGTTTTTATTTCTATTTCGCTTCCATAGGCCACTTGTCTCAGAGTGCAACTAATGTGTTAACTTGGCATTCATAATTCATAACAGCATAGCTGTTTGATGATTCTATCTCAGGCGTGATTTAAAAATATACAATAAAGCACTGCCAACACCTTGATATACTTCTAAAATGTATGTAAATACAGGCCAAACGATCAGATACTCACCTGCTCCTTGTACAGAAGTTAGAAGTATTATCTCTCTGTTGCCCTTTCAAAAAAGAAATGAATTAAGGGATGGCAAAATGGCATAATCCCTGTGTTAATATACAATGTAAGTATGACTGAATCGGTCCCCTGCCATGCACAAACCCCCACGCCGATACAAAGCTTCCACAAATGAGAATGAATGCTAAATCTAGTGCTTAATGCCTTTAATTCGCCCATATGCGCCAGGTCTCCCACGTACAGATACTTTATTAAACTTGCATTTTTTGGGCAGCTGCCAATCCGCAGCCCACTGCTCGGAGAGGCAGAGTGAAAGATTCTATTGTTTTTTTCGCGGAGGGAGAGCCTGGAGGTAGGTGATGAGTGGGGTCACCAGCTGAACAAGCCAAGCGTGCTGTCATGTTGCCCTCGCCTCCACCACTATGCTTCCAATGCACGTTTCTCCTGTTTCCAGTACACAGCACACATACACAGGCACAGATTGTTGAATATATGAATCCACATGCAGCACATAATGTGAATATACACATGCATCTATGAGCACACATGCAAGGCATTCGCTCGTACCTAGCAACACAGCAGCCTAAATTAAGCTAACTGACGAGCTCAGTATTACACAATATCTTCAGATGCATGTTTTGCATACATTATGGATTATGTATATGAATGATATTGATGATGTGAAGTGTTTATTTGGCAGATTTATCAAGGAACTGCAAGAAATCAATTCACTTTCTTTGACTTTGCACTTTAAGTTTGGTTAGAGTTTTTAAACCTTCCTCCATGTGAGGGCACTTGGTATAAAGACTGCATTGCGTGGAGATTTCTAAACATGGGTGAAACTATATGAGGCAAATGCAAAATTTTTGTGGCATTGCAAATGCATCAAAAGTGACTGGAAAGATTAAAATTTATGAGAACAGTATGGAGATTTGCCCTGGCAGCACAAGATGAGCAAGAGACTTCAGACAGTCTGGTACATCTGCCTGGGATTTTAAGCTGCTGGCTCTGAGGACCCCTTTGACTGTCTGGACTGCAAGGTGCTTCCATCTATTTGCTGGTGGGGAAAAAGATCCTCAGTCTGAAGATGTTATGGATGATGATGCTGACCCCCCTGATTCAGACTAGCTTACTCACAGGTATCATCTGGCGTCATCTGCATCCTGTTTCCCTGCAGCAGTGTGATAAATAGATGGTGAAATATGTGAATCTACATCCTCACGCAGTATCAGTTGACAACGACATGACTCTACAATTTAGCAGGTAAATGTACCCTCTATGCAGGAAAGAAAGGGCTTATTGCTTATTTTAGTTGTATATTATGGCCCACAATATTGCTCAAACCATGAGTTGTGTCTTGTCCTAGACCACTGTCTGTGCACAGGGCTGGCGCTAGGCTTTTGGTGCCTCAAGCAGGATTTGGTGTTGGGGGGGGGGGGGCTCCTCCTCACCGTAACATGTTGCCACTTCACATGGCGCTGAACCAACTTGTGTATTGTAGTATTAGTAGCACAAACAATGTACAATAACCATGTAAAGACCTTAGCAGGAGTTATACTTGTGCATCAGCTCTATGCAGAGCCTACACTGTGGCCTACGCACGTGGCCTACGCCGATGTGAGCATTAATACTTGTGTGGTGGCGTGTCTGTGTCACTCTACAGTTACACCTCCAACACAACAGTTGGCAGCAGGGTTTCTGTGAAGTACTGTAAAGTTTAGTTGATTCAAAACACACACTAAACACACATTAAATATGGCTTAATAGAGACAATTTCAAACACAAGTAGGCTACACAACTTAGCTTCACTATAACTCGCAGCATTCACAGACAAAGCACTTGTCTTTTACTAGACACATTTTCCCCACAAATACAACATGCAACATTGTATAAATTAGCCTAGCAGCTAGCAGACTTTTCCTCTTCTCATATGAAGCCAGGGACAACAGCAACATTTAACAAAGGTAACGTTACAAAATTCAGCTCCACGGCAACTCACAACATTCACCGACACTCACTCATACTAAACACATTTTCCAAACAAATACAACATGCTAACATTATTAGCACAAGCCTATGGCATTTTACATTGTATACATTAGCCTAGCGACGAGCAGAAATTTCCTCTGCTCATATGAAGCCAGGATAAATCCTGAAGTATAAATCCCTGAAGGATAAATCACACACAAGACTTAAAATGCTATTTTTGTGGAGGCTTTATTGTCTTCACAATTTATTGTTTCTTATCTGTGAAATCTAAGTAAATAAAGCTTTGTTTCCACTGAGGGAAATGGTTTCAGCTTGCAAAAATAGACAGGAGGTCTGCGTCACCGCAACGTGTTGTTACATTTCTGGGGAGGTGCATATCAGGCTATATTGTAGGGTATGGCTCTACAGCTCTACGTTGACGCAGAGCTTACGCTGTAGGTATGGCATTGATTCGATGCAGAAGTATAAATCCTGCATAAAGTGGGACCTACTTGGGGCAACACTGTCTTTAAATATACTAAAGTAAATATAGTATTGTCTATTTTCCCCCAACCCAGGGGTCAGCAACCTTTACTATCAAAAGAGCCTTTTTTGACCAAAGAATAATTAAAGAAAATCTGTGTGGAGCCTCAAAACATATTTAAGCCCTATTATGAAGGTAACACAGCCTATTAAGTCTAAATTAGCCTATACTAGAAGTCTAAATGAGAATTCATTAATATATTTTCCCACAAGGTACTGTGCAGGGCACGAAATATTATTATTTGGTACTTTAGCTTTGCAGAGTTGGCAGTGAAAACAAACATGAACTACTGAATTCTCCATTTTATTCCAAGATTTTTGCTCTCTTGGCATTGACATCCGTAGCTAACCAGCAGGGGAGACTCAAGACGAGCCACTGCTGTCGAGGTTCAGCAATATTTCAAGGAATGGGTGCCAGGCAGGAGATGTATTATGCACATGTTTTTATTCGGTTCACATTTTTACAACTGGAGAATGTAAGAATTTCTTTAGGCGTACAACATAAATAAATGGAAGTTAAAATGTTAAAAATATATAACTGTTAATCATTTCCATATAATTATTTGGTCAAAGCCACAGGGAGCCGCTGGGGAGGGGCAAAAGAGTCACAGGTTGCCTCCCCCTGCCTTAATCCTATGTCTAGTCCTTTTACATTAACCTCCAAATGTAATTTAATTAACTTCATCATCTTTATATTTTCCTTGTCTTGTTTATTAATTTTGTTTTAGTTATAATATCTAACACATGAACACAATGTGATTTTTAAAAAATGTATTTATTTATTTTGTAAAAGAATCCCAGGAGGGCTCGTTCTGTAGGGGATAGTAAATTACTATCTAACGTGTAGGGCCGACTCTGTCTGTACAAGACAGCCATGGTTGAACACAACTTCCCTACAGAGGAGTCAGAGAGGTCCTGCTCCCTCTGCCCTGGTGGCCAAGTCTTAACAGAGTGGGGATTTCACAACTTCATGTACCTCCAAGGTTCATGGAGAGGAGAACAAGTCTGAAGAGGTCAAAACCAGCAAGTCTTAACAATCAGTGGCAGCGGGGTGGCGGTTCAATGATAGAAACTTCCAGGAACACAACAGGGAATTATATGACTCATCCTGCTACAGGTGACCCTCCTGCAATTCTAAAGTCTGCTGGCCACCCACATGCTTTCTCTTGATCTCTCCAGCCCTCTTACCAAGAAGAAAGAGGGCCGACCTGGCAAGCATGGCCTCACCACGGCTTCATATTGTTCATACACATTACTGAATGTGAACCCTCTAAAAAGGCTGGAGGTCATTACCTTGTCACAAGAAGAGTTTTTCTTCCACTCCCTATGTGTGTGTGTGTGTGTGTGTGTGACAGCAGATATCGGCTATTTTTGCAAAAGCATGTCCACAGTTGTCTAAAAATAATTTGCCACCATTCAAATTCCTTTACCACTTTCCTCACTTTGGGTGCATTCACACCAGGATAGTTCGGGGGACTTGATTCCACTGGGCAGGGAATGCTGAAAAATTTCACATCTTTGATTCATTTGGTTCACTTTCAAACCATCTGGACAACGTCACGCAGTTACAACAGCTGCTCGTTTGGGGGCGGTATTGCCCGAAAACGACCACTGACCAGGAAGAAAAAAAGCATGAGGAAGAAGAAAACCCGGCTCATCGATTGGCCAGGACCGAAAAAACGGAAATCCATCCCCTTCAGCCGGCTTGGTCACCACAAAAACACCTAACACCAAAATGCATTGAGCTCTACGTCACTTCCTCTTTTTGGTTCACTAGATAGTCCATCTGCATTTCCCACTGTAAGCGACTGCACCAGGGTTCACTTGCAAGTGAACTGAGACCCCCAGTTTTCAAGCGGACCAGGGTTTGCTCGTTTGGTCCGCACCAGAGTTCGAATGAGCGTTCACACCACTCCAAATGAACCGAACTATCCATGGAAGCGGACCAGGGTTTGTTTAAAGTGGACCAAATAGTGCTAGTGTGAATGCGTCCTTGAGTTAAAGAGGCGATCCACAGATTGAGTAAGTGAAGATATTTTGGTCAAGACTCTCAGTCATCACGATCATGGTAGCCCTAAATGCTATATCACAGGGAACTGGACTTGCTTGAGTATCTTAAAGACTTTTCACCTCTCATCCAAGAGGGGAAAAGTCTTAAGAAACTCAAGCAAGTCCAGTTGCCTACAATAAAGCATTTAGGACAAGTGAGGATGTGTGTATTCTTAAAGATGAGTACTATTCAACCTTTTGAAAACTTGTTCTTGAGCAAGCTTTCAAAAGTTTGGGAAAATATTCGCGGCAGTGTCATTAGGTGTTATACTTTTAGCAGAAACCAAACTTAATGGAAAAGCAATAGTAAACTGCACAAGCACCCACTGAACTAGCTCATAACAAAGACATGCTGTGACCCTTACCCCAGCCAAGCCATTACAACACATAACGGACCAGATAAGTGCAGTAAGTGGAGCGCAGATCTCTGCCAGGTCTGTATGGGGGCATGTGGGTGGGGAACAGGGCATGCAGGGCAGGTTGTGTATCCACCATATATGCATGCCAGCAGTGGAATGAAGAGGAGACAATATGCAGGTTATACTATCAAGGTGCAACCAGAGTAGACAGGCTATATGGAGACTAACCTCATAATAGACATCATGTCTAACCAAACCCCTAGCTATGTCTGAGAAGAGTTGAATCTCACTCAGTTGTCTCAGTTTCCTTACAGTGAAGTTGAGGATGACAATAAGAAATATAGGGACTGATTCATCTCGTATTGTGACATAATGTAGTGGATCACTCTTTTTAACTATGGATTCATCACCTTCCTTACATCATACCATCTCGATGGGGTCTGATCGTCAAAGACTTTTCACATTTTTTTCACTTTTCTCATGTACACATGTTAATGAATATTCTTCTTACTATAAAAACGAGTCTCTCCTGATTGAAATGCCTTGTTATGTGACTCTGTTTATAACCCGAGGCCCCTACTAGCAGGCTACGTGGAGTGAGGAGTCAGATGTAGTGATGGCATACAACGGAGCAGTCAATAAAACCGTTTTTTCAAAATTTGTGAACCACCGGCACCGCCACCGCCACCGCAACAGGTCCTTTTGTGCACAAAAAGGTCTGGTAGTATGAATAGCTGCACATTCACACAGGCACACACATGACCACACATGATCCCCTCCAGGCATACCCTTGGCCAAAATAACAAAAGGTTTCTACTCCAAAATTATTGGGATTTCTTATTCTTATCAGTCGGCTTTTTGTGAGAAGATTTTGTATTGAATAAAATAATAATAAACTTTTCTATGCAGAATTTCTCTCTGTCAACGTACCAAGGCTACCGAGCGCCAGTCCATAATAAAGTAATAAATAACGAGGGCTCCTGAAGTAAAGGTGAAATATATTCTTGAACAGAAGCTTAAATGTGAAGCTGACCAATTAATACCAAACTCATAGTGTTGATAATATTTTGAAGCCTCTTAGAGACCATAAAACATTGATTCCATCGCAATGTATCTTCCAAAATTAACATTCATGGGAGACCACCTCATATTTAATGTTTTTTAATCATGTTTACTGATTGCCGGTGCAGAATTCTCCAGGTGTGTAATTGTAATTCTGCGGCTCTTCCAGGTCCTGAAGGAGGGAGTGTTCATCTCTGCACAGAATCTATTTCATGTCTAATAAACACCTGCCGCAAGATTTGATAAAAAGCCCCTCAGCTAA
Source organism: Epinephelus moara (assembly GCF_006386435.1). Classification (NCBI taxonomy): domain Eukaryota; kingdom Metazoa; phylum Chordata; class Actinopteri; order Perciformes; family Serranidae; genus Epinephelus; species Epinephelus moara. Next base: position 22,119,862 of record NC_065529.1, read on the forward strand.
ACCTTTCTAATTAAGAGGCCTTTTGCTGCTCTAATTCTGGCTCCCATTCATCTCCTCGCAGTTGTGTGTGTCAGCCGTTGGTCAGCAGCGGTTGTAGGAACTGTGCCTTCTTCCTCTCAGAGCACATTTCCTGCCTGTGACAGCGCCTCTCGGGGGAGTGACACTCATTCTAGTCCGAGCAGAGCCCAGAATACACTTCTCGCACAGTAGTAAAGTAGCACCAGGGCCAAAGAGACTAGTGCTTCACCTTTACTTGACCTTGTATGGACTAAGTTGCTCTCAGCAGGCAGCCGGCTGCTGCTGCTCCCAAAAAGAAATACTCAGTGAGAGCCAGAACACAGCCGTGGCAGCCCCTCAGCAGCAGAGTCAACGCAGGACAACGCGCATACAGACAATGACACACACATCCCCTCAGGGCAACTGAATGATATTACATGTTGGGTTCAGACACAGGTGACGCTCTGTTATAAATAACTAAATGCTTATAATACAGCGGTCGCTTAAGCTCTGAGCTGTGCATAAAGGTAAAGTTATGAATGTACAGCAATTAAGGGAGTCATTCATCACCGCCAGACGTCCCCATGTATGAAACTGTACCCAGAAAAATAAACTAATCAACGATTTGCCCAAAAGCTCAAAGGCTTTTATACTTCATTTTACAATAAAAATTCTGTTGAAGAGTCTCTGCGTGCCACATGAATGCCCTTTTTGACTTTCAAAAGAGAGGGCTTTAGGCAAAGGTAATTCATGCTCGGGAAGAAAAGAAAGAAACCTTTGTGGAGGCAGGAGAGAGTATTCTGTGACTCACAGCCTACTTCCCCTCCTTGTCACACACACAGTCTTTTTTTTTTTTTTTTTTTTACTAGGGTGCAAATCACTCATGAACAATTCTATATTCTGTAACTGGATCATAACCGGCTCGTTACGTATGAGCTGCACATTGTGATTGATTGTGTGAAATGATGAGCACTGGGGATTTTCATTCATTCATACCCTCTGCTCATTCGCCTATTCAGGATCATCAGAGCCCTTTATCAGAGTGCTTTGTGCAGAGAGGCAGATTGAACAGTCTCCGCTGCCTCACCTTGCACATACTCATAATGAAATTCACACCTGTTGATACATAAATGCTGGAAGAACTTGCAAACTTCACAAGCACTGAGCATTCTTGTTGAGAGGCAGCAGTGCGGCCCACTCAGCCTCTGCACAACTTTCTCTACTTTCTGGAAAATCACACACATACATGAGTGTCAGCAGTTCACAGACATGCAGATTGTTGCTTGGTTACATCTGCAGATATGTTTAGGCTGCGGCGCAGCATTGTCACAAATACTTTTTCCGGGGAATTAATGTGGAGGATTATGTGACAACATTAGAGGCACTTTCATTGTAGCAGAATGCAAATAAGACTGCTATGCATGGACGTACTGTATGTCATTACATGAGTTCCTTTTCTTTGTGCTGTGCTGTGAGCTTGAATGTTATACTTTGAATGGAAGGAAGATTCTCTCAGACTCGCGCTTTTTTTTTTTTTTTTTGGTTTAAATCTCCTCTACTTGTGCCTGAGGTGTGGAACGGAGAATTTAAATGTTCAGCGAAAAAAGGATACAGAGGTGAAACATTGCACAAGGTTGTAGAAAAGAGTCAGGATCCTCCAGGCGCTTGGTAATGTTCTGACCCCAATGTAAATCCATCAGTGCCATTTTGCTAATGAACTGATCTATGATTTACACTGTCAGTGGAGCTCGTTTCCTGCCGCCGCCTCTCGCAAAGTGCTGACAGTGCCTCTCTGTGTTCAGCAGACCTTTTGTGTTATTGTGAGTAAGCTGATTTGTGTTATTCATCTTAAATCCTTGATCCAGTCTGGTTGTCAGTTGATAACTTTGGGTCACTGCATACACAAGGAGAAGAAATACTTTAGAGGGGAAAAGTTTTATTACATAAAACCAATTACTGAGCTACTCTGGGCGCGTGGTGTTTGCATACAGATCTTGTGTTTATGTAATTCGTGATGCATAATCGAGAGGCCTTATGCAGCACATTACAGCAACAACAAAATGTGTGTTTAGCACATTTCAAACTTTTACATTAGTATTGTTAGAGCTAATTGAGTGGCAATTAACACTAAAACAAAAGAACATATGGGAGCAACACAGAGCTTTTAACACATCTTTATTTCCATAAGCAAAACAAATCCCTGTGAGTGCCTTGGTCTCTGCTCATGTGATCACAAGGTGTGATGGGAAAAGGTAGGAGCCGTGGGACATCTGTGGCACAAAGTGAACATCCTGAGGTTTAATGAGGCTTAATGTTGCAGATGCGTGTCTCCTACTGAGTGGAGCCCGCTTCACACAACCTGGCGCTTTTTTCGTGAGATGGGATTAACCAGTGGGGGGAAGAAGAAAGCAGAAAACATTCACTAGGTTTTCTGTGCCTTTTTTTTTAAATAAAACCCCAAGAAATATCACAATTCTCAGTAACAACAGTCAGTAAATTTAATGAACACAACTCCATTCACAAGATAATATCAAACTTACATACATCACTCATGGTGACATCAACACAACTCCAGTCACAACTTGTATTTTCCATTTTACAAAGTGTTTCTTGATAAAGGAAACAGTTTCTAACTCCTCTCTTTTAGACAGAAAGCAAAGCAAACTTTCACCTCACATTTTGCAAACAAATTTAACTGATGGACTGTTTTCCCAACCTCTTTCAAAATCTCTTTGACATCTAAAACATTAATATTTAACAATCTTGAAAGAGAACCTTTCTAAAACTATGTTTTATGTTTTGCTTTGTATGAGAACAGTGGTTTTTTGAAAGCCCTAGATCTTTGCCGGCTAAACAACACAGCTCTGCAAAAATGGCCAGTCCACTGGTGCAGAGAACAGCGAATGTGGGGCCTGGAGTCTCTCAGGTGTCAGTGTCAGTTACTCTGGTGTCAGTAATACTGAGCTACTGGAGCTTCATGATGAGCAACAGAAGTCCAGACAGAGCTCTGATTTAAATTTCTAATAGCAAGGAGAGAAAATGGTCTCATAAAACTGGGCTGTCTATGCAGTAGAAAGACGCAAATACTTTTGAAACTGGTGTCATATGATCAGTGAAAACAGAGGGAAAGGGCTGTGGAACTTGATTTAGCTCAAAAGGTACAAAACCTACAATTACCAGGATGCACTACACCGCATGGGACCAATAAAGGCTCCTGCAAGTGGGTGATGTCATGTGAGCTTGTCCGTTGTGACCCAGGAAACTATGGTGGCTGACTGGTAACAAGCATTCTCAAATTACAGTTAAGCCGTACACTAAAATAGGTTTCTGAGAAGTTGGCAATGCAGTAACAGAGTTTTGGTTCATATTTGATCAGCAAAGCTTAGTTTTACTGTTTGATCTTGCTTCTCTACTCTTTCTGTCCGTGATCTGGAAATGCAATCTGTAGTTGGAGGCACAGCCCTAGCCGGGAGATCTGGGCCCTGGTCAGAGGGGGGGAAGTTTATGTTCATTTACACACACTACCCACATTGTTATGACACAAAGCAGGTTAAAAATGCGAGAGGATTAGTGTTTGCTTTATCACTTCTGTTAGTGGAGCCCACATTTCTCCCACGTGTTTGTTAAATAATTATTTTCAAATATACACTTTGTAATTCAGCTTCAATATATTTTTTTTGAATGGCAAGTACAAGCTCAGGGCCAATATCAATAATTCCAATTCCCCACTCTCCCAAGGCAGAGAGAGAGATTTGTGTGCTTCCACACGATATTGTCCTCAGGTCTGATTTTATGAGGCATTTTTTCATTGATTGTTTAGTTTTCATCCACAGAAACACTGTGATGAAAGTTAATGATGTGTGCCTGGTCTTCCTACAACGCTATTAATTATTTTGAGACCGTGGGTGGCGAGGTCACGGTGTGAAATGGCACTGCTCCAGTTTGTTTGAGTGATTTCCCTAATAGACAGACAGGCAGTGATATGATTTGTTATATGTATGTGTGTGTATTGCTGTGGCAATTGCATAACCCAGACAGACGGATCAGTGACGGGGGATCGGGGGAATCCTAACTAAATTTGGAGATAATGGCAGATGCTTTGCTCTCTGCCAAACGTCTCCTGAGAGACCTGTGCAGGAGGGTGGGAGAAGGGTCCGGGTCAGTGTTGAGACATGGTGTCTGATGGCATGTCTTTTTTATGTTGTGATAGCGATTCAGCTGGCTATTCTCACCTTTGCTGCGGCCTGCTGTTCTGTCTCCCCTAACCTCAGTGCACCTCTCGCTGCAACGCCGTCGGGTCTGCCTCGACACACTCACAGCCAGACACAGTCAGACACGGCTCCATGTTGCTCGTCAGAGAGCCGCAGGGATAAATGGTCCTGAGTGTTGACAATGGCTGTAATTTTATGAAGAGGGTGAGGAGCTGTGTCTCTTTATTCAGCTAACCTGATTACAGACCTTCTCTTTGCCTGTGTGAGCACACAGCCTAATCTAAAAGCAACACCTGGGCCACTAGGCGATGCAAAATAGACGGCGTGCCAAAGTACTGGCACACCCCCTGAAATGAATTAAGGTGGGCTATTCAGGTCTGTCCTGACCTTGGGGAGGTGTGCATACTGGTTTCTGCTCTCGGAGAAACAAGCTGAATACAGTCTTTTATTACAGAGTCACTGTGAAATGTGTAATGTATGTTAATCCATCTGGGATTGGGAGGAGGAGAGCCAGGTTCTGAAGGGACAAAATGATAGTGTTAAGAGAGAAGGCGATAGGGGAGAGGAGGAAGAGAGAGCAGAGAAGGAAGGGAAATTGGTTGAGACGGGACAGTGAAGGAGACCAGTGGAGGGAGAAAGAGACATTGAGAAAATGATAGAAAGGTGACAGGCAGAGGCAGAAGCAGGCAGACAGATAGAGCCAACAGAGGGAACGGATAGAGAGAGCCAGAATAGACAGATGGAAAGACAAGGGCACATTCACACTGCAGCTGAAAAGATCCCTGATTCTGATTTTTGTCACACGTCAAGTGTTACACAGATTTGATATTTTCTAGTCAGTGTGATGCAAAGAGCAGCATGACATCTATTTCTTTCTCCTGATCTGAACCTGGACCACAGAAAATCGGGGCCTGATGCATGTGACAGGCATGCAACATGACAGCGCTGCCATGACAATAAGAAAAGTCAAATGTAATTCACCTGAGACAGCTGGCATAATGTTGTTGTCCATGGCTGCTTGGCTGAGCTGGCTCTAAAGCGAGATGTGTAACTTCTGAAAAAATAAATAGCACGCCCATGCTTTTAAATGAAAAGCTGTATTCATAAGCAACAGAACGCACCTTTGCTGGATGCTGTACACAGAGGAGTTCTGCTGCTGCAGGTCCGCTCAATCAATTCATTCCAGTGAAACAAGGCCGTGCACAGGCATTTATTAGGGCAGGTGCTCAGGTGAAAAAAAGGGCACCCCTTCCACAAATATGATAAGTGAAAGCAAAGATAAGTTTCACTTTAAGTTCCAGTCAGAAAAGGCTGAAGGTGAGGCAGTGCATGTGTTTGGGAAGCACCGAGCATACGACTGGATAAATGAGTCTTGGATTGTACGTCACGAGGTGCGTAAGAGTTTGTTTTACTTGCATGGTTGTGACAAATAAAAATGGCAAAAACATCATTGTTTGATTAAAGACCATGGGGACCACATTTAACAACAGCAAAATTAAATCAAAACATCCATTTACAACATACACTTGTTTTTCTCACAAAGGTTTTATTGCACTTACTGTAACAAACGTAGTTGTTAATGTGTAAAACATCATCTTTCACTTCTCTCTGGCGCTGCCTCTGTGTGTGTATGATGGAGGAGCTTAGTCCCACCTGAGGGCCAACACCGACAGAGAGCTGAGTAAAGGCAGACAGAGGCTGCATGTGTGATCGTAAATTACACTACAACCATATTTTCTGATACATAAATGTCACTCACTGCTTTCTTAAACTACAAATACAATGCTCCGGCAGGGGCGTAAATATAGACAGTGCAGGCAGTGTGGTTGCACTGGGGCCCATGGGGTAGGGGGGCCTGTAGAGAGAGTGGTTGGAGGGCCTGCTCTCTTTAGAGCAGAGAACGGGCTCTTATGAGTGATTGAACTTGCCACCTCAGAGAAACACCTGTGTTCAAAGAACTCATGTTAAACTACACATGCTGTCATCTGCTGTGCTGTGCCCTCGAGAAGGCAAACACATCTCTGTCAATGTTTCTTTTTTTCTTTTCTGAAGTGGTCAGTAGAGAATATGTTCAAAATTATTCAAAATTATATGTTCATTTTACAGAAAGTATAAAAAAACTATAAATTAAAAAATCCATTCAAAGAGTATTTTCTTATTTTATTTGGCATTTTTGTCATATACAGATTTGTAGTGATGACTGGCAATATGTATGTTGATGCTGTCCAATGTCAAGTCTGTATTTGATCATGTGACGATACTATTAAATATACAGTAGCTGTTCGGATGCAAAATCTGGCACTAGGACCTGTCGTAAAAGTGTGCATTGGGGCCCATACACTGTGCTTCGGGTTCCTGCACAAATTTAGAACTGGTTCCAATTTAGAGCGAGGTTTTGGGGGAGAGTCATTCACACCAGAGCGCCCAAGTCATTTTTCACATTGCACACTCTGACGCTGTAGAGCCCTGATAGTGTCTGTGCGTACATCCCAAAGTAGTAAATCTAATAATGTAAACATGTTTACTGCGGAATATCATTAAAGCACAATACAACCTGATCACATACACTAAGTGTTGCTGCGGTGCTTTCACAGTGTGAACTATAAATCAAAACCTACACTGCTGATAAGGAGGAACCTAAATCCTGCTTTTATGACCAGTAGCTTATCCTGGCAAACTTTACAGAGATATTTCTGTGAAACTGACATAACTGGGTTAGTTAACTGACTTAATGCCTGTTCTCTGCTTTGCTGCTGTTACACTACAGTACATTTTAGCATTGATACTTATCCTTTAAGTGCCACTTGTGACAAGAGTGACTGCAGTTCAGAAAGGATTACTTTGGCTCACTTTAAAGGGACAGTTCACCCCCAAATAAAAAAAAACGTATTTTTAGTCTGATGTGTTCGGAAAACTCAACAGCAGTGCGTCTTTCCAGAAATTATGACCCAGTTACTCAAGATAATCTACAGACCTTGTTGTGAGCAGTCCCATGTACAGTAGGAACTATTTTCTTTCTACTGAACCCCACCTGCTAACTGTATCACCGTGCAGAAGGAGGTGTGCATCTACTCATGTATGAGAGGCTTGTGCTCACGACAGCGTGAGATTTAAAAATTATTAGTGTCCTTTCGTCTGCGCTGTGATACAGTTGTCGGGTGTAATTTGGCAGAAAGAAAATAGTTCCTGCATGGATCAACAAGGCCTGTGGTCCAGCTTGAGGGGTCATGATTCCTGGAAAGAGACAATACTGTTAAGTTCCATTACACTCTAGAAAAGGCAGACATCTCAAAGGCCGATATCTCCAACACTTGGCAATCCACACCAAAACAATCTAAATGAGATGTGTATGTATAAAATATGTATATTTTATTTTGGGATGAACTGTCCCTTTAACGTAGGAGGACCGTGAGATTGACCAAGGGAAATAAAAGTCATGTAGCTGAGCTGAGTTTTAAATGGGGAGCCTAAGTAAAGGCAAATTATACTGCAGACATGGATGTATTATTGAACAGGCCTACAAGGCACAGGCTCAGAGACCCAAAGCGTCAAAGGCCCCCCTGGCCTTCACCTGCAAAATGTCACTCAAATGAACATTCACCGCCCAGGAAGAGACACAAAAAGATGCAACGAAATGCAAAGAGACATAAAATAACTTAAACATGCTGCAAAACCACCATAAAGAGACACAAAATGACTACAAAGAGACAACGTGACCAACAAAATGATGCATAAAGACTACAATGAGATGCAAAACAGCAGCAGCAACAAAACAGGCAGAGCCCCCGCAAAGTGTGTGTGTCTTGCTCCTGTGTAGGCGAGGTGATGGGGTCTTTTGCATATCTGTGCCCAGGGGCCCATTGTCTCATAATCCACCCATGACTGCAGACTGTGTAGGATGAGTACACCAGACTTTTGACAGTGACACTATATATCTTGATGTGACCAGCTTTTTTCAGGAGCGACCAGATGTGAGCCGCCGAGGTGTGAATGTAGACACAAAGAGCTGATGGAAACACATAAGGCTCCAGTCATATCACTCAGCACATGCCAGCCCTTCCTGTCTCCACCTATTGAGTGGGAGAGTGAGAGGCGCCTGGGCTGCACCAGCAGCTATAGGGATCAGGTGGCTATTCTTCCCAAGGCCCAGGCCATACGATCCTGTCCTGCCGTCCTTCCTCCCTCATCTCTCCCACAACTGATCAGCATGCACGCTGTTGCACGCTGTCCGCCTGCCAAGAAGAGTGAGGGAGAGGATACTCTGTAATCTACGGCTGCCATGATGACTTTGAGGAGCCCAGTTGTCACCTCCCATTCCCTCTCACCTCACCCTCTTCCCCACAGTCGTAATCCTGGAGCTGTCAGTGGGAGGAGAGTTATGTTCTGAGCGTGGAGAGGGCATTTTGTCATAGAGATGAAAAGTGGGGAAAAAGAATGTGGGCAGCAGAGGCCTATAAACTTGTTTTATTGCATTGCAGAGAGGCGCTTCCGTGGAGCACATGCTTTTAATTAATGATACCCCCACCTGACCCTGCGCTACTTTGTGCTGTACATCCAACAGCCGGAGCGCCCTGAGCGTCACGCAGAGAACTGCCTTGGCACTGAATGGACTTTGGTGCATCCATCCTTGAACTGAACAAATGGAGCACAATTTACAGCTGCAATATTTGCCTATTATTCTCAGTGTGATCATCTCTTTAGTTGTAACAAGTTATCACAACTTTCAGCGTAGAGGCATTACCACACTGAGAAAATTGCTTTTTATTCTAAAAGGCAAGTGCTGTGAAATTGGGGCTTTTGACCCTGATTTATACGCTTTGCCCGATTCAATTTGTTTTTGTAACTGTAACCTGTTTAATTCCTCGGATGTTATCATTATGTGTACGCACAGTGCGTTATTATCATAAGCTAATACTTTTAACAATACAGTGTGGAATGCATTGTGAATGCATAGCCACTTGTCAGAGAGGATATGAAAAATACATGGGATCCAGGTAGGGAAAGTGCAGGGCTAACATCAAAGCCATCACACAAAAGACAGGAAGAGCGGCTGCATGAAAGATTGATAAGGCACTTAAAAACTAAGATTAAAAAAGTATAGAGGAAAACAAAAAGGAATCTTTTATAACTCATCATAAACAACAGAGGGGCTTCGCTTTCACAAGAGAACTTCTGAAATATAGATTACTGGATTTGCGACCTGGAATGACCGGCGTGCTGTACCAAGTCTGTCTTTCCCAGCTGTGATGGGCCTTGATAGTGGGTCATGTATTATGGATGCCACAGCAGAAGGAAGTGGGAAGAGTTCCCTGCCCTCCATTGTTTTATTAATCCCTCAACATTTGATCTTAGACTTTTGACCTGGGATCTTTTTGTGATTTGGACAGGGTGTATAAACAACCAAAAAAACCCCACGAGGAATAGAGGAGGACGTATTTGCTTTGAATCGATGTCAGAAGGAATGGTTGTGTCTCTCACTGTGGCGCAGCAAAAGCTTTTCAAACAATTAGAAAAGTCGGTCATTGATTGAACGCATATGAGTCTCTGTTGGCATAAGTCAGAGGCTTTATTGCTGCTAGGGGCTTCTTTTAAAAGTGTTCAGACAGTTTGGTGCCTGGTGTGTGAAATCTGTGATACCAATACTGAAATCGGAGTCTCCCTCTCTCTCCCTCTCTCTCACACACACACACATACACACAAACGTGCGCCCACACACTGACAGATGTACTGTAGGTAGGCCTAGATCTGTATCTTGAACCTGAATTGTTTGTTATCAGGGTACCACTCCTAGTCTGTTTGAAGCCAACTGTAAGCCAACAGTACAGAAGCAATTATTTTCCGGTCTATCCAGAGGTTATTGAGAGATCTTACCACCAGAGCAAATCAGATCTAGGGATGACAAAGTGGGTGTGATTGTCGGTCAACCATTTTGATCCAGACACAAATATCTGAAAAACTTCCAGCTGGATTGTCATAAAATTTCACAAATTTCACAAAATGGAAGGTCAGGTTGTTTCATAGTGTTTAGCCAAAGCACAGGAGCTCAAATTTTTAGCCGTTCAATTCAAATCCAGGGGTGATTGATATTGTATATCTGAACGAAGGTATTCCTCTGGAGGTGGAGGTGTGAGAGTCAGTCACTATGACAACTGCAAATTAATACACTGGTGCTGGAAGACCTACCTGCTGGTTCCTGCTGTGCTGGTCAGCTGGTCAGGAGAAAGAGTTGTGCATAAGGAAGGGGACAGTGTGTCGGTGTTGCTCCGCTGTTGTAGGGGATGTGATGCCCAGCTCGTTACCCCCGCTGCTATCAAGCAGCCTTTGGACACACAAGCAGAACGGGATACGTTGTAGACATTGTGGGTGTATGAATATAAACACATTGAACTTGATAACACACAGTACGGCATCACCCAAATGTGGCGATCAGTGGCATCATTACGTAAGGTAGCTTGTAATGACATGACACAAAAATCTTCTAGAGATATTTTTTCTGGTGGTGCACTGGCAGAAGTGGCACAGTGGGGATGAATGAAAAATATAACGTATTATGTTACTTAGTTACTGCTAAAAATGTTATATTACTGTGACGAGTAACAAAAGTATTGCTTTACCCCAACACTGATCTTGGGTGGTTCAATCACAAGTGGACAGCCCTTAATACAAATGTTAATGTTAACGTGTATAAGCTTTTATTTTGAAGGTCTGTGTCACCGTCAAACAGCGGCAGGCAGATGGCAAGCAGCCGGGAGAAAGACAATGAGGATAACGTTATTTTCTTGGGAATAAATTAGCAGTGTGGAAATATTTTGGATTTCTGAGAAAATACATTACGTTATTTCAGTCAGGAACACTTCTGTCAAAGAAAACTTTATTTCCATTTGCAGTATTATATTTGGCACAGGATAATATTTGGCAGTATGGCTCTGTTCTGGGGCCCCTCTGCCTTTCCTCTGGCCTACGCAGAAAGCCTCTTCCACGAGCCTACATGGAAAGCATAAGTCGAAGAGAGCACACCTCTCTGCCCTTCCATGCGCCTGCTTGGAAAGCCATAAGGCAGAGAGAGCACACCTGTCTGCCCTTCCACGTGCAAATGAGGAAAGCCTGAGGCAGAGAGGCAGCAGCAAAGACCCCCTGGAACAGAGCAGAGCAGAACAGAGCAGCATCAATGACAAACAGAAATGATATTGATAAGTCAGACATAGCATGAAAAGGAGGAGCTGGGGTGGAGGCGGATTGCAAAGCGGCTTGCAGAGGAAGCAGCAACAGTAGGCAGGCCAGAGCGGTTTAAATAGGGCGTCCTGAATGAGATTCACCAATTGGTTGCATAGAAAGGAATCATGTGATTTATCAGCTGACTCCCTTCCATCAATCAGCTGCTCCATCAGTTGATTTGGCTGTGTGAGATCAGCTGATGTACCTGGGATGTGAGCTGAGCTTGACACCGTGTCCTGCCTGAACTAACGCTATGATCAATTTATGTGTTGTTTATGTGTTGTTTTTATCTTTTATGGCCAAAAGCAAAAAGAAAGGGGTGACAGCTACTTCTGTAACCGATCATGTTAAATGGGCATATGATATCGTCTCACATCGATCACAGGCCCCTAATTCACATCAAATTGAAATTATATCGCGGCAGACTTTGTAATATCGGTAAATATTGTATCATTGTCCAAAGAATTGATATAATATCATATTGTGATGATACTGGTGATTTACCCTCCTGATAAACAGGCTAATTTGGTTTTGGATGAAATGTCCCTGCAACTACCAGATGGATAACTATAAAAGTTAGTACAGATATCTATTGTGCTCAGAGGATAAATCCTAATGAATTTGGTGATCCTGTAACCTTTCATCTTGCACCATCACCAGGTCCAAACTCTTCACTCATGAGATGAAATATCCCAGCATCTATAGGAAGGATTCACACAAATGTTGTACAGACATTTGTAGTTCCCAGACACCGAATCCTAATGATTTTGGTGATCCCCTGACTTTTCCTCTATAGCACCAATTTAGCTCAAAGCACTGCTGTGCCTAAGTACAGCTTCACAGAGCTGCCAGCATGAATGTGGACTCTTAGTCTTGTTTATTGCTGCCCCCAGATTTACCCCTCACCGTCAGGCCTTCCCCATCTATTACCACATAAAAATCTTATCCAAGACCCTTCTTTAACAACTACTCATGACAATTAACACAACTACAAAATTGCTTTAATTTTGTCGATTATACTTTCGAAGCTGTCTACCTACTCATTTTCTTTTTAATCATCAAAATGTATATTTAATTCGTCTGTGAAGCACGTTGATTAACATGTGCTGTATTTAAATGTGCGCTATAAATAAATAAAATGAACTTGACTGTTTAAGTTAGCTTTAGAAAATGATTAGCTGCAGCAGATTCATCCTGAGAGCTGAGATCTATACTCACTATTTATATGCACGGCATAGATGAAATTGCAGCTTTTAATGTCCTGATTTAAGTTCATGGTACATTTCACATGACATCACGCTGCTGGAAATGCATCACTGTACACACACATACAGCGGCCACTGATTAGCGTGTCCTGACAAGTTGCCATCGTACTGTGGGCATATAAATCCCCCCGAGGGTGGAATTAGTCATGTTAATAACAACTTTTTAATTCCATCAGATGGTAGAGAGAGGGAGATAGAAAAGCAGTTATCCAACAAGCCAAAGCTGGAATGCAGATCATGCATTTTTAATGAGCTCATGGTAAGATCAGACATTGAAAAAGGGCTAAACATCTCTGGGATATTTAGTTCCTCTAAAAGCCACAAATGAAATGAACAAATGTTTTGCGTTATGGAGTAAACAGCAGCTGTAGGCAGCGACATCAACACACAGTGGTGACTCTGGAGGGAGAGAGGTTTGGCTGGCTGTGACCTTTCAGATGGTTTTGATATCACCCAACAGGGGTTCTGCTCATGTGAAAGGCCATTTCCCAAGGCTGCGTTTCACAACAGAGAGTGTTTAAAAGCATACGAGAACACAAGACATATATGTTTTTAATCTTGTTCTTTAGGCAGCACACACACACGCAGGCACACACACACACACATCATATGCTCCGCAGCCCTGAGGGATTTAACAGGGCGTTCACTGAGTTTTCAGTATAAATATTATTTGAACTGCAGCACTGACAGGTATTCCAAAAAACCTAAAAAACTAGGAAATATATTGAGGTTGTACAAAGCTTTACCCAGTGTGCTATAGTTCTGCCGCTTGAAGATTGTGTGTGTGGAAAGATGCCCATGAATAATAAGAATTCTGAATTGAACTGTACAACAATTTCCATTTACTCATGTTCTTTTAAATGTCAGCTGTGTGTGTGTGTGTGTGTGTGTGTGTGTGTGTGAGATCAAAAAACAGTGTCCTCAAGATTAAACATGAAACTTTTTATGTTTAATATTTAAAATATTGAAAACTAGGCCTGACAGCCTGATGGGACAATGGAAACATAGATACTAAAATATTTTTTCATCTTTAAACATTTCTTTGGTCTAAAAGTCTGAGTAAGTGCTGCAGTCGCTCTCAAAGCTGTAAGTGTATGAATGCAGGAACTATGGAAACCACACATTAGGTTGCATTACATTACAGATTGAAACCTAGTAACTGTCCTCTCAAAATTTGGAAACGGAGGTCAGCTTGAGGTGATGTCAGTTACAGTGAAACAGCGAAATGTTTTCATTGCACAAAAAGTCAAAATATCCACACAAAATGTTCACATCACTTCTTAATCATTATCCACATCTCCCCCATCCACAGTTATCTCAAACTCTTCCTCTGGTCATTAGAACTGCTCTGTCGTGGCTTTTTTGTTTGGCACATATTGAATTCACAGATGGGGAGTGGAAGTGCATTATAATGAGGTTTCTTTGGACATTTCAATACTTTATTTTCCACTGTGAAAACATTGCAATGCATTGCAACTGTTACGAAGCCAAGCTGACCAAAGTTTACACTGTTCATGAGGAGGAAAAACTTTTGCCAGCCACCTTTCAAACCTGCAGGAGTCACTTTAAAGGAGCAGTTCACCCCCAAAATCAAAAAAAGCATATTGTTCTCTTACCTGTAGTGCTATTTATCAACTTATATTTTATTCATTTATCAATCTAGATATTGTGAGTTGCCGAGCTTTGCAGATATCAGCTAAAGAGATGTCTGCCTACTCTCAGATATAATCTAATTACATGACATTCAGCTTGTGGTGCTCAAAGTGCCAAAAAATACATTTGAAAAACTCAATGGCAATGTCTCATTCCAGAGATTAGCCACAGACCTTGTTGTTAGCAGATTTATACAGGAACTACAGTATTTTCTTTCTACCAAACTACACCCGCCAACTGTATCACCGCGCAGAAGGAAGCGTGCATCTACTGCTACAACACATTCTCACCCCAACCATGCCACATATAGAGGTTTGGTCATGGACTTTCCATGTCCACATACGACGTGCAAGGTACCCTGGGTGTGTTGGATGCTGACGTAATGGGACGCCGTGTCAAGTTCAGCTTGTTACATGCATTGTCTTCTTTCAAAATACACTTCTGTTTTCACAGGAATTTAACATTTACACACAGTCTCTTTCAAAATAAACGCACCACGTCAGTACAACAACACAAATTGATGTTTTTTTTTCATTCAACAACAAAAGCACATGGTTGGGTTTAGGAAAAAAGAACAGGGTTTGGCTTTATAATCTTACAGGAAGCGAACACCGTTCTCCTGGTTGAAGGTCAGTGTTTGTTGGACCCATCCATCACACCTCCCGCCCGCCCCATTCAGACACCCACTGACTTAACTTACGTTCTTGTCCCGCCCAAGTTTCCTGCTGATGCTACCGAGTACCGCTAAATTATAACGGCGACCACCTGCTTATCATGCCGACATTAAAGGAGGGCTTTTTTTTGTCTTTTTTGTCTGCCCGAGCACCGTAATTCAACGACTTTGGAGTGAGGTTGACTGGTAGCTCACCTAGCACCACTAAGCTAGCTAACATTACAACTCATTTGAGGAGGACCCCATTAATGTTTACATCTTGGGCTGTCACAAGCACAAGCCTCTCATCCACGAGTAGATGCACGCTTCCTTCTGCACAGTGATACAGTTGGTGGGTGTAGTTTGGTAAAGAGAAAATAGTTCCTACATGAAACTGCTAACAACAAGGTCTGTGGATAATCTGAGTAACCAGGTCATGATTTCTGAAAAGATACTTTGCTGCTAAGTGTTTCAAATCTGAACTGCCCCTTTAATGTTATGCTTCATGTCAAAACAGGAAATTCATGATAAACCAAATGTCAGTTTCACTGCCATTGCACGTTGACTTGCATGTATGTCCATGGATGTATGTGTTAACAGTATATATGTATGTGTTTATGTTTGCATAGGTAAATACGTGGGAAACTTTCTTTTAATGAAAAAAAAAAGCCATTTATATCATCTTAATCATAAAGTTGTTCTATAGACGAAAAGACCAACCATCTCTAGCCAAAATTTTTACTGCTTTCTTTGTCATATTCAGGTACATTGTGACCATTTTGTCCTCGATGAAACTATTTCAAACAGTAGCTAAGCCACTGGGCCTGTAAGTTCTCTATCAGCATGAGCATAAATGTATAACCTTTTAAACAAAGGCTCACTTGCTGTGCCTCAGGCCACACTTGCCAGTTTGCTTTCTTGTCAAGGCAGAAAGAAAACGTACATAAGAGAGAAGTGCGCATAGATGAAGGAGAAGAACATTGGTGACAAGTCAAAACTCTGACAGACAGATGCTGAGAAGCTGATAGCATTCTATTTACATGTCTGGAATACACATTTACACATCAAACACTTGCTCGGCTTATTTAAAAGCCATGTGCTTTCAGAAGATGTCTTCTGTTGCCAGCAGAAAGGGAAATAAAAACAGGAATTGTGTCTTGTAAGCATATTTGCACACAGAATGTGCACACAAAAACACAGTAGCACAATAAAGCATCCACATGAACAAAATGTGCCGGGGTATCTGCATAGAAAGATATGCTCACAAACACGATGAGCTAGACTTGACAACAAAAGACAAACAAATATTTAGCTTTGATGCGAGATATTCACGCCAACGTCGAGCCAAAGTCATTCCATCTCATTGCTTCATATGTACCAGCTGCTATTGGACTGGAGACTGATGCCAACAATGTGAAGTGGTTGTAGAATAAAAACCTACATCAAACAACATGGTTTATCAAAACAGCTTTTTTAAAAAAATGTTTCTTCATTAATGTTTTGTAAAATGGTTACTCACTCGAATGCATGTGAACATGCCTGCCTCAGCAGATGAAACATCTGTGTTTGAGCATCTTAAGCCTTTAATTTGGCTTTAAACTGCATAGTTAGCATATGCAGTTATGCATGCATATCCAGTAAATGGCAGATAAGCATAACATTCTTGCTTAATACAGATTTTCTGAAAATGCAGATACATCATGTTCCACGGAAGGACCTGTTAGACTTAACATGCTAGTTAGTCTTCTATTATCACCTCCCTGATTTCATTATTGATCAGAAATGTCTAAAATCGCTAAATTTTCTTTAAGCTCAAGTTTAGTATAATTTTCAAGACATAAAAAAATGTTTATAGTAATGTGGGTAGCACAATGTTTCAGTGTTAAGCATTGTTTGCTCATAGCAAGAGGGTTTCTGGTTCAAACACATGGTGGGGGCTTAAACCCCATGGCAGGGAAGCCCCAGGGTTTAAGCCCCCACCATGCGTTTGAATTATCTGTGTGGAGTCTGCATGTTCTCCCTGTGTTAGTGTTGGTTTTCTCTGGGTACTCCAGCTTCCTCCCACAGTCCAAAGACTTGCAAGTTAGGTTAGCTGGTGACTCTAAGGCCCCGTTTAGACGACAACGATTTCAACTGAAAACGGTAAACTTTAGTTGCGTTTTGGCCTATCGTTTACACAACAGCGGCGTTTTGGGTGCCTGAAAACGCAACGATTTGAAAACGGGTTCCAGAGTGCAATGTTTTGGAAACGGCAGCGTCTCCGTTGTCATGTAAACGTGTAATATGCAGTTCCTCTGAAAACGGAGACTTTTTGCACATGCGCATTACGGTTCCAGTCACTAGGCATGCCGACCATCACAACAACAATGCTGAGCTCTGTTTGCGCTGCTCACCCTGTTGATTTGAAGTGAAGTGTAGATCTGTTACTGTAGCAACTCCACCTCGTCATCCATCCAGACAAAGTTATCTGTGCATGCTTTCGCCAGTGTGTCTTCTTTGTTTTGGTTTGTAATCACGGCGTTGTAGAGGAAGGCGCTTCAGCGCAGGCGCATGGCGTCATGCCGTGGTGTTGCTTTGCAAATTTACACTGCCACCCATTGGCCTGGCGTGCATACTACAGCGTTTCCAGTAGGTTTTGCGGCTCCGTGTGAAGGGGGATCGTTTCAATAACGTCGTCATATAAACGCAGAAGTTTTTTAAAACGCAAAGGACAGACTTTTCCGTTTTTACTGAAATCGTTGTCGTATAAACGGCCCCTAAATTGTCCGTAGGTGTGAATGTGAGTGTGAATGGTTGTCTGTCTCTACGTTTCAGCCCTGTGATAGTCTGGCGACCTGTCCAGGGTGTACCCTGCCTCTCGCCCAATGTCAGCTGGGATAGGCTCCAGTTGATTAGACACCAAAATCACTTGGCTAGGTTCTAGAAAATATCACAGTTTCACTTTAAACAAGTATTTCGTTATGGTTAGGGGACAATTGTTGTTATTGTTACAATCATAACTATGTACTTCACGTTACAGAATATTCATGGTCATGATTTAAAGAAACCTATGTTGATATGAAACAGGAAATGAACAACTGTCTCTCTTGTCAAAGTCTGCTGTTTTGTTGAACATCTATCCACCACGACCTCCTCTCTCCATGGACTTTGTGGCTTGTCACATGATTTCCTCTTTTGTCCTCAACAGACAAAAAAAATCTAACATCAAGAAGATGGTGGAATAGAGTGTATGTGGGGAGCATAAGATTAGGAGGAAATGAAAAGTCAAAAGTAATTTGAGGCACAAAAACAAGAACATGAAATCTGCAAATCTGTAAATCTGCATGTTCTTTAATTTATTTATTGTTTTTAGTTATTTATTTATTAGTGTTGGTTTCTCTAGCCCTTGTTATTGTTAGTAATAAATACCATAATAATGATAGTGATAATAATGATAATGGTAATGATAAGAACTTAAATAGATGGTAACCCCATATTTGCAGAAAACTGATCATTTTAACCCCAAACATGATCTTTTCCTAACACTAACCAATTGCTTTTTGTGCCTTAACCTAACCACAGTGTTGTCACACCATAAAACAGAGAGACAAGAGCATTTGAAGTGCCTCACGAGAGCTGGGGTCACCATCTATTCACAGCCATGTGCAACAGAACACACTTCTGACCGCACTGTTGGCCAGACATAAAACAGGCTTTCAACCTAGGATGTCATGACACCTGGTGTTAAGTTACTTTTTAAACCCATTTCAAATGCATGGTTAAATACCAAGTTTGCAAGAGGACATTCATGCGTGCCACATTTGTTCATTAATTAATGCATTATGTGATGTTAATTAATACAAGCATTCAAAGTGTTACTAATGAACCAAACTTTGAATCTGAGCAAATTAAATGAACTACACAGTGAGGCAGGTTTTTACACATGAACTGATATGGTGGGTAAGGTCTTGTTTTACAGATATTTCTGGAGCTGGAGAACATATAATGCATCATTTCCAATTGTAAAAAATAAATAAACAAACAAACAAAAAATCCTATTGGTCGGTTGTATAACAGAACATTCTATAACACAGTTAGGATCTGTAAAATCACACTTTTTTTTTTTCCTACAATACATTTCAAAGGCAATAGGTTTGGAAGCTTTGTGTATCTTTTAGCCATGTGTCTCTGCTCTCATCTCTGATATTGATTTCACTCCTGAGGCAAAATTGTTTTGGCACAGCATTCTTTAGCCGCGGACTAGAGTGGAGAAGTGTGAAAGCTTGTTTTGTAGCATGGCGTTTTTTCTTTCCTTCCTTCTTTTCTTTTACCCCAGCTAATACTTGACAGTGTGGTCAGAATTGCTGGTATTTAAAGGCAAAGTGGCAGTATTTATAATAGCATCATAGTAGACATGACAGGCCTATACATTCAAGTTATATCCACAGTTTGTAAAAGAAACCAGGTTTAAAAACCTGAAAACCTGATTTAGCTGAAGGGGAATAACATCTGTGTCTTGTGTTTGTGTACATGAGCTCGCATTTAGATGGATCAATATGATTTTCACGTAGCTAAGCCGTGCATATCATTACATATTCTCCTATAGCAAACAAAAATAATCCAATGTAATGTGTGTACCCATGTAAAGAATCATCTCTCTGACATTTAGCAGATGCCCTTAATCTCCAGCTTTAACCGTAAGGAGCACAACAAAGGGAGATAAAGTTCCTCTCATGCACGGCCGGTCTCTTTGTGGCTAACTTCAGATCCATCTTCTAATGTTATTCATGCATGTTAGTTACTGGAAAACATGCCTGGCGGCCATCGATCCTAAGCCAGTGGGCCCGGAGGCAGAAATGTCTTTATTGTATTTCACCTAAACAGCCCTTTCATCTTACTTACAGTATTGACAGCACATAGGGAGAGAGAATGAGACATAGAAAAGGGAGGCACAGAGGACCACTTACTCTAGCCTAATTTTTTTCCTGATCACTTTATCCACATTCTCCTTAAGCACATCCTTTTTTCAAGAGGATATTATGTGTGACGGTTCCCGCGTGAACAATGGGAATATTAAGAAGTTGTAACACTACGATTCATTTGCACAGAGATAAAACATTTTGGTTGTGACAGTATTATATAAAACACAGAGAGGAAGACGAGAAGGAGAGAGAGCAAATAGAGGTTTTATTGCAAGGCATCCAAATATATCCAGGCGATGTGTTACCAAATATGCAGGACCTATTTATGTCAGTGAGCATCAGTGCATCCCACTTACAGACAGAGAGTGCTGCTTCGACTCCTCAGCACAGCCGGGCGTACAACACGTGTCACACACAGAGAGGAGACAGCCTTATTGTTTAAGGAGCTGCAGTCACCTTTTAACCCAGATTATGTGGCTAGATTACACCCCTAAATAGGATCTCCACTTCCAAGGCCAGAAGACACTAATGTGTAATGACCAACTCAAATGACCCATGACTGAGCTAGGAGGAAACAAGCCTCAGGGGCAGACAAGAATCTACTGAGTAGTCCTTATAGTTTGAGGCATTCAATTATTGCCCACTTAGTATAGTGATGACTACAGGAAAGTGGAAACAAGACTTCCAACTTCTGTGTGTAGTACGGTAGGAAAGTTTGGTGTTATCACATTGTGCTTTAAGATAGTGAGGTGTTTGCGAAGGGAGAGGGGCAGAGGCACCGGAGAGATAGCGAGATTGGGAGATGGAGGATTGGGAGGATGGAGATTGTGCTGCATGCAAACTCTGAATAGTTTCTCACAGCAGAAGGAGCACAACGCCGAGACGTCAGGCTGTGCTGTTTCGACGCTAACCACTGTTGGCAATGAGGGGGCTTGACTCCTCCCACCCAGGCTCCGGGGCCGGGTGCCTCCCAGGAGGCTGGCGGTGATTGAAATGGAAATTCGGGAAGTAATGCTTCAGAGAGGGAGGAAGTGTCTCTCTCTCCCTGCCAGTCAGTCTGTCTGTTCATCCTGCGGTGCTTTATTACTGTCACTTTCTGTTCGCATTAACCCATAATCATTCATGGCACATAATCACTTTCAGTGTGTTCAGCTCTGAAATCCACGTGCAAGCACCAAACTTTGAAGGGTTGCAGAGAATTCTCCAATTTTTTTTCTTAATTTCCTATCAAGAGAAGCTATGCTGAACTCTTAACCCCTTCAGACCCCCAACCATTCCAACATAACTGTTCCAGGATGTCTAAAGCTATGATTGCTGTCATCTGACTCCACCCAAATGTACAGACTTATTTGACTGGATGCAGGGGTGTGGGGGTAGTTGACGAGATGGGCGTACCACTAGATGGGAGGTAGATGGATAGGTTACAGAAGAGGAAGTAGGAATCCTCTTCTATATATTCCAATGGCTTCTTAGCTGATAGGTGGGTATACTGTGAACAGCCAGAAAAAGAGGTGGGTATACCCCATGTACCTGCATATACTCTTCACTACACCACTGAGTCGATGTCTATATTGTTCCACATCATCTAAAGTGGACTGCAGTAGAGCCACGCCCTTTTTTTCAGCAAGCGTGGCCAGCACTGAAGCAAGGAGGAAGCGTAAGGCACATTTTAATGCATTCATCATATCCTCCTTAAACCTGAACTTTTGTTTGGTATGCATTTTCAATTTCTCCTTGCTATTTGGCATTAGCAGGACCTGATAAGTACAAAAAAACTAAACACTGTCAGCAATAACAAAGTCCCAATATCCCCAAATGAGACGATAATAAAGCCCAAATGTCCTTCAACTAGCTGATGAAAAAGTCGTCTGCAAACAAGAGTTTAATTACCAGCATCTTAGCTTGTTGCCGTTGCTAAAACTGGTCAAATATGTGTGACATATCAAACTACAAATGTTATTAATCATAAATAAACAAGTTTCAACCATAACATGTGATCAGGTTTTGGACCATGTCAACTTTTGTATCAGGATTAGCTGCAGACTGACTTGGCAGAGATGGCTGCCATCTTGTTTTAATAATTTTGTCAAAATAATACAAAATATATATGCAGTGTGTTTAAAAGCATCACTTTATTCTTTGATATGAGTTAATCATTGATGAAAAATAAATAAACTTGTGGTTTTTTTTTTGTTGAGAAAATGTCTGTGACATTGCTAATAGTTTATGACTGCATTTAGAACAGAAATCTATCGTTACAATATTCTTTTTTTTGTGTTTGGAACATTATATAACTGCCTACTTTAATTTAATGAATTAATTTAATAAGAATACAGTTTCCTGTTGCTCCAGAAGCAACAATAATCACCCTCTAGTCAGCCTCATAGAAAGCCTATAAATGTTTACAACACACTATTAAGTCATTTATTAAGGACTATAAACGTGTAAATATATTGTAAGTTGAATGAAGCTGTTAATAAATAATGCCTCTTCTTCTCTTAAGATACTCAAGAAAAAAATCTGTCCATATATTTATCTTAATGTTTGTCAGCTACTGGCAAATTATACATGTTGAAAATAACAAATAGCAGCGGCTTGTTTCCTATTCATGCCTCTTTCTGTCATTTCTGTGTTGGTGTTAAAAGGCAAGATATCAAAATCTTTAAATCTTTGATTTATGCAGCCCTAACACTTCAGAGAACAAAGCAGCCCTAGGCTAGCAAGAGGTTTGGCGCTGGAGCCGTAATACAATGTATTCAGTCTGTGTGTTTGAAAAGGTCATTAATGACGGGCATGGACCCCTATGGTCAAAATGCCAATATCTCTTTATCAGGCAAACCGGCCTGAACCAGTCCCTGCTGCGCCTCTCTGTCAAACCCTGGTGTGTGACCATTTCTAAACAATACCAAACAAAATCACACACATCATCCCCTGCCAATTTTGTTATAAAAGATCGGAAGTCCTGGAGCACTTGAGAGGAGAGCAAAAGGGTAAATTATATGCAAAGTGAGAAAGTGTGGGGCTTTTGGTTCAGTAGGCTGCAACCTTGTTTCCATAGTGAACAATGTCCCCTTCCTGTTTGAAGAGCGGTAGTGGGCACAGAGACAGGTGAAGTGAGGAGAAGTGGTGGAGAAGGCTGGCGCTATTCACAAAAGACAGTTTTAGTCATTTATAAGTGAAACAAGAGTCGACAGCCATGCCAGCAGCACTATGAGGCTGTGCTTAGGCTCAATGTTGCGTTGAGCTAAATGCTAATATGAGAATGCTAACATGCTGACAATGCTAACAAAGAACAGCTGAGAAATGTCATTAGTTTAGCAGGTACTTGGTCATAAACTTGAATTTTGGACAAATTATTTTAAGTGATTCTTTTTGGGGTATTTATGCCTTTATCAAATGGCGCCAACAGAGAGATGATGAGAGGAAGAGGTGCAATAAAAGTCCCCAGTTGGACTGGACTGGAAAATGGTTGTTCATGGTCAGCGTCTTAACTCCCTTGCCACAGAGGCACACCACAGTCCTTGTGATGCTGCTAGACGAAAAAAGGGATTAACATTACAACTCAGCCTTGGGGGAACCTGAATGCATCCATCCATTTTCATCTGCTTAAAAGGGGTGGGGTCGCGGGGGCAGCAGGCCGGGCAAAGCAACGTTTTCCAGCTCCTCCTGGGGGACCCCAAGGCGTTCCCAGGCCAGATGATATATGTAATCCCTCCAGCGTGTTCTGGGTCTGCCCCAAGGCCTCCTACCAGTGGGACGCCCCGGAGGCATCCTGATCAGACGCCTGAACCACCTCAACTGAGTAGAGCAGCGGCTCTACTCGGAGGTCCCTCTGGAGGTCCGAGCTCCTTACCCTATCTCTAAGGCTGAGACCAGCCACCCCACAGAGGAAACTCATTCCTCCCGCTTGTATCCACAACCTCATTCTTTCGGTCGCTACTCAGAGCTCATGACCATAGATGAGGGTTGGGACGTAGATGGACCAGTAAATCGAAAGCTTCGAGGGAACTTGAATGTCTGTATCAAAATTTCATGACAATCCATCAGTTGCTTTTGAGATATTTGACTCAAAACCTCAAGTGTGAGTTTAAAGTAGAGGCTCACATTTGTAAAGGTCAGGGGATCACTTTAGTCTTTAGGAAACATCCTCTGGGAACAACGAATGTCTATATTAGATGTTCTGGTCTACCTATCTAGTAGATGTTGGGATATTTCCCTGGGTAGTTTTTGACCTGCTGGTGGAGGAAAACTCACAGGGTTGGGGTCAGTAGGATTAATCCTAAGGGGACCTGAATGTCTCTATAAAACTTAAAGGCAATCCATCCAACAAATTTAGACTGGACCAAGGCTGCTGACCGACCAACAATGCCATCCCTAGAAAAAAACATCTGTGCATCCAAGTTAAAAAACGCTGTATATAGCAACAAGTTTTAAAAAGTTAGTGTCTGGGTTACCTTAAAATTTAAGGTTGACTGAACTGAGAAGTACAGACTATACAGGATTACAAATACAGGATTGATTTTAAGGTTCTTTTATTTGTTTTTAAGGCCGTACATGAGCTGGCACACCAGTATGTCGCTGAACTTCTCTGCCCCTACTCCAGCTCCCGATCTCCTAGCTCCTATGAACAATGTCTTCTTACTGTCCCGGGATCGGGGCTGGTGGGTAGGGGAGATGGTGCCTTTGCAGTAGCTGCTCCAAAGCTCTTAATAGCCTTCTGCTACCAATCAAATACTCTCCCTCCAATGACACTTATAAGACAAATCTTAAAACGTACTTGTTTTCAAGGGCCTTTGGTTGTTTGTAGAGGTTTTAATATTTTAGTATTTTATAATCTTTTTATGTATGTAATTGTTCTTACCCATGTTATTCTGTTTTTTGTGTATTCTGTTTTTATGTACATATGTTATATAGCTATATATTTGTGTGTCATTCTTTTTTTTATACAGCACTTTGGTCAACTGTGGTTGTTTTTATGTGCTATATAAATAAACTTGATTTGATTCAGTAATTTTATAATAATTCAAAATAAATCATCTTTCATAGTCAAATACACTTGACCTTAATTCAGTTGTACTTAAATCCTTTAGTTACTTAAACTTAAATAGGCAACAGATAGGATTCGGGTTTTTTTAGCTTGGCGCCACCTAGCGTCAGTGGTGTTGCTCGCATTGTCGCAATGACCAAATTGACCGTGGGGATCAGAGATAATCAATAAAATGTAGGCTGTAAAGCCACCAGTATACCTCTATGTATATGTAGAATGAGGTGTGTGGACCCTCGACTAAATAAATGAGTAAAGAGACCGAGCAACAATTATCAGATTTATCTGAAGAAAAAACAAATAGTAATGCAAATAATTATACCAGAATGCACAGTACCAGTACAGACAACTCACAGTAAATTATATTAATTGTCACCGGCTCACTATACATTATCCCACTTAGAACATGGCTTACTACTAAAAGATTCAAATGTTACAACTGGCATCAATATTATTAAACTGCTGGCAGAGTGGATTGACAGAGGAGAGGCGTTCACCAGACAAACGGGAGCGGAGGAGAGGATTTACTCCACTTCTCCCGGTCGGAGATGCTGGGTGGGGGTCTCACTGTCCGAGGGCTGCCGTAGAATGGCAACGAGGATGTCAGCCGACCAACACTCGCTACCCGGTCCCTGGTTGTGGCGATTTGCGATGCTGGCCAGCTAGGAATGAACTAGCAGCCAGTACAGTACAGTCCTCTCTCGTCTAGCTAACATTTAGCTGTGTTACTTGCTGATCCATTAGAAAGAAAGCTAGCTGGACATCGGTTTTGAAGCCTCTTTGGTCACGGAGCTCCCTCCATCTCTTGAACGCCTGACTGAGGTTTACTCTTGTTTTTCCTCTTCTTTTATCACTCTCCTTTTTGCTCTTCTTTGCCTCCTCAGACAGAGGAGCTTGTTTTCTTTTGCTAGGCCGTTTTTCACTTGTCTCCAAACTTTGTCCGTCTGCCATTGTGCTCGTGACTCAACTATCTCGTGCCCAACTCCTCATAAGGACTCGCTCCGGTCCCTGATTGGCTGACCGACCAATTTCGCAATACATGACGCGTTTCCTGCTGTAAAGCAGATTTTTTCCGCGAAATTTTGCCCCCGACAGCAGAAGCTTATTACAAAGATTGCAAAGCCACTAAGTAACCTATGTAAACGCTGATAGTCTGATTTTACTGTGGCCGCTACCCTGTGCAACCCACATTATTTTCATAATGATATATTTAGGAGAAGATGCTGTCTGTTGCCTCTTCAAGGATTTTACTATAACTGATTTACAATAAAGAATATTTGACCAGAAAAGTTTATTAATTTTAAATTATTACAAAATGACCTCTCTTTCTTTTAACTTTTAGTCGTTTGTGTGTGGGCTGCCTTACAATTTTAAGTCGTGTAATGAACTTGTGAAGTCAAGCTGTTTCCTTTTAACACTGAATACTTTACGCACTTTAAATTTAAAAACATTTACATGTATTCTATGAAAGGAAGTAGCAGATAATTAACTACTTAACAACAACAGTACTTTACATATAAGCCACTTCCTTTTCAGAGCATTTCAATGTATTGTTCTGCTAGAACTAATTTGTCCTTTGAGCTAAATCTGGTTATAAAAGCATAACTTTTGTTTAACACCTACTGTTGTTTCAACAGCAGTTCTGTGATTTAAAAACAGTCATTTATATGAAAGGTTACAAACACATTTCCCTTGCTTCATCAGGTTTGCTCTTGTGTGCGGCGCAGCTATGTATTTACTATCAATGGTCATTTATATGCTTTTATAATTATGGTAATATATAACCTAGCAGTTAAAAAAAAACCTTTCACACATATTGCACCTCTCTTCACCCCCAAATCAACAAATGCATGCTTGCTGGGTAAAAACAGCAGATGCCACAGATGAGAAAAGAATTGTTGAAGGAGTTAAAAACACAGAAAAATAGTGAGACTGTAAAAGACCAGTCGAGAGGGGAACAAAAAATGTGCTGTGTGGCAATGAATGCGTAGTAAGTTGGAATCACTTAAACTTTTTTGACATGAAAAGAAAAGAGGGTGTCATTTTCGGTGGCCTTGAACAGAGCTCCATTGATATCCACAGCTCTGTCGATAAGCACTTTCTCACGTGTTTGTTTCATCTCAGTTTAAAGTCCAAGACACACTGCTCATGCTGTCTTATTGGATGGCTGTTTGACTAGAGTGTCTGGATTTCCTCTTTAATGAAAAGTGACATTTCATTATGAAGGTGCCAGCCGTTGACATCAGCTATGGTGGTGTTTCTGTTGCACTGATTGCTGCAACTTTTACTGCTGTTGATGTTAATTATGGGGCAGATAATGATGCTGGCTGGGGTGCTGATGGGTGACCATAATGATGATAATAATGTCTTTAGATCATACATGACTAATAACATGACAGGAAATCTGTGACATTTTATATCAGGAAATGTGTGTTTGCTGCTCCACTGCTGATTCAGTGATGTAATTGAACACTGAACAGTGATAGAAATAGAAAAAACACCATCCGCAGAAAGTCGAGCTGTTTGAGTGACACGCAAAAACATGGCAGTCAAAGTTTATCCCCCCATAATAAAAAAAAAAAATCAGATTTACCAGATATATTTCAGTTTCTGTCAGCAGCAGGGAGCAATGCAGATAGTTTTATGATTTGTAAGCTGGGCCATGATCAGGGCTGCTTTACCCTGCTTAACCTTTTTATGAAATTCTACCTTCAATGGAGTGTATTAGCTCACAGTAATACAAAGTTTCAGTTTTGTTTTTTGAACCTGCCAGGATCACCAAATAGAATATGACACCCCCAAAATAAGCACTCGCACACCAGAGTGCTTTTCACAGGCGCTCATAAAACTGATGAAGTGCTAGTGTAGAACGAAATTAATTAGCAAAAAAAGGCTAAGAGACGTGTGATGGTGAGATCAACCTAAAGTACAGAGGCGGAGGGGTGGGTCGGAGTACAGATATAGCATCCAGAGGAGAATGAGACAAGGCGGCGGTGAAGGGAGAGCTGAGGGATAGGAAAATCAGCATTTCAATTACATGAAAGCAATTGTTTTTTATCTTGAGTGCAAGTTAATGAAACTAATTAGTCTTTGCGGCATGAACCCTCTGGCACGTCAGATAATCGCCAGAGGCTTAGATAGTGCCAGTCAATTTTTAGCTTACTGCAGTAGAGGGGAAAAACAAACAGGGTCTTATCGCTCCAGCAGGCATTACACCTGGGGTTTACATCAACTTCAAGACCTCTCTTCACCTTTCCAGGTTACTTAGTGGCCATTTACATGAGGTATCCACAACATAACACTTCTCTCTGCTACAAGCCTTCGGGTCCTAACAACAACTTAATTAGCATTTGATTGAGAACTCCACCAGGAAATTTGAATATCTATCTGGAATAGAACATAGCCACCCTTAGGAAGCCAAGGCTCCTGTCTGCTTTAAAAAACTGTGTGCATTTGATGCATTGCTATGCAGCACAGGTAGACAAAGACCCTCACATTTCTATGTAACAATAAGTGTATTGAGAATTTCACTTAAAGCCCGAACTACCCAGGAACGAAGACACCTTTGCTTTCTTCAAAGCCAGACTCCAATACTAAGATCTTTTAGCAAAAATGCCTATGTTTGGGAAGTACTGAGCATACGACTGCATAAATGAGACCTGGATTAACATGTGGGAGTTTGTAAATGGAGGTTTTGATGGTGCCATGCCATTGTTATGATGTCCAAAAAATCCAAAGACCCATTAGTCCAAAAAAATGTACCCACTGGACCAAAAGCACATTCCCCCAACAGCGCCTGATCTCCAAAACAAACAACCCAGTTGGCTGCAGTTTCCCAGCGGCATGTGAGCAACTGATCCCGGATGCTTTTACCAACCCTTCATGCGGCATTTGAGCCATAAAACATGGGTGTTTTAAGCCAAGCCTTTTCCTATCCCCAACCAAGTGTTCTATGTGCCTAGACCTAACCACACATTCACTACTGTGTTGTTGACAAATGATATGTATCCATGGTTTACAGAAACGTTAAATGCAATCATATTTTCTGGTGATTGGGTTGTCTAACTGCAGGGTGTGTGTATTTTTGGAGAAATGGGACTTTGTTTTTGGGATAAAGGGCAGTCAGAAACAGTGGTGGCCCTAGCACAGTTGGTGCCCTAGGCAAGTAAACAATACAATAATATATCACATTGTAAAATAATAATAAAATGTATATATTAACTTACTAATTGAACTATGCGCCGATTTTGCGTTGATACTGATACCAATGTTTAAAATCACAATTATGCCAATAGCCGATACGGATGTTTTTATATTGATGTTTATTTTGTTTTTTTGTTGTTATTTGTTTTTCTTTTGTACCAGGGAGACATGGAAATCTATACTGTAAAAACATAAATGAACAGATTTAAAGTCATTCAGTCCTTCGTTACAGTACCTCAGAATGAGCACAAATCCAATAACACACATTTATGAAACAACCTTTAACATAACCTTCTTGCACATGAAAACCATTTTTAGAAAATAAGCAAAACACCTTTTTACTTTATATGAAACATTATAATTCCCTCTTTAATATCTGTTTGACATTGTTGCAAAAACATCAACAAATTTCTCCTTCAAACTGCTGAATTAATTCAAGTTTCTCACTAAAAGCTCTTTTTACAAGATTACATTGAACACAGCGTGAGAGCATTATAATTTACCTTCGCCCAAAACTAATTTTAACTGAATAGTGCTTGAACGCTTCACAATGTAAATCAATGCAACCTCTGTGATCTGTTGGTTGTGACCACCAGCTACTCAGAGGTAACGATAACTAGCTCTCCTCCTGCCGATTTCTACATGGATTTGTTTGTTTGTTATTTTCATGTTCATTCTCTCCACATACACTCCTCTCAGTAGAGTGGTGGTAGTTGAGTGTCCTTTCAGCAGTACAGTGGTAGCTGAGTGGGCATCAGAAGGTTTTGTTGTTTTGACATGATAACAATGCAGTGTGTTTCAGGGTTCACATGACATTGGATAACTCACCCACCTCAACCAGAGAGCAGGTTAAGTGTGACAACTTGGTGGAGGGGGGCGGCAGGAACCCCGAAAAAAGGCCTCTCTATTATTTAGTACGCTTTGCTATGTAGTTATGTTGCTTTGGCCTTAAGTAA
This sequence comes from Epinephelus moara, assembly GCF_006386435.1. Lineage (NCBI taxonomy): Eukaryota > Metazoa > Chordata > Actinopteri > Perciformes > Serranidae > Epinephelus > Epinephelus moara. Next base: position 22,149,959 of record NC_065529.1, read on the forward strand.
TATTTCAAAAAATAATAGTAGTAAAAAAATAGTAAAAGATAAACATTTTGATTTTTTTTTCTTCCCCCCTTTTGTGGTGGGTGGGACATTTTTAGACTAACAGGGCTTCAGATTTTTTGACTGTTGGAAGAATGGGAAGTCCGTGTTTTGAGATATTTTTGCGGCACAATAAATCAATATGTTCGCTGGTTTTCTTGGAGGCATGCGAGAAAAAGGGATGTTGTCTTAACAAATTGAAGGTAGCATGGCATGACTTATTGATTTACAAATGTTCATTTGAGTTTTAAGTGAATTCTAAGAGGACACTGAGAAGAAGAAGGTGACACTGAGTTTGCAGTTCCAGAGCTGACAAAGGCCAGGTCAAGGTTTTGGGACCATAAGTCACACCCTGCCAGAGGCTCTAGAGCAGCGGTGGGGCTCAGAGGTTAGCAGGTCACATAGATAAGCAGGAGACTGACCATTCAAGGGTTTACCATTAAGCAGTAATAAAACTGATTCTAAAAATCTCACATATGCTTCACGCTGTCTGGTTGCTTCTCTTAGAATGTATTAAATCTGAATATACTCCAGTCTTTGCTGATACCAAAATAACGTGCGTCGCAATAGTCAAGTCTGGAGGAGATAAAAACATGGGTGACCTTTTCTGGATCTACAGATGAAAGGAGTGACCTGATCTTGGTGAAATGTCTCAGCTGGATGAAGCGGGACTGCACCACTTTAATCACGTGAGCGTTAAAAGACAACACTGAGGTTACAGGCCCCCCACCCTTTTTTTTTTTAAGCAATTGTCAATTTAACATCTTACAAGACTGTCTCAAAGCAGTTCAGGTGGAGCCCATCAAAGAGGTGTTGTGTGCACAGAGGGAAGGTTGTAATAATAGAGACGTAAAGCACAAGGCCAAAGCGTTCCACTTTAGCTAGGACACAAGCACAAAAGGTTAGCTCCAGTACAAGGTCTCTGATAATGGTGTTTGGTCATGTAACAGGCCGTGAGAGAGGAGAAAATGCAGGCCACTTCTTGTATCAGACAGTGTGAGCAGTGGGAACTGTCTGAGGTGCTGAACTCAAACTGCAGCATAAAAAAGCAGTCAATGGAGATCTGTCTGTGGTGCTGAACCACCATGCACACAGGCCCGTCTCACCGGGAACAAAAATGAAGACAACTGAGACAGAAACCCATTTCCTTGACATGTAACGTGAACTTTAGTTTATAGCATATTCATAAAACAGCTCTCTAACAGCTGCATGGAGGAATCATGAATAATTAATCTCTTTTGTTGTAACCTAAGTTCATCTGAATTGTTATCCATGTGTTTCGGTGTGAATGTTTAAGCGTGTTAAATACGCTTCTAGCAAATATTTTATGCATTCAGCTTAATTTTTTAAAATGATGCTTACAGAGAGCTAAAGAAAAAAAAACAGACCAAAAAAAAGGCAGTGAGCGATCCAGAATTTAACTGAAAAGGTCAGAACTTTGTGGTGTTGCAGCGATAGATTGCCCCCACATTGATCTGACAAAGCATCACCTTGTGTTTCTTGTTTTAATACCAACTATCGATTGACTGACCTTCATGTATATAAATGGACACTACCCTCAATGTGGCCGGCATGGATTCCTTCCACTTATATCTGTTTGTCAAAGCTCTTAGAACCCCCGGCTTGTCAATCAATAGTCAGAACTGCATGGGGATCTTTCGATCCACATCAGAAAGTAATGAAAAACAGTATTAGGTGCGCTGGCTTCAGTCATGTTGTGGAGTGCAGGAGGGAAATAGTTCTGTTTTGTAAAGCCCTTTAAAGACTTAGGCATTATTTCAATTAGAGTTGTTGCAGAGATCTGGGCAAAAGTAGTCAAAACCTGCATTAAATTATTAATCATTAAAGTCCCTATAAAACGGAAGTGAATATTTGAGTGTTATACAGTTACAGCTGGGATTTCAGTCAAATCCTTCACATTTGATGAAGATGGCTCAGAGGTGGGCGGGCTTAGAGTTTAGTGTGATATAAAGCTACAGTCAAGTCCACTGCTGAATGGACTGTGGGTGGGTTCTGAATCGCATACTTTTTCTTTTTACTTTTAGGAGATACTGCAGCTGCCATAATATAGTATGTACTGTTGCATGCAGTATGCACACAATCGGGACATACTACTTTCTCATAACATCAGGCCTTGAACTTTGACCCTCTTGCTTTTATATACGTTACCTTGGAGATAAATCAAATGGCACTTACCGAGATAGAGATCAATCCAGAGAGCTCTGCTGTTGTTACTTTGCAATGTATGTAGTTTAATTTAAAAGTTATACCTGCACAGATTGCAGATTCTAACATATAATATTTGCGACCGTGAAATTACATCTGCATTTCTCTGTCATTATTATTTCTATAGTTATGTCCTTTTGTTGTTTGTAATGTTTATGATTATTTTGTTCACTTAATTAATATTCCTAGTATGACTGTTCAACTGGTCATCAGTAACTTGAATGTGCTGTCAGCCATCATTGAGATCTCTGACTCAGTCGATGTGACGTATACTCGGCTGTGCAGAGGATTGTGGGTAAGAATAGGCAGAAAAGCATGCTGGCTTACATACTGCAAAATCGGACCGAATGTAGTAGAACATCCTGGTGTTTTTGGCACACTGCATTTGACATGATATGTATTGGGACATACTAAATCTTTTTCTGACATACTATATTGTATGGTATTGTGGATGTTGGAACACAGTTTATATAAAGATAGATGCTGTGACAGCTCCCCAAAAGTGAAGCCAAAACATCTTGATCGCCCCCTGATGGCTGGCTGCAGCATAGGTCATGTTAGCTGATATGACATGGGCCAAACTAAAAACTCAAAGTACACGCCAAATTTTCCAAAAGTTGGTTTCTATCATTTTGGATAGTTCTTATCATAGTGATGTATGTTCAAGTTTTCCAATACGTTTGGTTATAACCAGTTATTTAAAGGAGCTATATGTAAGAAATCTAAAGCAAATAGTCGTAAAATCCTCCTAATATGTCACAGAGACTAAGGAATAATGTTCATATAACATACTGATCTCACCGACAACAATAGTACGGCCAGAATATTCGCATTTAAAAAAATATTTTACGATCCGCAAATCATGTTTATGTTTTGAATTTTTGTTTTGGCCTGTTGCGCCACCCACCGCCGTCTACCAGTCACGCAGTCAGTAGAGTCTCAGCATCAGTTACAGTTACGACTGAGCTACAGCAGCACGGCAAGCAGCATTAGCAGTGTCCCAGTACATAGCATTAGCAGCCGGCATCTCCTCAGCTGTATCCCGGCAGCAGCGTTAGCAGCAGAGAAGCCGGACTTGCTCGAATGGTCCGCTGGAAAACCGAAGATCAAGGACGCAGCGACACGGCCCTGCCACGGCAGCCGCCCGTGGGCAAACAAATCAGTCTCCAGCGTGCCGCTGTCCAACAACCTCGAATCTGTAGGGGAGGGGGGGCGGACATGACTCGCGGCAGTATTTTGAATATGAATATGAGTGCAGTAACTGTTTTGGCCACATTCTTACATACAGCGGCTTTAATGCAATGAAAAGGGGGTTTGATGTCAAAGCGGGGCGTCCAGCCAGGATGAATGACTACAGACCTCACACATAATGAAAACACTGGAGAGGCTGATCCTCCGACACCTGAGGCCTCACGTCTGGATTGGGTTGGATTGGGATGGGTCTAGTGGCTATGTGAGACTGATGCTCTTCGACTTCTCCAGTGCGTTTAATACCATCTGACCCCACATTCTGCGGGACAAACTTGAGGGGATGGGGGTAGACTCCTGCCTCACCTCCTGGGTGTCTCAGACTATCTGATGGGACGACCACAGTTCGTCAGGCTGGAGAACTGTGTGTCTGACACAGTCTTGAGCAGCACTGGGGCTCCACAGGGGACTGTACTGGCGCCATTCCTATTCACCCTGTACACGTCAGACTTTCAGCACCACTCTGAGTCCTGCCATGTCCAGAAGTACTCAGACGACATTATGATCATGGCGTGTATCCGGAGTGATGGGGAAGGCGAGTATAGGGAGCTGGTGAGGACCTTCACTCCCTCGAGTGGCAAGAACCACCTCGTGCTGAACACCTCCAAGACCAAGGAGATGGTCATAGACCTCCGTAGGTCAAAGTCCACTCCGTTCCTGCCGGTGAGCATCGGGGGAGTGGACATTGAGGTGGTGGGGTCATACCTGGGCGTCCACCTTGACAACAGGCTGGACTGGTCGACCAACTCTGATGCCCTCTTCAAGAAAGGTCAGAGTTGGCTCCACTTCCTTCGCAGGCTGCGGTCCTTTAACGGGTGCGGTGACATGCTGTACATGTTTTACAAGTCAGTGGTGGAGAGTGCTCTGCTGTATGCTGTAGTCTGCTGGGGAGGAAGCCTGACGGACAGGAACATGAAACGGCTGGATAAGCTCATCAGACTCTGACCCATCAGACTCTTTAACGCCTCAGTTGGGGGAGGGAGCACATAGCTCATTCCCCTACGCCATCTGCACACCCTCCTGCATTTTTGCACTTTCTACTTTTGTTATTGTATTGTGTGTGTTTCCAGAGTTGTACTTTGATTACTTTTTGCAGTAACGAGTAACCTAAGACATTAGTTTGCTGTCTGAGTAATCAAATACTTGAGTACATTTTCAAACAAGACATCAGTTATTTCCGTTACTTTTAGAACGCTGGTCCTTCAGCTCCGAAACCGCAACGGCTGTCGTTTGGTTCTAATAACAGAGATAATGTTAAACCTGTCAGTCCGAAAGAAGCCATGAAGCTTGTGGCTCGCTACGTGGTAGAAGAAATGCTGCCATTGTCTGTGGTGGAGTCTAAAAAAGGTGGAGGAGGACTCGCTGACAGACAGGTCAGACTCAGGACTTGCATTATGCCTGGTACACGCTACATGACTTTTCTGCTTGTTCTGAAAGTCACTATGTCACATTACACGATTGTGGAGTCGTAAAATCGTGCCGTGACTTGGCCGACAGACATGACACACTACATGATGGTACTCAACAATTATCCCCGGTCGTCTTTCACGGCGTGTGTGATGTCATCGGGTTATTCTTGTCCTATTTTTATTACTTTTATTATTATTTCAGTCACTGCGTCTGTTCATGTGCCAGCCGACATGTTGTTGTAGTCACCTAAAAGCGTCAGCAGATGGCAGGAGCTACATTTGAAGTACCGTAGGCAAACATCCAAGCTACTGTATCCTCCATAAGCAAGTTCCTACAAATGTTTCACAATAAAAGCCTATTTAGAAAATGGAGGGATTCTCTCAGCCAAGGTTATAAGGGGCTTTTAATATGAAGGAAAATCAGGAAGTGTTGAGTTTGAAATGACGACGCAATGTGTTAACTTTATAAAGACAACAGGGGCAGATATAAAGTAAAAATATACGGTAAAAACACAGAGGGATTAATAAATAACGGACCGTCTATAATGTAGTTTGTTTCAAATGAAGCTGGGAGCCTCTGCAGTTGTGGTGAGTAAAAGCCCCGCCGCTATTTGTTAATGTTATTACTTTATGTCCGACCGTGAGGATGTACCATTGTTTGCTAGCTTGATGCAAATGACAGTAACGTTAACTCAGCGGGTTGACAAAGTGCCTCCACTGTTTCACACCATCATTTCCCCCTTTTACTCTGTGTGGTAACATCCCTAGAGGAAATATTAAAAACGCTGGGGTGTTGTTGTCATACAGTTGTCTATGGCAACAGATCGTTCTGTGTTTCTACTGGTCAAAGTGACGGCTGTGATGGGAGAATTGGATCTCAGTGAAGGGCAAGTGGTCCATAACTTTAATTTTGGAGACAAAATAATGTAGGCTTAGCGCCCTGTGGTCCATTGCCCAATAGGAAATGTAGAATACTCAAAAGTACTTTAAAAGTGCTTGAGTTACTTTACTCAGGAAGTAATGTTGGAAGTACTTTTAAAGTAATTGAGTTACTTTACTCAGGGAGTAACGCAGTAAAGTAACTGGCTACTTTTTAAAAAAGTAACACAGTAAAGTACTTTGATTACTTTTAAAGTGACCCTTACCCAACTCTGACTGTTTCCATGTAGATTATTTTTATTCTTATTTTACTTTATTTTATGTTATATTTATATTACTCATTTATACCCTGTTTTTTACTTGACCTATCTATATTTGTACTTTGTATGTGCATTAGTCACTGGACACAACAATTTCCCTATGGGGATTAATACAGTATCTATCTATCTATCTATCTATCTATCTATCTATCTATCTATCTATCTATGATTGACAGCTGTGAGTACCATTCAGTGTACGGGTGAGAACTCAATTCCATAAAGATTGTTATATGCAGACACTGGCTCCAAAAGAGGTCACCAGTGCAAGATGGAAGCTGCCATATCCGGAGACGCAACATCCATCTATATACAATCATTGCTCCACACACACACCTTCAGGAGGAGGAGGGACAGATGAATGGATTTCACTTCTGCCACCTTTCTTTGGGAAATAAAAAAACTAATATCCAAACACACATCTCTTCCTGTCTCTCTCCAAAGTGCTCTGTTAAGTAGCTACTACAACCCACAAACAGTGAAGTGATGTGACAGTGTGGCCAGCTTGTCACCCAAAGTCTCATTTGATTGAATGAACTTCTGTAAACACCCCTGAGTGCAGGATGAGTCATCAAACATTTGAAACCATTTTACCTGGTTTTACAGAAAGAGAAAAGACATGGATGTAAAAAATACCTTGATTCTGATTTCTTGTCATATATCTGGCGAATCACAAGAGATAAATAATCAGTTAACACAAGGACACAGGATTTATCTGGAAAAATGCATTTTTCATTTCATATGGACTTTGACTTGCAAGAAAAAATGTATGGCATGAAATCAATGAATATGTTTCAATATAAACAAGAAATCTATATCTCTCTATATCTGAGGCTAAATCAAGGCCTGCAGTGCAAGTGCTTAAAACACCATGCTTTGATTGGACAAATTTATTATAAGCTCAGCTGCAGCCAGTAAAAACTGAGTACTTATTGAAGAGAACTACAGAAAAACTTGCAGAGTGAAGTTAGTGAAGTTATTTGGCTCTCATACCCAGTGCATGGGAACCCAGAATCTAGAGGGAGATAGAAGTTTGATGGTGAAGTACTGAAGCTCCAACTAGGTCAGAACTATTCCTGGTCTCCCACCATATGCTAAAAGGTACTCCAGTATACTGGCGGTTGTAAGTGGAAAAATATCAGTGTAGCTGCAAATCCACTATGGGTGTTGAAACCTCAGGGTGGTTACTGCAGTGCAGCCAGTGTCCAGCAGCTGGTCAGCCATTTAGCTCTCTAATACTGTGCATGCCTAAAACCCAGCCGCACAAAAGAGGGAGCGAGCCAGCGTGCATTTACCAGAGAGTAGCTGATTTATCTATTCTTTGAAGCTGCTATTTAATAACAAGGTGCGAGCTGAGTCAGAGCTTATTCTAAATCAATACATCAGGGGAAAAGTATCAGAAATGTGTACTAAAATCTCTGAAATCTAAAAACGATTTCAACTTTATCTCTGGACTCCACTCATGTTTAAATCTGACATAAACCTAAAACCACTGCTGCTCTGTCTCTCTTGGCCCTCAGTTTAAAAACACACACACACACACACACAAAAAAGAATTGGATCGGATGAGACTGGTTGAGTCTATGAATTATACTCTGGAGCCAAGGGCCACACTATGAACCACAACCATGTTGTGTAGAAGGCATGAAGACACGGCTCATACAGTTTTATGTTTATGTACATGTTGCAAGTGCGTTAGTACATCTCGTGAATACATTGTGGTTTCCTACTATTATTTATTCCAGAGTACTGGGAAGCTTGCACAGTATATGATGTACTGTACATCAGTGCTGTGCACAAACCAATTTCACTGAATGTATCTGTTTGTTACTCAGTGGCAACCTCTGAGGCTGAAAATAAGCTAATGTGGAAGTGTCAGAAACTGCAGTTCCTTTAATGGCCACTTGGGGCTGGCTCCAAAACACAGTAAATCTCCGTAGACTCGAATGTTAAAATTCCCAACTTTACAGCACAAATAAACATGTTTACAGCCTGGTACAAACAATGGTTTTGGTCTTTGTAGCTAATTTCAATATTAACGACAACTGTACAGGGGGTCAATTTGTTTATAACTCACCTGTTTGCGTGCATATTCAAGAGTGGGCTACGTGAGTGACAGGCTCTCTGCTAGGCGACGCTACAGTCTTTAGTCAGATCCACCCCTCCCTCCTCTACAGCTCCACCCTCTCATCCAAGTATGGTCATGTCTGGCTCCAAAGAAGATGTCAACTGCCAAAAGGCCAAACTTGAGGTTTCTTAAATGGGAGTCCACTAACCAATGAGTGACATTTCAGTAGCTACACCCCTATTTTTTTACAGTCTGTAATGAACATGAACGGGAGCATCCGGCTTTTGCAACATTTAACAATGCTTACACACTGCGTTTAAAGTTTTAAGGCACCCGGGGGGGGGGGGGACATGCATTTTAACAGGAGGGAAAAACCTTAAGACAGGTAAACAGCCTTTGACACAACACCAGCATACTTAGTGCAACTGGCAATTCTGACAACGCAGCTACCGCTATTGCTGAAGCAGGCTCATATGAGTTTTATTAACAAATAAGTACAGATTCAAAATGAAAACACACTCATTTTTTATGCAAACTGGGTATGAAAAATCAAGTCCAAATGTCTTTAGTGCTATATCGTAGGCAACTGGACTTGCTTGAGTTTCTTAAAGATGTTTCGCCTCTCATCCAAGAAGCTTCTTCAGTTCTAATGATCACCACTTATCACCCACCTACAGTGCAGTCTTGGGATCCATCCCTAGATGAGTTAACACCTATTCTCACCTGGACCCATCTAACCCTAATGACACACATGATGGCTGGGTGGGTCAACGTCTCACATGTGACCTCAGTGATGGTGTAAGGGTTCACACCCACACCCACTTGGATGAGAGGTAAAACGTCTTCAAGAAACTCAAGCAAGTCCAGTTGCCGACAGTATAGTACTTAAGATTACCATGACCTGGATGACTGAGAATCTGCACCAACAAGTCAGAATGTCAGTTGCATTGGCAACCAATCTGAAACTACACATTGAATTGAAGCACCCAACCAGTCAAATCTGTGAGTAAATAATGATCACACGATTTTATTTAATTTCTTTTAAAAGGGAGAAATAAGCATAAACTTGTTAATTTCTTGGACTGTGAACTATGAACATAAACTGGTTTATTTAAGTCTGTTTGAACTGAACTTGCGAAGTGTGAACATGCACAACACTGGTGTACATTGCATTTATAGGGAAGCAAAAGTTAATCATTTTGGGAAATAGGCTTAATCACTTTCTTGCCAAGAACTAAATGAGAAGATGATAATTATGTTATTCATATAGAACCTTTCAAAACAAAGCTGCAAATTGCTTATCAATAAAAACAATGATTCATCAAAATTCAACTTAATCTCAAAAACATGTAAAAGACAGCAAACAGTATAAAACAATATAAAAGTATTAAAAAAAATGATAAAAGTGAGTTGTAAGAGGAGATTTAAAAGAGGTCACTGAGTTTGTTTGCCTGAGATCCTCAGGCAGGGGGTTCCACAGCTGACGGGCTTGAACAGCAAGAGCTCTGTCACCTTAACTGACAAATCAACATTTTGAAACCATTAGTAGAACCTTGTGGGAGGATCTCAGGCAGCAATCAGGCTCATGGGGAATTAACAGATCACAGATATAGGATGGATAATACTCTTCTGTCTCTGTGCACTCTGTGTGCTAAACATGAAGCTACTACCAGCAGTCAACTGACTCAGCTCAGGACACTGGAAACAAGGAGAAACAGCCAGCCTTGACGGAGCTGCCCAAAGGTAACAAAATCTGCCTACAACCAGTTGCCCAGCAACACCAGCAAGTTACTTCTGCCATTCAAGAAATGGTCTGTCACAACCATCTGTAAAATGGTGATTTATCATTTTTCACACTTTGGTTTTCGTACAGTCAAACAACCAAGATATATCCTATGAATAAGCAAACTTCAGAGTTGCTTCGTTATTTTTGAACTGTTTCCCCTGCTCCCATTCTTTTAAGCTTCCGTGCAGATACGAGAGTGGTATCTCCTTAAACAAACTTATCCTTTCAACATAAGATAAAGAATCGCAGCATCAACATCAAGTGAGACTTGTGTGTCCTCAGAAATTACAACGTTGTTTTTTTATTCATGTCCAATGCTGCCGTCACAAGTGCCATGAACCAGAAGAACATGCCACCATCACAGAAACTAAATACCCCCATCAACCTATTGTTTTTTTTCTTGGCATCTCCAAGATGTGTCCAGGATCTTTAATTAAGTCTGCAGTGTCAGGAGGGGATGTCCATATTACTCCTCTGACATTTCAGCTCCACTGATATGGAAACCAGAAGTGCACAGATTCCATTAAGTGTGCAGGGTGCGTGGCGGCAGAACACGGGGTACCCGCGGGATTCCTAAAGTGGCATTTCCTCGGCCTGTCATATCCTCCCTGCGAGTAATGAAATCAGTTTGGCTCCTTCACTCCTAGCTCAGCACTGTCTGATATATTTGGGTTTTGGTGAAAGAAAGGAAGAAAAAAATAAAGTGTAGTAGGGATTGTGACGAGGACAAAAAAAAAGTTAAAGTTTTTGATTTGCATTGCTGTTTTTGAATCAAACATCTTTCGCTGCAATGATAGAGACTATGATTAGATGGAATATAGCAATTGCTTAATTAATGAGGTGTTTCCACCAAGGAAATATATCTGTCTCATATTTTACTGTCTTGTTTATTTCTGTACAAGATTATATTCAAAGCACTACTTCTAACCAGACTCCCACAAAGTGCAGCACACCTGACTGAGCTCTCCATCATTCCCTTTTCCAGCCCATCTGCCTCATTAGAGAAATGCTTTCCTCACAGCTTCCATTAAAGGATAACATCACCCGATTTCAGCTCAATTTAGAAATCATTAGATCCTCACTGCCAGGCTTTTAATATCCAGTAGAGAATCTTTCACAAGTACAGTTCTAAAATGCCTAAAACACGCATGGTTAGCATTCCTAACTAGGAAAACTCTGATGCATCACAGTATAAAATCTGATCCCACACAGACCTGCTTAAGGTTTCTGAGAGGAGCCTTGTCTTTGTGTGTAAAGTCCCGACCAATAAATGAACCCTAACAACACCATCCTCAGACTAGAGGGCTGTGTCAGCCGAGCTGTCAGAGGAGCAGCTGGATTCTTTCTGAGCCGAATCTCTTGAAGACAATTGAACACTTTGTCTGCTACCTCACCGGAATGAAGCTTGAAGTGGGATTATCTGGTTATCTGCTTATGCCCTTGATATCTGCTATGACTGACTCTGCAGCCCCAAAAACATCAGAGCTGATGATAGCACAGAAAAATACAGAAGTAAGATTCTTGGGCTGCCAGTAAAGCAAAGGCTGAAGAGGGGGTGCTTCAGGGTGCATAAAGATGAATTCCTTTCAATCCTGCTCCTGGAAATAAAATAAAACAGCTGGTGCTAACTGCTCAAAGGCAACAACAACACACACTGATATGCACTCCTAAAGGTTCTGTATGTTACTTTTTGCTAGAATTAATTGTTTTTTATCGCCAATGGCTGAACAGGTTGTAACATAGTCTAAAAGACTTCTCCATACTTTCTCGGTTGCCTGTAGCAGCCTGTGGACTGACTTCTGAGTAAAGGACTCAATTTCTTTCCTGGAAAATCCAAAGCATGTGACATCCACATTTCTGAATGCCTTGCTTCTCTTCAGTTCCGCTACAGCGCTAAGTGTGTACCAGTAGTTAGGGTATGCTAAGAGATGGAGACCGCTAACATCAACAAATGACTGGCACCCACCACAACACAGAATGCACACATGCTGTTTCCGTTATGTACATTTTGCAGCAGTGGTCCAGCAGAAACAGACCTTCACGTAGGCCCTTGAGAAACTTAAGTTCAGCCGATCGTCTGATCCCAGACCACCCTCTCGATCACCCCAAGTACCAGATCAGCACACTTTGTTGCTGCCATTGGCCAGCGGTAAACCGGGAACTGCCCATTGGTTCGACATCCCATTGTTCCGACCATATTAAACTCATCGTTCTGAAGTCCGTTCTGAAATCATCATGATGCCCTGTGGTTAAGGTCTGGTTAGGTTTAGGCGCAAAAACCACTTGGTTAGGGTCAGGAAAAGATCATGGTGTGGGTTAAAATGAAAAAGAAAGTGACAAACACATAAGCCGTGAGCCTGCTCCGCCTCAAGCTGGTCGCGGCGCACCATACGCCCGCCGCGAGCCGTTCAGCACCGCGGACAGTCGGACTAATGGGATGTCGAACCAATGGGCTGTCGAACCAATGACATGGACCCCGGTAAACCTTGGGGCTGGCGTTTGTGCTAGTTGAATTCGAGATGCTACAGTTGCCAAGGTCTGAGCTGCCATCTGCTGTTGTCCCAGGGAAGTGGTATCATTGAGGTGCGGAGTGAGATGAAGGGACCGCGGGCTGTGCTAGCTAGTTGCCAAATTTGTGGTTTAATAAACAGGAAATCCTTAAAATGTAGTGCTCCACAGTGCTGAAAAAACTCCAACATCAGAGGAAGCGCTGACATGCGGAATATATCATGATATTGTGGTTTTAGCTGGCTAATGTTGCTAACACAGACGATTTGCTAGCTAGCTAGCTAACAAAGCAAAGTACTGGCTAATAAACGTAATTTAAGTCATCCAGACTCCAGGTATGATTTGGCTGCTTTACTGGCTATCTTGCTGTTTGCAAATTACTTTGTCAGCTAATGTGAGGAAGCAATCCAACACCCGATCAGTGCAGGATAGTTAAGTGAGGCCTACAGCTAGCTTGCTAATCGCTAGCAAAACACTGAATGGATTTGTCAGTTGGCTAGCTTGCCAAAAGCTAATGTGATACATGATACTAAGTCAGTTGGTGTTAATTTAGCTGACAATAACAGATGTAATGGCACAAAGTGCTTTGAGAGATGCAGTAGCGGCTGACGAAATATCTGTAACCTGAATGAATGTTAGCCAGCTTGCTTACTATTCTACATGGTACCTCGAAACAACAGCTTGCAATGTAATTCGCACACAGTAAGGTAGGACGATACGATACGATACGATACGATATGATACAATATACTTTATTGTCCCACTAAGGGAAATTTGTCTTGGACTCAGCAACTGTGCCATAAATGCCTTGACAGCCAAAATGACAACAAACAATACATCAGCAGCCATACCAACCCAACAACAATTACATGACAGTATTACACATATCCCATAACATTGCACATAACACATACATATGCCATGCATACATAACACATGCTAAAAGATCACCATAATAAAAGCACTATAAAAATGACTGCACAATCTTCGGCCTCAAGCAGAATTGTTTAAAAGTTTGATGAGGTTGGAACAAATGAACTCTTAAAATGGTTGAGTTTGCAGTTTGGGACTCTACATCGTCTGCCCGAGGGTAGGAGGTTATATTCTAAATGAAGAATATGGGATGGATCAGTCACTATCCACTAGTATCATGGATCCAGCGGTCCAAATGAAATATAAAACATTGCAGACAGTAACCTAACATTACTCTAAATATGATTAAAATTTATTTTCCAACCGCCTTGTGTTTGTTACTGTTTTTGTCTACACCCAGGTGCTCTCTCATGGCTACTGAGTACGTGCACCGGAGTGCGAGCAACAGGAGGCTGACTGTGGTTCACATAAAGGCCTCAGAAAATTGTGTAATTTCTGAAAGTTACATACAGAACTTTTAAAAGCCACTGTCATTATAAAGTAACATAAGCCCTGATTTATTTTGTAGAGGATTTTACAGCTTCTAAGTTTTTCTATGACGTCTACCCTATATGTAAAGACCTTACACAGAAGATCAATTAAGACTGTCAATCTCATGAACCTGATGCTCAGTGCCTCAGATATTCTTTACCATGAGAGCATAAATCTAATCATTCTGTCCTGTTTTTACATGGAAAAACTCTGGCTGGGTTTAAAAATGGGCTGCCGGCTCAGCGTCCTAAATTTCACTGGGCCCTGACAGGTTGATGCCATATTTACTGTATGAAATATAATGCAATGAGATGTGGCTATTAGAATGGCTGTAGCTCTTTTTGATCAGAGTCCTCTGCAGCACAGAGCTGTCAGCGGAGCTCCGTGAGTTTTTTATTGGGTCGGAGATGCACAGCTCATCAGGGAGCCGGTGTAACGGATAGATGGATCCTGTGGGGTTCGTGTATACGAGTGCGACACAGACAAGCTCAATAGGTCTGGATGTTTCTACAGGGTTGCTTTACTTACTGTTAAACAACCCTTTACAGCGTGAAAATGGAGACACTAACCCTTTTGGTTGGGAGTGCCTAAATGAGACAAGATATTACATGTAAAACATGTTCTAAGGCTCTGTCTGCATTCTGAGCTACTCTGAGATAGTGAGCTTTAAAGTTTCACATCTGAAATAGAAAAACCGATGCACAGCAGTGTTCTTTCGTCAAAATGACAGGCATCCTGAGGGAACCTTAGATGTATAGCACTTTTAAATATTTTGTTTTTAGAGCAGGTGTTTTGCCTATAGAACCTCAATATGTGAATGAAGTTATGATATCTGGGAAAAGAAAACAAGTCAGCAACATGCTTTAATTTAGACACTAAAAGCTTTAGTCACATCAGACAGGGACAGATCTAAACCAGCTGTACAGTTGTAACGTTTCACCAACAACACAATTTAAAGCAATACAAAGGAATAAAATGTTCTATTGATTTTTGCTGATATTTTATCTCTTCATTTTATGTTGGTTCTCCATTAGTTGCTGTCCCTTTGTCTGCTGTTCATCTTTTCACTGCTCTTCTGCTCTCTTTTCTGTTGCCTCCACTCTTCTGCTTGGATAAAGGGCTCAGAAGGTAAAGTGGTCGTCTACCAATCCCAAGGTCAGTGGTTTGATCCATGGCCACCATGTGGAGGTGTGCTTGGGCAAGATATTGAATCTCAAATGGTGTGTTAGTGTGTGATAATGTTCTGTCTGATGAGCAGGTGGATTGTAGGACAGCCTTTGCCACCGCTGTATGAATGTGTGTGACTGCTGCTTATGTTGTGAAGCACTTTGAGCGGTTGCTACGACTAGAAAAATGCTACATAAATAAGCTAGAGTATAAATGTAATCCCTGTAATCAGTTTTTGTCTACTGAAGTACACAAGTTACAAGCAAAACAGACATGAACCCACTTCAGAGCACAGTAGACGTAGCCATGTTTAACAACTAGCAGCGAAAAAAAAAAATTAAATGTCAGACTTCTACATATTAAAACCCCAGTTATAATTGCTGCCATCTCAGTTATTAATGATAACATTAATCTTTAACAAACATTACCATGAGCAGTGTAATTAACTTCGGCAAGCTATCTTTCAAGCATGAGAGCTAATGTTAAAAATCCACTTTTCAAGTTCAAACAAGATAAAAAATGACTCTTAACTTAGCTGGCATCTGTAACAGTGCTGTTTACAATGTTATTCAATCAGGAGAGACTTAATTGAAAGAGATGCTTAAAGAGTAATTAAATTAAATTTATTGAGATAATGCACAACAGGAAAGTTGAAGAAAAATGAATCTTTGGCACAAAGACACAATGGTGATGTCATATTTTAAAGGGGTAGTGATGTTATGAGCTGAATGTGAGTCTTCCCAAGATGAAGTACAGACACTGGTGGTGGTGAAGGGGTGAGGAGCAATGGCTGAAGATCTGGATGAATGAGATGTGGAGCAGAGCTTCTGATTAAATCACTGGAAGGACCATCTTGTTGTGATGGAATAAGTCGCGTCGGTTTCGTCGAGTGTACCAAGTGCAGCATAATGCTGGTATATGACAGCAAAAAGACGGGGACCTCGACACTTAAGAGGCACATGACGAAGGCTTGCCATGGAAAGAAAGACGAGAGTCAGCACGTTTGTATCCTTGGGCTCACAATTACAGTTAAAGGTACAGGTCGGGCTCAGACAGAACATGCACGGGCTCGGGTGGGGTCGGGCTGGATTTTTTGGGCCCAATCTAAGCTCTAGGCTGCATTGATTTGACACTGGAGCCCCTCTAGTGCTGGGTTTGCATGTTCTCCCTGTGTCAGCGTGGGTTTTCTGCAGGTACTCCAGCTTCCTCCCGCAGTCCAAAGACATGCAAGTTAACTGGTGACTCTAAATTATCCATAGGTGTGAATGTGAGTGTGAATGATTATCTGTCTCTATGTGTCAGCCCTGTGATGGTCTGGCGACCTGTCCAGGGTGTACCCCGCCTCTCGCCCAATGTCAGCTGGGATAGGCTCCAGCACCCCCGTGACCCCCAAGGGGATAAGCGGTTACAGAAAATTAATGAATGTAATGAGAGAGAATGCCCTCAGTCAGCTGAAGACAGCCAGTCGTCCTAACTGAACCTACGCTAAGCTTCATTAGAATCATCAGCTGTGAGGTTTGAAAATGTCAGATTTCACACAATTTCATGAATTTTTTAGCTCCTTCAACCTCGGTCACAGAGCAGTGAAGTGACACAGTAAAGAGGCAGAACCCGATTGGTCATCTCGTGGTCATTCTGAAACCTGATTAACCCTTTCTTTTTTCAAATTACTGGGCCAAAAATGGTTTAAACTAAAAATGAACCTGAACAAAATGTTAATACCTTGTCAAAGAACAGTTTATTGTCAGTAACTAAAATACTATAATTTTAGACAAAAATGTCAGATCCTATTTGGCATGACTTAAAACGTCCCAATCAAATCACAACTCCTGGATTAAACGGTGAATTTTGCCATGTCATTATAGACTTGTAGGATAAGATGCGCCCACCCCTGCTTCCTATCCATATCTAAAAGCAAGACATTTGCAAGAGTTTTGCGTAGATGCGAATAAAGAAACGATACAGTTAGCTAGTTATGGCTGCAAAGCATCATCAGGCACAATCTGCCTCCACACCCTTGAAAGTTGGCACAAGAGTGGGCATCAAGTGCCTGACTGATGTGCCTCGCATTTCCCAGGTGGTGAAAAATGCAGCATGTGTCTCAGGCCTTAGGGCTGCACAAGGAAAATATGCAATATGCAATAACATTTTTGAATACCACTATAATGATATGACTTGCAATAACTACGCAGATATTAAAGTGAAGTCAGTTCTTGACTCAGATTTGCACAGCACCTCTGCTTGTGCCACGCCGTGTTTCCTGTATCCAAAAGCCAGCCCCTCTCTGGCATTCACACTTTTGCCTGCACTCATCTTGTTCCACATTCCTCCTTCATCCACCCAGAGTAGTACAGCAGCACTGGTCTAATAAACCTCACTCACATACGTACAGATTTTGACCAATTAGAGGATGTCTAACAGAGAGGGCTCTGTTCAACAGCGTTCAACAAATTTATCATGTTGTTACCACATTCAAAGTGCAGTATCGCAGTGTTTCTTAATGTGTTTATTGTGCAAGTTGACATGCTGATTTTAAAGAAATTCTTTTTATATTGTGCAGGACTAACCTGTATGTGCACTTACTGTATTTTTATGCAGGTCACCACATGACAGACAACACAGCAACACCCTCCAATTCTTTGGGGATAGCAGCTAGTGAAGAATAAGAACATAGGCTGAACCAAATAACAATGAAATAACCAGCGAGTCCTCCAGCCCAGATCCAGCTCCATTGTGCCAGCTGACATTGACGGAAGCCCTGAGCCTTCCTATATGAGGAGCCCCTAATATCTCGCAGCCTGCTGATGACTGTGCCCTTTCTTCCCCTTTTCCCCATTGTGTCCAATCCACAGATTCGATTTACAGGCCTTTAAAAATGATTCAAACTTTTATTGCACTGCTCACTGAACAGAACACCACTGAAATGAAATATCGGAGGAACAAGGCAGACATATTTTATTTGAAAGTTTTACTCACTTCTAATGTCACAGCTGGCACACAGCGCAGGGTCAGACTTTCATTGTTTTAGTTTTTAAGCTCCATTTTGCTATGGCTGTTAAAATATATTTTACTATTTTCACAGGGGAAATGGGCAGCACTTTTAAAGGACACTGATATATAGTAGACGGTCATGAAAGGTTTTAAGCGAAGAGCCGTGTTTTGATCATCTCCCTCCATTCTATCTTTCTCTCACTTTCTCCAGATTAATTGGATGCAAAAAAAACCCCAAGGCCAAAGCAGTCACTTTGTCTCAGCAAGAGACAGAGTGAGGCCAGATACAGATCCATTTGAGACAAGATGCCAATAACACACAGTTATGATGCATTTACTTACTGTACTGGATGTGATGGAAGTGGAGGAAAATGGCTTGAAAGCTACCTCTAATGACATGCTACATTATGTATATTAAAATAATTATTCAGACCTCACGTTGCGTAAATGTGGAGGAATTATTCTAAGAGTAGAAGACACTCTCCAGCCTTGCCCAGGGGCACTGCATTATATATACAGTACAGTAGGTTAGTATTGCATTAATGTATAGGGAGAAAGAGGTGTGAGGTGGTTGGTAAACTGCAGGTAGTGAGCAGTAAACACATTTCTCATCCCGTGCCTCTCATGGCAGCGTTGCAGTGAACTCATTGATCTGCTCACATGTTGAGGAGGGGCTGCTAAATCACACTTGGGAAATCATCTCTGACCTAAAATGTCACCAGTGGATTTCCACGTGTAAAATGGGCAGGGGAATGGAATGTTAAGAGGAGAGGACAGCCTTGAGAGGATTGTCAACATGGATTTCCTGGATTAGTGTTTGGGGGCAGTGGTGCGGAGTTACTGAAGCTGTGTTTGTGGCTACGGGACGGTAATTAATTAAAAACGTTTGTAACGCACCCTGCTCCGTCTGATAACGCCAATGCTGATGCAATGTAGTGAAGGAGGAGGTTATCTGAGCAGACCGTGCCCAGAAACTCATTTCATTAGGCCGGCATTATCAATGCTTCTGCATCTTTTCTCCACATCTCTCTTACTGTTATTATCAGCCTCCTCTAAAAACACCGTACCGTGTTTCTTAACCGTCTCCAACCTTCACCACTTAAAATTCATCCCATTAAAGTCCAGAACAGTCAATTTACCAGCATGCTTTAATAGATGAGTCAGGAGGCAGGACTTAGCGGGAGATTGGAGCCGATTGCGCCCCTTGTTCTGTTCATTTGCACAGACCCCGGTTAATTGACTCCTGAGCAGCGATCCATTGGACACACACTATCTGCTGCCAGCCTCTTCCTGACCCCTCTCACGGCAGGGAACAAAAGAGCAGCCATTGTTTAAACAAACTGTTTGTTTTTGTCTGTGGCATGTGTGCAGGTACCTGTTTGTGTGTGTAAAACAGAGATAGGGAGAGAGACAGAGACAAAGATGTTTTTATCTGCTGCAGGGATAATGAGCAGGACGAGTAACAGGGAGATGAGATCAGCAGCAGAAATGTACGGTACGGTAAGATTGATGTGGATAGCAGAATGTGCTTAATGTAAGTCAGCAGCTGATTCATAGCTCTATAAAAGGAGAGAGTATGCAATGAACATGTCTAATTTTCTAATGATACATAGACAGCTGCGGCCTCTTATCTTTCCAGTTGTTCGACAGGATGCTATGGACATGCAGATAAAGCAGTAGAGTTATTGCACTGTACTTCTCCAGAAATTACCTACACTTTTAGTTGTGAAACACCTTTAAATATGAACCTGGACAGGTGAACAAGAGGTCATTTGAACTCTCAGGTAGCTAATGATTGGACAGTTTTGGTGTCAGTAATGCTTCATGTAGGGAAAACAAATCCTGGGGACAAAGTCATGCAGCACATCACTGCACCTTATGATTATATTCATCTTTTCTAGTGGTCACAAAGAGCTTATAAAAAATGAGTAAGCATTTTTAGTCAATTGCAGTTGTACTTTCTAGTGACGAAGAGGCAAAAAACAGGCATTTTGTAACATTACTGTATTACTCACCGTGTGGTTGCTGCATCTCACTTGTTCCACCTACTTGTTATTGGGGAACTGCTTGAACATATGAAGTAGGACACAAAGACCAGACACTTCTGTTTTCTTATGTATCAAGGTAAATCCCCACGGTTAAGCACTGACACATTTTTTAATAGCAACAAAATGATCCTGTTTAAATATACGTTATACATTGGTTTGGAAGAGTTTGGAAGATTGCATTCTTAGGCCCTGTTTTGCGCATTGCAAAAAGTGAGGCGAAAAACAAAAAAAAGCTTGCTGGGCTTTTTTATTAATGCCAGCAACCACCCTATCACCTCCTTACCCTAACCTCCCCATGTAATCAATCTACCTTTTATTTTAGCTAGCTAAAACTACCTGCTTATTTTCACAGTAATTAGCAGCTAGTTACTAAAATGGACAGGCAGAACGAACTTGCTCTAGCTGTCACTGAGGGTGAGAGGCTGTCAACAAATAGTTTGCTGGCCACAGGGAAACAGAGATATGTGCAGGTACATGAGACCCTAAAAAAAGAGAGTGGATCATGGGGAATACCACCAGTGTCTCCTCCACTGTTACCCAAACTGTAAACTTGTTGCAGTGACCACCACAGGAGGTCTGCCTTTCAAATCATCTCACTGGACAATTAAGTTTGTTCGACTTAAGGCTCACACAAAAAACCCTAACCCAACAGCACAGAAACACCATACATGTAACAATGCAAAAACAGCAAGCAAAAAGCCACCTCCAGCTGCTTAAACGTCTTCTGTGTAATCGGGGTCTTAGGGGTTCCAGCATGATCTCATCCCTTCATGTCATATTTTACTGAAATGAAGCCCGGGGAAAGTGTTTTGCATCGTATCTTAATGCAGAAGGGGTCGGCAGTAGAAGGGTTTGGCAGTTAGGTTTAGGTAACACAACTAAGTTATTTTAGGGAAAGGCTGGGGATGCCATTAAAAAACCCGTCTTTGACTGGTACAAACATGTCTGGTAAGGCAGCGGTGTGTTGCGAAAAACAGCCAGCTATGAGTGGCGCAAACTGCACAACCGATGTTGTTGTTTGATTGTCTCGAATGCCAGTTTCCTGGGGCAAAGTCCTGTGTGTGTTTGACCTGCCTGCCCTGAGCAGACTCACAGTCTTTAAACTATGTCTGTTTCTCTAAACATCCAATAATGGCACAAATGGGTTTACATTGGAGTTTGTGGAAAGCCCGGTGCGTCTCACAGGGTGTGATGCCAGTGGCACTGCCCAAGTGGCGTATTTTGGCGCTGTGGGTGTAAAACCAGGTTGAGGGTTCACGATCAGTACATAAATTTAATAGTAATTCCTAGAATCACATATCTACTATCATAAAATCCTCCACAAATGAGCCACACCAGAGTCTGCTTGGGAGCAGACCAAGATCCACCACTTTAGTGCAGTTGTTGAGTCTGCACCAGAATTTGACTGTAGTCACTGACTATGTACAGTACTTTGTTCACTTGTTTGCTCCAAGCTAAGTGGCTGCATCACACCTCAAATACAGTTCACTATGTACAACAGTTCAGTCTGTTGGTAGTTGCTGTGATATTCACTTCAGACTTGCCTATAGACGCACAGCACATAAGGTTAATGGCTTAATAGCCTATTATTAAGGTCTGAGTGATCAGATTATTGTTGTTTCTGTGGCTTGGTCTTTTAATAAACCTTTAATGAGGATAGGTATGTTCTAAGCATTACAGATACCAGCGAGAGGAGCTCCACTACTAAAAGCCACTGATTCATTTAATGACAATGGTGGTTCAGTACAGTCACTGATGGTTATAGATTCGTAGACTAATGTGTGTACTCAACACTTCAACAGATTAAAGTCTGTGTACTAATGAGGCAAATGCACCAGAGTTTGTTTAACAGAACCAATCAGGTTTGGTGTTAAAGGACCCCAAGCCTTCATCAGGATGGTTACAGAAGTGTTTCCTTTAATCGCACCAGCAGCGACGTTTGTCAAATCACAGCTGGTAGGAAATTCTTGCTGAGTGCAACTTCGCCATGTTCTGCAGCTTTCACTCTTGCTTTGAATCTGAAGGCGTATCATACAGCTCTGACAGGTTGTGAAGAGTCTGGAATTTCAGAGATTGAGCTTCGCAGCCCCTTGCTTAAATTTCTGCCAGGGGTCAAAGGTGACAGATGAGCTTGTGACAGGTGACACAGGCACTTGTTGGCAGCTGTGCCACAGAAACAGGAGTAACCATGGCAATCCAGAGTGAACATGTCAGCACTGGAAGCCTGAACACGCACTGTTCCTACTCTATCATTATTCTGCTACGGATACGCCAGCTGGAGAAAGTGCCACAAAGTAGACTTCAAAACAGCCAAAACAATAACACATCTTGTAGAGTGAAACTGAACGATGCTGGAATCAATGTAACTGTGCTGAGTCCAAATATTCCCCACGTCTTTTCAACAAGAAGCATATATCTGGATGCAGCACCGCTGCTTAGTGACTTACAATTTTGGAAGCAGGGCATTGAATTTCACTCATAAATGTTTTAAAATCCAACAATATTTATGATCATCCACTTTTATGGCCAATCTATAGCAGAACCATTAGGCATGCATTAGTGAGTGAAGTATATTTGACCTAATCCTGGTCCTCATTGAGAAGTCAATAGCCTGCATTAAGCCTGCCTAAATAAAAACTATGGCCTGGTGATGTTTTTTGCGCCAGTCACTTGAGTACCACTTTCAAGACCCTCCCGCTCCACCTCCTGCTAATTGGGACATTCATAACTCGAACATGATCCCTACTGTGACTATTTTAAACCTCAGGGACACAGAGGAAGAGGCAGGAGAGGAGGAAGGAGACACAGTCCAAGAGAGAGGTAAAAACAGACGGTCACATTTGGAACAGATGTATTGCTGCGTGTTCAGTGAAAGGAAAAGTGAGTATGCCTCTGTAGCCAGTTCCTTTCCACAGTAGTCCCAGGAGTACAAGTATCCATCTAATTACCTCTCCTTCAAATGACCTTTATATTTATGAGTTTGAATATTATTTGAGCTGCAGCTGGATTCTTAAAATGCTCCGAACAGGCTTATCAAATTTGTGTTTTGATAATTACATCAAAGCAAGGAGCAAATGTACAAAAACTGGATTAGTGGCGCCATGGCAGCTTCTATGAAAACAGCCTAATAGGCAATTTGGCGTCCTACTGAGTGCACTTCTAAGGTACAGACTAAAATATGAATATAACTGTTTTCAAATGCCACAGTGTTCCTTTTTCTGCTACTTACTTCTGAGTCACGCACAACCGCTGAATACAACAAAAGGTCCGATCCAAGCATTCACAAACAAAGGATGAAATCTTCCCTACTAACTCCTGATTTTCACTCCTGAGAAGAAAGAGAAGTCTGTCGGCATGGTTCCACCTTCCCCGCTTTGACAGCTGGCTGGTGCAAACCAAGACTGCTGCAGTATTGTAGCTTTGGGCGTGTGTGCTGTGTTTGCGAGATAAATGGCGACATGTGGAAGACTCTCCACAACACTCCACCTCCTTTGTCACCTAGTCAAACTCTCGGGCTGCTCTGGATCAGCTGTCTGGCTGAGGTGAATGGAGACATGAGGGGTGGGATGGCTGTCAGGAACTGTTCCCAGCAGCCCCTCGGCCACTGCGGCTTATCACGCCCTCGAGTGTGTTATATCTCCGTCGCTCTCATCACGCCCAGGGATCTACTGGAAAGTACAAAGAGAAACCTTCCGCAAAACGATCGCCTCACTTCAGCCAAGATGTTTCACATGGCTGTCTTCCAAGAAAATGCACCAGATAGGTTTCAGTTATGGCAACATTGTCAAGGCAGGCTAATGAGAAGAGACAGGTTAAACTGATTAAAATGCAAATGACCCTTGCATTTTCCCCAGAGCTTCTAAATGCTTTTTCCCAGTGCTTTTAAGTGTTTTGAGACGTTACATGTCTACAATTTGAATCCAATTTATAGACATATTGACCCATGAAAATCACATGCAAATGGGATCAGTCGCGCCCAGGTTAAGTGAGCGATCTTGGCAGCGGGTGAGAACTTTACGGCTCACAAATAGCAAACGGATGGCTGGATGTGGCCTGCTTCAGTCCCTCTTTCTCTCTCTCTTCACTCTTCTTCCTCAATAACTCAGCCCTGGCATGAATATAAATGGCGACCGGTGAAGAGCAGGGACCGGGTGCCGGTGAATGGCTCTCTGCTCGGCCTCCGACAGCAGCGCTCCCCTAATGGGTTCAGCCTGACTGGATTCAATCATGTCCCCTGATACCCTCTGAAGAGGATGCAAATTGTCAATCAGACCTCTCTCCCCTCCCCTCGTGCTTCCCATCTTTCGCTGCTGTCTTCACCTCGTTCCCCGTGATCATCCTGCCATCATTCACCTTGCACTTACTTCCCATTTCCTCTTCTTACATCCTTTTACATATTAGTCCCACCTCCTGCTCGCATGTCAGGCCTGTCTCGATCTGCCCCCAAGATATTGACATGAACTTCATCCGGGGTGAATAAAAAAATGAGCGTGGAGAAGGTCATGTACATGTAGAATTCATCAATACATAGTAATGTGAGCTATAAAGGAGGCATCACTAGTCTAGGATGCATTTTTGAGTGTTTGTGCTGCACGTTAGAATCTGTGGCATTTTAAAAAATAAAAGCATCCCTCCTCTCTAATCATGGGGAAATAAAAACAGAAGATTTTACACGAGCATTTCTATTACTGAGAGAGGAGAGAGGAGTAACAGGTCCACTGACTCCATAAACACTGGACAGACCAGCAAAAATGAAAGAGGATAATTATGTTTTTGTTTAATCCAACCATTTTAGGCGAACAGCAACAGCTAGGAGGAGATGACATGTTTTGATTTGTAAAGGTTAATGTATTTATTGGATTGCTTCATAATGCAATCATATTTCATTAGCTTCATGTAAAAGCAATCAGACTGTGGAAGCACTTGCTGGGGGGCAGACCCAATGAGGAGAAAATTAAACATATTTCCACACCGGATGACAACTTAATCCACCCTGTGGGCTACAGGTGCACCCAACCTAAGTTCAAAACAGAGGGGTTCCTTCATGAGGCTCATTAGTTCATGCCAAACAATACTCAAGAAGCAGGCTGGGGTATCTTTTGTAGCCCAATGACTGAAGACAAATACCATGTGACTGAAACTTGGCCGGATTTCAGCTAGGACCTTTGTCTCTGTCTGAAGAATAAAATATATAGTTTCTCACTGCCTTTCAAAACAAGTCATATGTGTGTTTTCTGATCTGAAGCTCCTATGGTTAAGGTTAGGATGAGTTTACACTTAGGCAACAAAAGCAACTTCGATAAGGTTGCTGAAAGATGATAGATATGGCTAAATAAACTACCTGGTCAAGGTTTGGGAATAAATTTAATTTCAAAGCTTAATGACAAAAACAGTGACTCCTTCTCTCTTAGGGTGTGTTCTGGAAAAAAACTAAACATATATTAGATGTGACTTGAATGCATACAAAGTCAATGGAGTGAGACAAGTGGGTGCTAACGTATGCAGTGCAAATTGGGGCCAAAACGTGTACGTGCTAATTGAAAATGTTTCAACTTTAGGGTGAAAAGTAGCGGTAATCCTGCTGCTTTTAGTCTCCACTTCATTAGCAAACAAATGAGAGGAAAAAGAGAAAGACTGAAGAAAAAAACAACTAAAGTTCTGACAGCAGGAAGAGAGTTGTCACACGAATGCACTCAAACACACACACACATTTTACACAGAGATCATGCAATAGGGCCACTATGGAGTTCATTACTGTGACTTTGCTTTCTTACACAGAACCAAATAATGGCAGCATCTTGTCACCCCAGTGTGTGATTGCATCAGCATTGTTAGGGCAGCAAAAGAGACATGACAGGTGTGACATGTAACACAACAGCACTGGCCTCTAGTGTGACATATAACGCACTTTGTAAACAAAAACTATGGCATTAACTTGCAATAACAATCATTTACCGTGGCTGAGCTCGTCCCCTGCAGACATTTTTGGTTGCTGTTATTCTTCTTTGAGTTAGCTGCTAACTGCTGCTAGCTGCTTTTTAGATCGTCTGGTGGTAGGTCTTACACATAACACATCTTAAAATGTCAAACCCATCCCATCCATGGTCTCATCCTGCTGACTGTCGAATTGGCGCTGTTACTACCTCGGCTGCTGGCTTAAAGGCGAAACAACTCTGTCACCCCATTCCATGATTGTACCTTTTGTAAAGAACAGCGAGGCTGAATAACGGTGCAACATTCCCACCTTGAACAGGCGGTGTAAAAGGGGCTACACATTTGTTGTGTGCGTTCATTACTTCCTGCAACTGCCATTTAACGCCTCTGTTCTGCTTTCCACATGGACAGTCACACGGATATGACATGATGTGGAATCGTAATGGGGAAACATTCAATATTTATACTCCACACAGGTTCCTCCTTGCTACAAAACAATACTCTCCCAAGCTGTAGCAGTGTATCAAAAACTCCAAGGCATGGTGCCACATTTGCACAGATAGGCAAAACCCCCTTGCACTGGACGCAAATTTGTGTTGCCTAGGATACCGATGGCATACCTGCTTCCCCTGCCATTGGCTGTCTTTGTTGGATGGGTTGTTAGGGTAAGAATGTCAGGGTCGGCCAATCAGAGGCAGAGTAAGGCAGAGTACGGCTGGTCATGCCTTCACTATCCTAAGAAAAGGTAAATTCAGGCACAGAAGACATGTGAAGGGGCATGTCTGATGGTGTGATGCTGTTTTGGCCGAGTGGACACTCGTGACCCTTGTGGTTGCATCAAGCTTCCTGCTTAGCCTAACTGCGAATATGCAGTCATTTCAGTTGCTCTTTGGGTTGAACGAACACAGACTGCACACAGATACAAAGATGTGGTGCTAATAAGATGCCACACCTCTTTGGCCTCTGACCTTGTGAGGAAAACCGTTCTTAAGTGATTAAACTGAGCACTGCTGTAGTTTTTCTGAGGAGGAGAATTGCATTATAAACCATATTTCTACACTGGGTGACAACTAAATTCATGCTGTAGGCTTCAGATGGACCCAGATTCCTTATGAATTCAAGAGAGGTCTTCACAAGTCTCATAGTTTGCAGTCCATACTAAAGAGATAACAAAACACAATTACATAAACCGACATGTATGACATGCTAGGCCGAGGTGTCCTTGTGATTTAAAATGAACATTTCTCAGTTCAGTTTCTACCATTTCCCAATGTCAGACACATCCGCTACCTTTTCTCCTTCATCTAGAACAAAGTTGAAATAGAACAAGTTGCTGCTGCCATGATCGATGACAGGGGTGATGCACTGCAATTAGCTGTGATGAATTGCAAGACTCTTTAGATGCTCTGTAAATAATTGATTTTAAAAAGAAACATCAGATGTAGGCATTCCAAAACTACAAGCATCAGTGTCAGCGGGTGATGTATGGAAGCCCAGTTAAGAGCCCATTTCCCTCCCATTCCACCGGGAGAGGAGAGGCCGCAGTAAATAACCACTACATTGCCAGAGGGGGGAAAAGGAAGCGAGTTGAGAGGAGTGGAGAAAATCTCCTCTACTCTCACTACCTTCCTTTCGTTCTTTCTCCCTCTGCTTCCTACTTATGCTACTTCGTGCATTCATTTCCTCCTGTTTCTCTCTTCCCCCCCTCCCATCTCTCCTCTGTATGTCTCAATCTCCTTTGCTTTCTTGCCCTCTCAATCCTGCTGCTTTCATTTCTGCGTGCCTGGCGGACGATTGCTGAAAGGAAGGTGGAATTGGATGCCTCCTTCACAGAGCTTTCCTTTGAGACTTGTAGGAGATTTTGTTTTGCTGGAGTGAGTTGTTACAGCTCACTGGCTCGTCGTCATCCAAAACATCAACTGTCTGTCACGGTCAGATGTGGCCCTCGAGAGTTCAAAGCATTCAGGACAACAAACATGCATCCATCCATCACGTCATTGAGTACATACACTTAGCAGACTGTGATTCATCTGTGACATGCTAAGATGTTTCTTTTTTTAATTTCCTGTTGTGATTTTCTGTCCTGTCCTGGATTCAGTTGCAGTCGTTATTATCTAGATTTGGTGAGTCACTCTAACAGATGTGTGCTCTATAATGCCGTTTTCAAGTATGGCTGAGTCATCCCTAGTACCTCTCAATGAACAGCGAGAAGTCCCTCTCTCCAACTCCAGTGAATCGTATTGGAAAAATGCAATCCTATGTGGGTGGAACTCTGGTGTTTGACATTCAGCCGTGGCTGAATCTTTCCTCGGGGCTTCACCGCTGCTTCTGACACATCATAATTGTCAGCGGAGGGAAAACGCTGAACACCGTTCTCTTGTGGCTGATGTAAAAAGTCACTTCAGTTCTTCCATATTACCCCAACCTGCTGAGTCACCAGTACATATAGCGACCGTGGCTGAAAACTACCCCTCGTTTTTTCTACCGATCTCTCCACAGCCAGGCAACAGAGGGTTTAATCCCTTCCCACAGGTTGAACCCATCTCCTTTCTTATCTCCCTCTCTTTCTGCTTCTCTCTGAGTGATGGACAGGCAGCTTGAGCCGTTATGGAACGCAGCCAGACAGGTCAAAGGTGAGCGAGCAGAATAATCCCTTTATGAATCCCTCCTCCCCCACTGAAGTAAAGCTGGCGTAAGGAAGGTCAGCGTGTAGGCTCTGTCCCTCCTCAGCATCAGCCAAAGATTGTACTGCTCTATTCACTCTCTTACCTTGAGAAGCACACCGCTGGCTTATCGCCCTGGAATTGGCTGTGCAGCATGAATGCAGCAGAAGAGAGAAGCCAGATGAATGTTTGAATGGGGCTCGGAGTGTGAATGCCTTACCTGTTTCACTTTATCTGCCGCCTGTGTCTCTCTCTCCTCCCTCCTCCTCTCTCTAACTTTTATCTCAATCTTTTCTTCCGCACATTCTCTAACTGTATGTGCAGGCAATTGAATCTGGCTCTGATCTGTGTGTTTTTAAGATGACCTGAGCAAAGAGTGAGTCTTGTTGAAAGGGATCGTGCCTTTTTGTACAGGTCAGCTTTGGATCAAACCTGCTCTACTGCAACACTGTGTCTGGGCAGATACAATATCAGTTGAGAAAACATTCAGGGACGCTGAGGCTTGTCTGAGTCAACTCTCATTTCTGCTGTTTTGCTTCTCCAATAAATGCAGGTCCTTGAAATACAGACATAATGAGAAATTGTGCTGCTTTAAAGCTACTACATATACCTGGCTGGGTTTTATAAAATAAACACACATTAATAAGAGCTGCAATAATTTATTAATGAGAAATAATCATTCTTTTACTCTTCCGCCAAAGAAATAGTTCCTCAACAAGCAACAGACGGACGCAAAAACACACAGGAGCTACAGAAACACAGTGGGCCCGAACGACGCATAGTGCGTCCAAATTCACACCTGTTCTTCTCTATTGATTTTCTCCGCGACCGTGCGTCATAGCGATAATCCACGCATATCACGTGAAACAGCAGAATCATAGCTTTCCGACAAGACCACTTGTCGGTAGTCCAATGTTTTCACAGCGAAAAAAAATGATAAAGTTACACTAAAATTATGTATAACAGAGCTTTCATGCAGCTCTGCACACACATTACTGTTGGATGGATTACTC
>NC_065529.1:22179801-22185070 GCF_006386435.1 Epinephelus moara
CATGTTTCTTTCAGATAAAACACATTTTTGACTTGTGAATGAGTCAATGGAATTTCTTGCAATAATGAAAAAATACTGGCAATCATGTCCGCCTGGCACAAAACACATGTTTTGGACAGCTGTGAAGTGACAGAATGTCCCAGCATCATGGTTCTTATATTACCAGATTCCAGAGAGTCTCCCCTCTTCATATATGGTAGAATATGTCTTTTTCCAACTTGCTATGGTGAGATACATGTAAAAATGTAAAAGTTTAGTCACACGGATTTGTTTTTTTCATTGATATAAAAATTAATATAAAATACAGGCACATAGAAGGACATGTAATGATGGCAAATCCTGTTAGCCCAGATTGTCCTGAAAAAAACAAGATATAGCATGTGTATGTAGCCTTTACAATGACTGTGATATGAGCTTAAAAGTAAAGGCAGTAAAAATACCTCAAAAACGCCTAGGGCCCATAGGGTTAAAGGTTATTTATGTGGGTTGACTATTTAGCTACATTTATCTGGATATCTCCATTAATTGTGCAATTGCTGAAGTAGTGTTCAATTATGTTAGCGCTCCTCTTTGCTAGTACGGGGGTGTCTGACTCTGGACAGGTGCGTTTTAATTGCGCTGTGGCAGAAGCAAGGATGTTGCTCCAGCATTTTCTCTACACTGTAACAAAACAAACATACATCGTCTGCGTAGTTTCTCCGCTTTGGATGGAGATAAAAGGCCGGTGGATTGGGTGGCAGCAGTGACAGATATTTCTCCAGTGAAGCGACAGGACACAGTGGGTTCCCTGGCTGCTTGAACATAAATCCCCGCAGACACTTCGCTTCAACCAATCACCACCAAAGTTTTATCATCTGTTCCTTGTCCCATTATCAACCTTTCCTGAAAATTTCATCAAAATCTGCTGAGAACTTTTTGAGTTATTTTGCAGACAAACAAACAGACAAACAGACCAACCTTAGCGGAGATAAAAATAACAGAGAACATAGCATCAGTGTGGTTTGGTTGACCTTCTGTGTGTGAGCAGTGAGTTCGCTACATTCAACAAGCTCTCTTAGCTCTTTCATTCTCATAGTTACATGAATAAATAACTGCTGAATGCCATAATCACATAAACTAGGGCTGTCAAAATAACATATACATTTTGTCATATGATGGAGGCAGGTGAGATGACGCTGTTTGGCCGCATGAATGGAACATTTACATTTAAAAAACGCCCGGATGGAACTGTTGATAGGAGCACTGTTCTCTGCAATTTCTACCCTAAGGAATTATCATATCGTCGGAACTGCAAACTTGCAATATCACCTCAACGCAAAGCATTTAGCAGCGAACCCCGAGGTCCAAGCCAGCACAGCCTCTGATGCTAGCGCTAGCAGCTTGCCTCATCAAGCCACACTCGACCAAGCGTTCAGATGCAGAGTAAATCTACCTGTGACCCACTAACTAACTCCCTTAAAAGATGGATTGCAATGGACTGCAGACCAGTTTCAGTGGTAGAGGATAGGTGTCCAAATTGTGTCCAAAAAAATGAAATTCATTGGAATTGACGTTTTTTAAATACTTTCACAGCAAAAGTTGATGTATGCGATTAATTTAGATGAATTAATCACAGAGCATGTAATCAATTAGATTAGTTTTTTAATCTCTTGACAGCCCTTATAAAAAGTAACATTAGATCTTATAGCATCAGTGCTGTCTCGTTGACCTCCTGTGTGTGAGCAGTGAATTCACTACATTCAACAAGCTCTCTTAGCTCTTTCATTCTAATAATTACATAAACAACTCTGCTGAATATCACAATTATATAAACACAAGCCAAACAGCTGAAAGAAAAGTAAGTTTTAAACATTTAGACGAAATCAGCATCCCAGCCCACCGTCAGGTACTGCTCGCTGCTGTGGGCATGCGCTTTGTGCTAACGTTAGCTGCTGTTAGCTGCCAAAAGAGAGACTGGTGTGCACTGGCTCGTTCTTAGGCTCAAGGAGTTTGTATGGATTGTGCTGCTGGGTTAGCTTCTAACGTGAGTCTGTGGCTGCGTGGCGGCTCATTCTTTGGTTGTGTGTGTGCTTTGTGCTGCTTCGCGGTGGCCTGTTCTTCGTTCCAGCTCCTTCAGCAGACATGCCCCCAGTGTCTCGGAGCATAAAATACTGTTTTTTTCCCCACAATTTTGAAACCTAATTCTAGGCGATTTTTTTTATTATTTAAATGTGGCTCGGTGGTGGGTGACACATTTCTCTGTGGTGTGACATAGTTATTTTTGAGCTACCCGAATATGACAATGGAATAAATTACTTTATGTAAAGGGTAGCTTGTTGAGATGAATCCACAGAGAATTACCACACAGTTTTGCAGTTCCCCTCAGCTCTACAGAGGTATTGGTAGGCTAACTGCTAAATAAGAAAGCTTGAAGGTAGAAACTAAAATTTAACTCAGATATTGTCAAGTCCTGTCATCTCTCTTGTGTGAAATTCTTTTGTGATAAAATACATCTCTGTTGCCGCAACTTTTCTTGTATTGGTTCACTTTCCCGGCTCTCGTCAACGTCATTTCCAGACACAGCAGGCAGTTGTTTTCAGTGGAAGAGCTCTCATAAACTCACTATACACTGCCTGCCCGGAATCAAACATCAGACAAAGGAAGCTAGTGACTACCTGGTGAACACAGTGGAGCATTTAGAGCAACATATTTCCCTCAGGAGCTGTTGGACACAAAACTACCACTAAATGGAGAGTTTTCAAATAAATGGTAATGTCAGCCCATCCATGTCTGCTTGATGTGTGAATAGGCAACTCTTTGCTAACCTATTAACTGTATTTAATATGTTGCTGTCTAGTTTACAGCTTGTTGCATTGCACACCAGGTGGCCCAAAAGAGCAATTAGTGCAGGTTTAAAAATCAACACTAGTGTATGGATGTGAAAATAATGTGACATGCATTTTGTTGCTGGATAACTTATTCAACATTCAACTGTTTGTCACATTTCATTGTTGAAATTTGATTAATATGGTATCTTAAACCAGAGTCTTGTCACCAAACAGTCCATATCTGTATTAGAAAACAGTCAAATAAATAAATCACTCCAACTCACTCAGACTCTTTGATGGATTTGTAATTAGTTAAGTAATGTTTAGGAACATTGACAGCTGTCATTCTGAGGGTGCTTTGAGCAATTATATATTGACTACTTTTCCAATTTGAAAAGTGAAAAACAGCGGGTGCATTTTTTTTTTTTGTCTCCTTGTTTCTCATCAGCATCACTCTCTTTATCACGCTTTTTTCTCTCAGCGAGTCCCCTGTCTCATCAGTTTAATAGTGGTGTATTGAGCAAGGCATTTCCACAGGTGGTCTCTTCGGGCCAGAACCCAACCCCACTGTCCCTGGTCCAATTACAGCAAGGAGGAGAGGACATTTTTATTGGTCTGTGAGGGGACATTTCCATGGCTGCCATCATCTCCAGGAGTAGAGTCGTCTAGCGCTCAATTACTCCTCCATCCTGAACTGGCAAGGGGAAGAAAATGCCTCCTGCTGAGACCTGGTGAGTCCCAGCGCATTACCAGCACAGAATTTCTGACCTACTTCAAACACAAAAACCCCACAACTTATTTTCACTGCTACCTACAGTATATGATTGAATATGTGGCAAGTAATATTCCCTGGGAGTTTGGGTAGAGAGGCCCCAGCGCACAGACTCTTTAATAACATACTTTTCAATACAACACATAAAAAAGCATTTAAAGCAATTTCAATATGTTTGAGCGCAAAGATGCCATAAGCAATACATTATCTCAAAGGTGCCCAAAAACAAGTGAAAGCCATTTTCAGAGTAATAATAGCTATGATTTGTATAGCATGTTAGAAAACAACATAGACCTTAAAAAAAGCACTTTATATTCAAACAATCAAAAATAAAAAAAAATGAATCCATGCCAGACTTATTTTTTTTTGTATGCAGATGATTTGGTTATATTTCCTGCCTGCTGTACTGGTCCTCATGTGTACAGTACATATTTGCTTATAATGCTACTGACTTTGAATAAGTGTCAAAAAGAATAATATAAAAAGATGATAAAAATAGAAAATGTGCCTTTCTTGAATTTTATTTACACTGAGATGGTCTTAAAGTGAGCAGGGAAGTCAGTTGTCTTGGTCAGCTCTTTATATATATGATCGCTAATTAACATACGGACAGTGTCAAAGATTATCTGCTCAGTGCACCACTTGTGAATTATGTTCCCATGGCTTACTAGATGCTTCTTGAAATAAAAAGAGCAGTACACAGGGACTAGCAGTTGCTGATTTGTTTGCCAAGATTTATAGTGCTAGTCATATGTTCATCAACATAAATATGCCCACATGCCAGGCGGCGATAAGGGACCATATATAAATGCATATGCAGATAGCAGCATAATTGGTGCACTGGCAAACAGTATCTAAAGTTGCACAGATTGTGTGTCTGATATGTAGTGAGAGCTGAGGCATAAACATTCATTTAAGAGTGGGTGACAAGAATGGGTGAAATGGCTGGTGCCTGCAGACAGATCATCTAGATGGGATGCAAAACTGTGATCTCTGGTGTTAGAGTGACAAGCTGACCTCTATCAATTGAGATTTTTTACAGCAGCATAAGGGTGTCCTACAGAGTCCATCAGAGGTCATTACATATCCAACATTAAAAACCAGCCATATGGCTTTGCAGGAAAGTGAAACATTTGGTGTTATTGGACTTCAGAGACAAATAAATTTGCATGTGGCATTTTTGTGGTGGAAATGAAGTTCTTTGGATTATTTGGCTAAGTAGCATACAAATACAAATTGTAGGGGATCTACTTCAGAGCCAAGAGGAACTCCTCGACATTAAGTGTCAGTTGAGAATGCAGAACATTCAGGTACCCTTTAGAGAAATAGAGAACCATCCAATGGAGTGCTGTGCCTGAGACTCCTTTTAAGTCCCCTCACCAGCATCAGTAGCAGGAAGAGATCCTTAGTCAGTTTTTAAAAAAATAGCTTATCTTGTTTCTAATGAAGGGTTGCGCTGAACTTGGCAGTGTGCCAGTGTGCCAAGCCCAAGATTTAAACACCAAAATTTTCTCTTTGCCTTGATCGAGGAATCTTGGAGCACTGAGCAGCTGACCAAAGGCAACATGTCCTCAATGGTTCACGTGATATCCAACGAATTAGCACCCCACGAATGACGTTACATACTTAACATTAAGTTACGTACCATGTCTCTTTAGTGATAGCTAGTGTGTGTGTGTGTGTGTGTGTG
>NC_065529.1:22185234-22310450 GCF_006386435.1 Epinephelus moara
TGATGCATGCTTTTATCTCCTGTAGGTTAGATTATTGTAATGCCCTGCTCTCTGGTCTTCCCAAAAAGAGTATCTCAAATCTACAGTTATTACAGAATTCAGCTGCACGAGTGCTGACGAGGACCAGAGGGCGGGAGCACATTACACCAGTTTTAAAATTGCTGCATTGGCTCCCCATGTATTTCAGGATCGATTTTAAGGTCCTTGTATTAGTTTTTAAATGTCTTAACAGTCTTGGGCCTTCTTATTTATCTGACCTACTTTTACCATATCAAAGTTAGGACTAAAACACACGGGGAGGCGGCATTTAATTATTATGGCCCCCAGTTGTGGAACAGCCTGCCGGAGAACATCAGCGCTGCAGAAACTGTTGATGTTTTTAAAAAGAGGCTCAAGACTCATCTTTTTAATCAGGCTTTTAACTTATCTCTTTACTTATCTATTTTAAATTCCTCTTATAACCGATTTATCCATCTATTATCTATTTTTTATTTATTTTTTATATTCTTACCCTTCCTCTTTTTACGTTCTTATCTCATTTAACCTTTATCTTTTGTTATTTTAGTTAGCTTATAGGTTTTAGTTTTGATGCATTTTATGTCTCTGTTTTAGATCATTCTTACCTAGCTACTAACTCAATTTTATGAGCTAAATAGCTTTTTGTTGGGTGGGAGGGTTGGGTTTTCTCTTTTGTTTTTGTTTTCTGTTTGGATCTTTGTTGTTTTTAACCTCTGTGAGGCACTTTGTGTTACTGTTGTATGAAAAGTGCCATATAAATAAAGTTGATTTGATTTGATTTGATTTAGGCTAATTTATACAATGTAAAATGCCATAGGCTTGCGCTAATTATGTTAGCATGTTGTATTTGTGGGGAAAATGTGNCTGTTTTGGATCTTTGTTGTTTTTAACCTCTGTGAGGCACTTTGTGTTACTGTTGTATGAAAAGTGCCATATAAATAAAGTTGATTTGATTCTGATTTGATTTAACATTACGTAGGTTAGGTTTACACAAGTAAAGTTACTTTGGTTAGGTACAGGAAAAGAAACATGG
Source organism: Epinephelus moara (assembly GCF_006386435.1). Classification (NCBI taxonomy): domain Eukaryota; kingdom Metazoa; phylum Chordata; class Actinopteri; order Perciformes; family Serranidae; genus Epinephelus; species Epinephelus moara. Next base: position 22,186,286 of record NC_065529.1, read on the forward strand.
CGATGACGTACCTTAAAATGATTCAAAAAATCACTTGGTTTTACACAGTTTGGAACTCTGGTCTCCTGGGGAAAGTCCTGTATTTTGTGACTCATTCAGCATCCTACTGCCTCCTTGGGTGAACTACCGTCTTCTTTATTCTCGTGAATGCATTGGTCATGTGTTCACAGCCTTCCCAATTATGTAAGTTATATATGTGTCGCTGGTTCATGATTGCATGAGATATATTGTAGTACATATACGTACGAACAGGGCATAAGAACAGCCTGCCAAAGGCCTTGGAAGAGAACCACTGGCACTGGCCTCATGACCCTATGCAGCGACAGCAAAGGAAGCAAACTGCTGTAAGGGAAGCAGGGAAGCAGGGAAGCAGCCTCAACTCCAATTCAGGTTGCCAACAGGTCTACTCACTCCAGCAACTGACTGGCAGGTGTATATGGTCTTCAGCAAGCAGATTTGACACCACTGCATTGACGTCGCTGAGGCCTGACATGGTCATACTGTTAGAAGTCTCAAAACAGAGGTTCATGTTTGAGCTGACAGTACAACAGCTGATCACAGAGCTGGAAACAAAAAAGCAGACTCAAGAGACAGAGCTGCCGTAGTAAAATCAGTCCTTACCTTGTTCAGGGGCAGGCTTAGTGTGAAGGCAGTCAGGACAAGCAGACAAATCGAAAGGGCTATAGCAAGCAAGCAAGCAGGCCATAACAACATTGAATGCCGAAACAACATACACAATCTGGCAGAGAAGGATCACTAGTAACTATATATGTGCCAGGCACTAATGGGATAGTAAGGGGCAGGTGCACAGACCGATGACAGGTGATAGCTAGGGATGCAAACCACCATATAACACAGTCACACACATAATGCGCCAAACCACCACCACCTGATCCTCTCTCTAAGACTTTACACAGTGGTGTAATGTCACTTGACTTCTGCCTTTGCTTCTAATATAAACATAAACACCAGTGAATTAAAAAATGGCCCAATTATAGAGGAGTGAAGTGTGTCAGTGAGTGACTGACTCAAATTTGCCTCTTGATGAAAATGAGAAAGTAATTAGGGACGCGGCAGCAAAAATAATTTATGTTCATGGCTATGAAATAACAATTTGGCTTTGTGCTTCCCTTCTAGAGTTCATACTGACATGTTAGAGTTTATTCTCCCAGGATCTGCTGACAGTAGAGAATAGCTAGAGGTAAAGCCCAAGAGGTTTATGTGTGAAGAACTGTATATCCACGAACCTTACCCTCTACACTTAAAATTCCACTGTTACAAATCGACAATATCCTCAAAGCCAGGTTCACCTCAGTAATGAACACCTGTGAGCAAAAGCAGAAAAAGGGCGCTCTGATAAATGTGAAATAAATTATTTCTACAGATCAGGCTCCTTCGTTTCATTAATCATCTTCTTCCCTTCACCATCCACCACTGAGCAAGAGTTGCCGCTTCATACTTCTTCCAAATGAATTTTCTTTCACTGCCTTAATCTTTCCTTCTTTTTTTGCTATTTTCTTTTTCTCCCCGTGTCTCTGCCTCCCTGTGTCACTCTGCCTTTCTCTCTGATAGAATGTTTTATGGAGGAAGTGTCTATGGAGAGCAGGTTTACTAACACAACAACTCCCCTCATCAGATGAAGAAACGCTTGGTTTGCTCCGGTGAGAAATATTGAGACGTATGTAGGAATAATAGTGGACAAGGGCTCATTTTTTGAAGGGGAGCAGAAAGCGACTGGGGGGGGGGGGGGTGTTTAAAATGGTATTTCGGTACAGCTAGCGGGTGCATATTGAAGCTTGTTGGCTGCACTGGTAGGAAGAATTGTATTAGCCAGAGGGAGAAACAGAAAGAAAGAGAATGACAGAATGAGAAAAAAAGACAGAGAGCGAGAGAGCGATATTGGCAAACCCTGCTGTTTAACAGGGCTGCCCAGATCCAAACACAGAGTTGGCCAGTGATTGGTCGGTTGTGGTTAGGTCTTGGCACGGGCTGCAGCGACAGCTGTTTGGAAATGATGGAAGCCCCCGAGAAGGGAAACAGGGAAGAGCGGGACCACAACAACAATCCAGAATTACTGTGAAATTCTGTTGTCCCAGTCCATTCTCCCAACACAGCTCAGACCGAAGCAGAATGGAAAATAGGAGACCGCAACAAATCAACAAAAGGAAAAAATTAAGATACAAATGGGAGACTTGTGCTGGTACTGCACATTGCTGAAAGGAACATGTAGTAATTGGATGCCTTCAATCTTAAGTTCTCCTCTGAGGCTTGTTTGTGGGCCCTGTTTCATTTCACGCCTTCATCTCAGTCCAATGGGACAGATCATAGAGACATTAAGCGCTGAAGACCAAATGAAATTCAACCGTGCATGCTATTAACGCTTCTTACAAAAGGAAACATCCACAACTACGCACACGTACAAATAAGCCTATTTATTGATAATCAAGCCATTTTGTGCAAATATAGCTTGACAGTGTAGAAGCACTAATCAATGCGGTAATTACACTGCAGTCCCTGCCTAATGTGAATCTGGTCACTTAACATGTGGCATGCTTTAACCCAATGGAGATCCAGATGGCGGCTTCACCATTCATAATGGCGTTCACGTTAGATTATTACAGAGAACTATGTGAATACAAAGGACGCCGTCCAAAGGCAACAACACACATCAGCTCATAAAACAGAAATAGCTACCACACCACTCTTATTTTTCACCCAGTTTTCATCCATATGAGGAGGTCTCTGTTTACTGCTACTGTTTCACCCACCCAGGTATCACACACTGAGTAATCCAACAGAGTGAATAATAAATCCCTCCTACATCTCTTTCTCCATTTTGTTACATTGTGTTTTTCTCCATTCAGTCTCTTCCTCCCCAGCAGATTGTAACTCTGTGGGGCTGTGCGCATCTGGCTGTCAAATCACACTATGGTGTGTAAAGAACGAGCAGAGGTGATAGCAGAAAAAGAGATGGTCCAGGATGCCCTGTGACATGGCACAGTGACCAGCAAGGGCTTATTAACCATCTAAAAAAATTCTACCTTTTCTACTAGACAACCAGATAACAGCAATCGAGATATTTTTGTGAGACGTACATCGACTATATTCACACATCACAGCATACAAAGAAATCACGGTGAAGCTGCAGTTCTGAAACAAAGTTTTCCCCGATATTCATCATCAAGTTCATCTGTCTGTACTCCCCTACAGTACCAACACTATCCTCACTGTCTGCCAGCTTATTTAGCCCCTCAGCTGTGTATTGTTGTGAGTAGCATAGGCTTCATTTTCTGTGAAATGTCAGACTGTGAGTGAGTCAGCCATGGCAGGTGCGTGGGATTGGCATATACTGTAAATCTCTGGTTAACAGTATAATGAGTTAAAGGGGAGCTTCTCCACATGGAAGAAAATGTGTTGGAGGAAAACATATTCCACACAAACAGGACTGGTTGCATGGCTTAAGCGCACGTGCACACACCCACACAAGCACACACGTACAAAAGACAGTGGACAGTGGATGCCAGCAGATTCAGTTTGTGAGCATGTGACAGAAGGATGCTCACAGGTTCTTCTCAGGCTGCCGCTGCGGATACAAGTTTGTTTCGGTGGTGGGAAACATCCCAAAAAAGGGCAGGCCGTGAAAACAAATCCCCACTCATCACCACAAAAACAGGTAGAAAGAGCCACAGCCAGCTCGTAATGGGTAATATGGTGATTGAGGTGCCCTGATGAGGTACTCTGCCTTCTATTAAAAGTGCTGTGCTTGGAGCATATCTCACTCTCACCCCTCAAACGCTGGCAGGCGATGACTAAAAGAGAAACATTCAGTCATCCTCGCTCTACACCCTCTCCCAACTAACACACATGCATGTGCAGACAGATACACTCAGACACATTCAAAGTGAGCTGAAGGCTATACTCGCACGTCTCCGACATTGTGGGAAGGGGAGGTTGGGATGTAAAGAGGGGTGGGTTAATAAAGCATTCTTCATTTGCTGATGAAGTCTTGATGCAGAAGTGGGCAGTCTTGCTTTAAGACATGTGATCTGACTCTCTCACAGCTCTCTCTCTCTCTTTCCAGCTGGGCTACATTGTAATACACACACGCGCGCACGCTCACTCACACACTCGCTCTGCCTCTCTGACACAGACTCTCTACTTAGTGCGTTGGAGAGAGGACTGAGGCTCACACTATCAGCACAGCTTCTCAATGGGGGGACGCAGCCAAGAGCAGACAGAGCAGTCATTCCACTGGAGCCTTCCGCTGCGCGCGTGAGAAGGAGACGACAAGTGAGGGGGGGTAAATTAGCTCCCTGTCATCACAACATAGGAGTTGTACTGACGGAGAAGAGGCACAGACTGAAGGAAGGAGAGGACAAGAGATCTGCACGTATGTGGCTGATACAGCAGTGACATGTTCAGCCTCCCATCACCTCAGATCCTGGCCAGTTTGTGACACAGACCCCTGGGTGTTTTGCTTTTGGTGACTGTGCTGCCAAGGATTTCAAAAGGACCCGAGCAGCAGGGGTCCAGAGGAGGTGAATACTGAGGAGGGGAGAAAAAAACAGCATTTTAGATCTTTTTGTGCGGTGTTCGGCTTACCTGGTACTGGAATTTCAGGCAGGAATCCCTGGCTTCAAAGTATGGATGGATTTAAGACAGAGGAGTGAGTCTGACTGAGCTCCTTTCCTTGTGAACACACTGCTCAGGTAAGGGTGTGGGACTTTCGAGGAATACCTTTGGTGTTTGGGGATGGGATGGGTGGGGTAGGGGGGTTGATTTACGTGGGCAAGTGTATGTTAGGTAAAGAAAAATGTGTATGAATTGAGAAAATGTGATGTGACTTGACTGGGAGACTGTATGCATGTGAGGAAATATGAAAAACAGCTTCCAGAAATATATCATTACACAATAATATACATGACCAGTATGTTATATAACTTTTGAACAAGTGGGTAAAATAGACTTCTAATAATGACAACATTGCAAGTGCATTACATCTAATAAAATGCAATAAAAAGTTGAGATGTAAATATAAGATGGCAGCCTAAATAATGTTATGACACCTCGATCATCCTCTGTGGTTTCACCCTGCTGTATGACAGCCACACACAGGCGGTTTTTAGGGACTCATCAGTGAAGTTGTCTCCCCAGCAGAAGTAGTGCAGGCTGCGAGAAACAAAACGAGTCTCATTTTGTTAAATCAATGCTGCACGCAGGTGCATCATGCGCCTGCAGGTGTGACTGCTGTTTCCACTCCTCGACCGCATCCACTCTCTCACGCTGGACTTAACCAATTACGCACAGAGGAGCTGTCCTCCCTCGCTTTATACGTGACACTACAAAAGTGAGAATAAACTGCTTTTCTTTCTTACCCGCATGGAAATAAACAAGATGGATATTTCTACAAAAGCTCTCGTGCGCAATGGAAGCGAGGCTGCAACATCGACAGGAAGAGTTGTGTTTTCTTGAAAGCTGCTTTCTTTCCCTCTGAAGTTGCCGCTAAAAAAATGATGCCCATGCCTGTTCGTTTTTATTTAAAGTCTACCGTGCGTCTCCACCTCTGGTAAAAACGCCGCTGGTAAGACCCACATTTTATTTTCGGCAAGAATGCCTCCCGATAACCGGGAGGAGCTCAGAGTATGCAATATGCTGTTAACCATGCAAGCGCAACGATATTCCTGTGAATATGAAGAAAGCTCCTTTTTCTCTAACCACACAGAAATACTGTGTGGTTAGAGAAAAAGGAAGAAGAGGAAAACATACCCATGGGACCAGTTCACATTTCCACAAAACCTCGGATTATGGTGGATTTAGCACAGGGGTGGGGATTTACAATGTGCTGTTCATAATTGTATGCTTAATTTTCGCTGAATATTAAGCAGTCTCAATGTCACTGAGGGCACACAGCACACGGGTAACATTTAGCAGCCTAATAGCCTTAATCTCAGATGCACATCAAAACACAAAGTGGTCTAGTTGGAGCACACAAAGCAAGCAGTGGCTTTTGGAAACAACTTACTGGATCAGGCCTGCTTTCATGGCACTTTGTAACATTCCTGTGTATACAGAGTCCTCATTTCACTCTGAGATTTCCGTGGTTTGAAGTTCATATTCAAGAGACTCCCTGGGGCTCACAGTCTGCTTTATATTCTCTTGTGTATTGAGATATAGTAGAATCCAACTTTAAAGGAGTGTTAGATCACACTGTCACATTAGAGCGTCGCATTCACTCAAAGAGTCACCACCTAAGTGAAAAATGACACATGTAAAACATACAGTCAGTGCCTGTGATATCTCAGTGACACAGTGAGTGATTTCGGTGCAATATACTCCTCTCAAAACTGATGATCAGTCCAGGGATTATTCATTTTCTAAACAGTCTAGCTAAACAGGATGCAGTCGGCAGAGAGCCACAGTTTGGCTTGGAGGAGGTGGGTTGATGCTTTTTGAATTTCCCACTGCGGGGTCCTGAATGGAGAGAAGCACTAATAACACCTGGGAAGGAGGAGAGCCTCATTATTCAATGAGGGCTAAGGCGTGTCTCCATATGCTGGCCCTCACCAGCCATTAGGCAGTCGCTGAACAAATCTGCGAGAAGCTGTTAGTGCTTAGAAATGCAGTCTTTTAGAAACTCTGAGAATATTCAAGGCTGTCCTGTTGCTGTGTATGGGACTGTAATTTTCACCATAAAATTATTACAGTCTGGCAGAGGTTATTTTCCTTTTTCTGCATTTCGGTATTTCTGCATGGTACAAGTCTGTTTCAGACTTCAACAGGTTTTAAGACAGATACTGACATGATTAACTTTCTGTTTCCTTGAAGCCTGTGTCTCCTCTTTTTATGTCTACTCCTAGTGTTATTATGAAGAAATACCTATGCACATACCTTTGAATGAATCATACTAGTAGACATGTTGTTCTGAATATTTCTAGGTGATGTCCACAGATAAAGCAGTGAACTATTTTGTGTCTTTTATTTAGAACACATTAAATCAAACCCAATGTTTGTGTTGTAAATATGTATGGAGACATGCTGTAATACAACTGTTTCCCTGCTGTTTCTCCCCCCGCTGTGTGCCGTCCTGCAGACACGGCCTTACCATGTCCTGGTTGCTGGCCATGTGGATTAGCCTCGGCTTCCTGCTGTTGTGCCAGGCCACACTCTACCAGACCATCCAGCAGCACCATGTGGCCCGGCCCGGTCGCACCGACATTCTCACCCTGGGTACGTGTACCTCTTTGTCAGATTTTTCGGCTTCACAGTACCAGTGTTAGAGTGCGAGACGGTTGCCCTCGATGGGGCAGCAGTTCTCAGCCCTGGCTGTTTAAAAGCAACAGCGAGAGACTGCTGCAGTATGTCAGAATGATTTGCCACGGCACTGTACTGTATCGTGATGATTCACCGTGCTCGCAGTCAGGCAAAGGCGATGACTACTAATTGTGCTTCTAATTGCATGTGCTTATATTTAGTCATACTTCATCTTTCTATCCGTATACATTCTGTGCTATTAATAGAAGGAATACGTGGACAGAGTGTTTGACTTTGGTTCTTTGGCTGAGCTGCAAAATGCTTTCAAATAAGGAGCATCTTCAAACATTGTGAGTTAGCTGGTAGGGAGTTGATCTGTGTGTGCAGCAAAGACTTTTTGACTACTACACCCTGAATCTAGCTGGCAGACTGTTACGAGTAGGACAAGCTGTAGGCAAAAATCCCTATTACTGTGCTAGTAGCCAAGGGAGCTTTGATCACTGTGGCTTAGATGGAAATGACAATTATGTTTCCCTCTTTTGCACTAGCAACGTTTGGCAATTAAGCCCGGCGCCTTCTGCACCGTAGGGGCAAAAGGGGAGGGTAGACGCCGAGGCGGATCTAATTCTCTGATTATGGAAAAGCTTACCAGCATTGCTTGTGGTGTATGTGGGAGTGTTACAGGGAAGGCAAAGGTTTTCTTGAGCAAAGCAGAGGCTTTCTTTAAGCTTCTAACAATGAGTGTGACTCCCATGCTGAACCCTCGTACAGAGTGGGGCTCTCTCTCCAGAAGCCAAGCGGCTGTTAAACATTGATGCTATCTTCTGCTTGGTTCCCTTTGTGTGCGTCGCATTGCCAAGCAAAAGAGGCAGTAATTGAAGCAGAGCAAGAGTGAGGGACGGAGAAAAAAAAGTCCAGCATTGAATCCTCCCTACTTGTGTTGAACATTGGTGACTTTAAGCAGCATGTCGGAGAATTGGCTTACTTTTGCTTTGGAACAGCTGACACAGGAAAATCCCAGCTATGATAGATAGAAAGTTCTCAAAGTATCTCGGTCCTGTTAATTGGAACAAGAGGGTGAGGGATGAGCGACAGAGAGCTCCGAATGAATTTTTAAAGCCTGGCTTCCAGTTTTTCTGTGTTTTTTTTTCTTTTTGACTGGTTGGCAAGTCGAGCTTGGTGCCAAAGATGTACAAGGAAGTGCAAGGCTCAGTAAGTGTCTCTTGAATAATGCAGTGGTCCCAAAGGAAAAGAAAGGAAAAAAAAAAAAAAAGAGCCCCCACCCCGCCACCCCCATCCTCTAACCTCCACCCCTGGCGTAGATCTAGAAGAGTCATCCAGGCAAAAGATAGTTATGGCTGAGGGTTCTCTGGAAGGTTTGCTGTCAGACAGATCAACTCACACTATGACTGCATACAACACTAAGCCGTCTACGGACACGCACATGCTCACACATTTACACACCATTTTCTCACTGAGGCCATTATGGTGTGGCATTTTCATGGGCCCTCTGGGGATACTGGAGCTGTGTTCAGGACACATTAAGTCTGAGAGGATGCAAGCTTACACTGTACAGATGGATGATAAACACACACACGCTGCTGATTTGATGCTTTTCAGTCTCAGATTTCATTTATTTCATTAGACTGATTCAGGCTGAAACACTCACGTCACCGAGAGGTAATCAAAGAGAGATGTTTTACAGTAAACCAACATTCCCACTGCGACTGATGATTCGTTACAGCGTTACTGTGTTTAGCACTCTCCAGAAAACTTTTGAAACTAAACAAACTGTGAAGGCTGACAGCCATAATTGGTGCTGACACTCATAATCGGAGTATATGTTATGATATTTTACTATCTTAATCAGCAGGCTTCCCAGGGATAATGGTCTGGGCGCTGGGAGAGAACACATCTCTGTCTGTTTTTTTCCTTATTGCTGCGCAGCAACTGTACAATTTACAGTATATCATGTTTTTTTAAGAGGATTAAGCTGACATCAGTCTTACTCAGCTGTGGGGTGGCGTTAACCGATCTAACCAGAACTGCTCTCTCAGAATTGAAATGCTATGATGAATATTTGAATTAGAATTGATTTTATAATTTGAGAAGCTCTCTGGTTTCATTGAGGCCAGAGCCCTTCAGATATAAATAGATATGGCTATGTAGGACGTAGCAAAAAAAAAAAAGAAAGATGTCTTGCCTTGAAAAAAATCCATTGGCTTTCATGCTTTTCTGTTTTTCCATAATCAAATAATATTTCTGTGTTTCTACAGCATGATGAAAAGATGAGTGTTATACACTCTGCCTACAGAAAATGAAGTTGTAAAATGCTTTTGTTAATGAAGCGTGAGAAAGACAAGATTCAAAATGTCTTTGCTGATAAACGGATTAATAGAAATCGTGTTTTATCTCAGACTCACACATGCCTTCAGTTTCCTGAGATTATTGATTCATTATCTTTTTATTGCTTGATGACAAGATAGGTGAAACTGCCTTCCTGTACCTTGCAACGTGACATGCTTTGCTACTGTATTGTCTTCTGGAGGATCACAGGCCAAGTTTTGAAGTGAAATAGGGGGTTGGTATTTGTAAGAAAACATGTCCTGAAATAAATTTTTTGAGGATCTTGGCGTACAGCCCGGCTGACTGTCTGAGAGACTGAGTGGTGCAAAAACTCACACACCATCCCACATAGACAAAGATACACAGACAAGGGGCTGCGAGGGGAAGTGAAGGTCATGTTGAGCTAGGTACAGATGTAATCCTCCGGCCTGTTGAAGCATCTAACAATGTTTGAGAAATCAGCTTATCTGCCTCCTGCAACAGTGAGCTGACGGTGCATACCGGGAAAAAAAAAAAAAATAAAAAAATAAAAAAAAGCAGAAGAAATGCGACTGCCAAGATAAAGTTTCAAGATCGCATTTATTTATTTTTTTCAAATGTTTCCGTGACAAATCGGCATAGTCACCGCTGAGGCAGAGATTGAGTAACGAGTTGCTTGACTGCTTCGTCACCTGCTCAGGAAGCGGCGCTGCTCTCTTTCCCATGAGCCTCTGCTTTCACACAGCCCTCCCCTGCGTCCCAGCTAGAGCGGCTGAAGATTGATGGTGGCCTGATTCTGGGCAGCCAATTCTGGTCTCTCAAGAAATAATCCACTACATTGACAGATGAGCTGAATGTGACATGACACACACAAGCCCGGTTCTGCACTCTCCCCACCTGCCAACACAGTGAGCAGAAGTGTTCACTGCCAAGACCGCTGCTGCACAAACCAGGCCACTCTTGACAGCACATAGTACCGGACTCCATCACAAGTCAGTAAAAGTGTAACCAATTTACATCGTCAGTGCATCGCTGAAGTTACCGTAGATTGGTGTTAAATTGAAAGCGCTCCCTAATGTGGCGCCTCCTCAGTATGATACAGTATTGTCATTAGGCAGGTACTGTATTTATTTACCCTTGTTCAGCTGCAGTATGCATACAGTAGCCATGTTCATAATGTATGAATACCCAGAGGGGCAGTCTGAATATAACAACACTTTAGTTGCTGCTTTGTTTTATTATGACTCTGACAGGGCAGTTTAAGAGAGTCTCAGATCTAATAGAACAACATGATTCCTGTTCCAGGTGCAGCTGTAAAACTAACTCTTCTCGCCTGTTACACTTTGATAGCAGTCTGATGCTGACGTTTTGTTTGACCTTTTTTTTGTGTGAGCTATGATGACAAGGCAGTACAGTGTATATGTGCACTCATACTATATTATTAAATACCTTATTGTTTAGAGGTCTAGTGTATAGGATTTAGGGGGATATATTGGCAGAAATGGTGATATAATAAGTGTGTTTTCTTTGGTTCATAATCACCTGAAAATAAGAATCGGATTTTTGTTACCTTTGAATGAGCTGAATATCTGAGCGTGTCCTTGTCTATGGAGTCCACCATGTTGCACTGCCATGTTTTTGCAGTAGCCTAGAACAGACAAACCAAACACTGGCTCTAATAGGGGCAGTCACTTTTTTCAATTGGCCCCTCAGTGAAGAGCCGAACAGTGTCAAGAAAAACACAGATGTTTAATGTGAAACTGCTCTATTTAGTGTTTTTATTGTTCATCTGTTTATTTGGCTGATAATTCAGCTCCTGGTAAAAGCCTCCTGAATGTCTGGATCTTATGTTATCAAAGAAAAAAGGTGAGCACACATTAGCAGGTGCCGGGATAGCAGCCCGTCTGCAATGAGCTGAACAGTGTCAGATTTGTAACATGACGCTGGTTTATTCAGTGTTTTACCAGTTTAATCATCTGGTTTATTTGTTTTTTAGTGGAAGAGACTTCTGCAGATAATTTAACTCCCGGTAAAAACCCTAAACTGCATAAAATAACTATGTAGTTACTGTGACATCACCCATAGGTTTGTGGACTGCTGTTTTGCAGCCTGGACGAGAGGTCATAGCTGTGAAGAAGTGAGGGGTGGTTTCACCAAAACTGTTTTTTGCACCAGCTGGACATGCTAACATGGGGTCCGTGGGGATTGACTCACTTCTAGAGCCAGCCTTCAGTGGCCATTCAGAGAACCTGCAGTTCTTTGGACATCCACATTGGCTTCATTTTCCAGCACAAGATGTTACTGCTTGGTAAAAACCTCCAAAACTAAAGTCCTAAAAGAATGCTAACCAGAAGTTCACGCTTGGCACATGGGAGACATTTCAGCTGGTTACAATCTGCAGTCCTCATCGCTAGATGCCTCTAAATCCTGCACACTGCTCCTTTCAATTACCTGCTGCTATATCATAATCAAAGGCTCAGAAAAAATGATTCATCTGTGAGTGGTAGCCATAGCCATGCTGATTCTTGGATGTACATAAAAGACCGTTGTGCAGTCAGTACACAAAATGGGTGATGGTATAGCTGAAAAGGATGATAACTAATGCAGTGGTGCTGCTGTTATGTTTTCATCCCCTGATTTGAAATAGCTTGTAAAGTCTAATCGCAGATGATTGGAAGGTATTTTAATGAGCTCATTGTTCAATGTGCCATAATGCTCCCTCAGTGTGGAAAAATCTTTGAGGTGGAAGAAAACATGTAATTACTTTGATTAGTCAAGATGCATCACATGGTCAAACAAGAGCAACAGCCTGAGCATCAGCAAGGATGTGTTGGGAGAATTAAGAAATGCATCTTTGACTTTAAGAACACAACATGTCAAAATACTGTAGTGCTCAACTTTAGCTTTATGTATCTATTGAAGCTCAAGTTTTTTTAACTTTAGATCTAAGGGCTGGAGTTTTCTAAGGAGGGAAAAATCTGACAAGATACAGTGTGTTGAAATAAACCTTGAACTTGATTTAGGATTGCTGTCTTTTGCTAAATGAGGACAGGGTAGAAGTCTGGAAGCCATACATACACACAGTATGAATTGATTTTTTTTTTCTCCTTCTTCTTTCCATTGGCGAACGGATGGCTGCTTCAGAAGATTGATGATTTTTCTGGCAGTGTTTGGGAATGTGAAGAAATTAGCTTCACTGGCTCACAAACTGAATGCACGTACCGTTTTCAACTGGGAACTCATTTCCATAGTTCTCAGACTCCTCATTACAAGTGTTAGCGGCAGAGACGCAAAAGTGAACACGCACTTTTTTTCCAACGCAGTCATCTTCAAAGTGGTAATCTTGCTGCCTCGCTTCTTCTGTGGCGTGAGAGCTTTGATGAACAGCGTACCCATCCATACTACCCGCAGGAACAGCTTTCTGTATGGGCTCTCTGTGTTTTTGTTTTGCAATTAAATCAGCTTTATTTACACCCTCATTAAACTGTGGGGACTAATTAGTGTGAGAATTGATGGTGAAAGAAAATTCAATTAAATCACAGCCACTTGAATGGATGACGCCTTAATCATATTTTTCTATCACATCCATGTCATTACTGTCCAGGGTTGTCGGATAGCCTTTTATGTGGTTGCAGTGAAGGCATGTTTTAATCCGCACTACCTTACATGTGTGTATCATGTAAAACTACCTCCTTAAGAGCTAAATTAACCTATAGGGAAACAGAAATCATGAATTATATATGATATATATGATACAGATTTAATTAGAAACATTCATTTTTTGGAACATAGCATCTAAATCCTGCCGTTTGCCAACAAAGGAAGTAGAATCCTATAATCTACCTCCACATGGGATTATAATTGCTTTGAAAACTGTGGGCTTAGGTAGAGAGCTCATCTGCGCTATGTGATCTCACTTTCTATCACACAGCATGCCCTTCGAGGTAATGAAAGCAACCTTTCTAAAAAACTAGGCAATAACTGCCTTATCATTCAGGTGCCGAGCAGCTCTTTCTCCGTGCCTGGCCTCTTCCCCCAGCCCTCCATCGTCTTGCGCCCCCACCTCTCCCTCCTCCCTCCATCTCCTCGTCTCTATCGGCCCCTCAGACGATTTGTCATGGATCAGATGAGACAATTTGTCATGGATTAGTGCACTTAAATGTCTGTGTGATAGTGGAAGCAGTCACTGGAAAAGCTTAGGAATCCTATTACACTGCGTTTTATGGCCAGCGAGAGGGGAGGTAGGAGTGGAGGTTGAATTGGCACTTTCTATGGCCTGTGTGCCATTTCTTGACTTTTTCCAGCGCACATAATCAGATATTCACTTAGAGGTGAGCGCCACTGATGTGTCTAAACTGGGAAAGTAGAACAGAAGTTATATGTTCTTTCTCGGTTCACCGCTTGTTCAATATGTTGCTATTTCATTGACTGTTGGCTAAGCCCCGCTACGGCTGCCACGCTTTCTGTTCTTGCACAGCACATTAGCAGTTTACAATGATAACAGTGGTAGATGTACCTTTTAAAATTTGTAGTCATTTTCGAAACTATGGGCTTTTGATTTCACACGGAAGTCAATAAAAGCAGGCTCTGTATACCTGGCTATGTTGGATTTTATCCGCTAGAATGCCAACTGTTGCTAACTGATACGATCAGCGGGACTAGCAACCGTAAGCTAATGCTAAAAGCCAGAGTTGGTTAACAACAAAGTCTTAAAATGATTTTTTAATGTTTCTGTTTTATTTGTTTTAAAACAAGACCCATATAGGGGTCATAAATATGCTATTGTTACTCTAAAATCTGATATACTTGCAGTTTAGTTCCCATGCAGTGCAGTGTTCCAGTCTTGAACAGGAATTATTTTAATGTAACCTGTAACCCAAGACATGCTCCTTACCTTTGGACAAAAATGCTAGGTTACTATTGTAAGTAGTAAGCTAATTAGCCAGACATGCTAACATTTGCAGCTTACGTTAGAGCACAAAAACCACGGATGTATAAAGAGAACCGGATAGAGTGTCAGAGACAGGGCCCTGTTCACTCCTATGAAAGTTGCTCAGTGGCGTGTAAAGGTAAAAAAGCTTGGGATGAAATCACCTTGACCTTCAGCATTCTGGTGGGCATAGAGCAAGCGCAGTAGGTGACCAAGCTGCTAATTTCCACCTGCTAAGCAGCTAACTTCCAGTTTATCCCTCCGCTTACTTGAATAGGGTAAAAAATGGTTTAATTGTGTGGCTCCTATAGACTTTTGAAATGTCATCGGACTGACTGGATCAAATCAACATAGTGAAACGAGGGTTGTGCAACTCAGAAAAATATATCTACTGTTTTACAGATGTCTCTTTCACAATAAAATCTATGGGGAAAACTGTTTTTGGCTCCATTGCTACAGTTGGTTGATAACCAGTTTTGCTGGTCCAGTCTGGTGTTGGTGTTCTGGCAAAGAGGTCCACATCAGCAACCTGTGCTGACAGCGTCACTGCACGAAATCCAACTTGTATTGCATTAGTAAAAAGTAATATGACAACATGATAAACATAATATTATGTTTATAAATGGAGCAATGGAGCCACTGGTGTCTGCCAGGTGTTGCACAATTTATTAGGCTGGCATCGGCAACATGAAGGAGATCAAATTTCAGTAGATGTTGGAGGGGGACGAGCAGCACACGCTCATTTGATTTTTGGAGTGACAAAGGAAACATGGCAAAGTAAGTCTCTCAAGAAAACTAAAACTGTACCACTATGCGACATTTTGAATTTGAAGCTGACAAAAGATACGCCCTAACTGCCTGCAAGCTATGCAATGCGCTGTTCTGAGATAAATTTTTGTCAGATGCCATGTTTTTTTTTTTCATATATGTAGCTCACTTTGAAATGGATGAAGAACGGCAGATTCATGAAGCTGAAGCGTAGAATTATGTAAATGATGCAGACTTATTTTACTACAAAAACCTGGCCAGCTGAATGGGAGCAGTCACCAGGGAGCTAAAAGTTTCTGGGAAGGTAAATGACCATCGCGAATGACAAGCTGGGCTGCTTGCTGTTGGCTGTATTGTCATTGTCAGTAAATATCACCGTATGAAACGTGTTTTCTTTTTTAAAAAGTTAACAGTACATACATAGGAAGATAGCAACTAGACTACTCACCCAAGTGATTACGTCTCTAGTTTGACCTCAAGCACACAGCTGATATTTATATGGTTTGTTTGACATAACAGAAGTACATATTTAATGGAGTTAATGTGGACAGAGAGTTCTGATGTTAAGCGATGCTACGCGAAATTCAGTTGCTAGTTATTAATTATTTTCCACTCAGAGGTGGAGCCGTTAAGTAGGACACCTGGTAAAAGTTGGTATACCGGTTTGGTCCAGTATTTGGTGAAATATCAAACTGGTTTGTGGCCCCACCCTACCCATCCCATCATGTTATGGACCTGGAAGTTCTAATTCCGCGTTTGGCCATTATGTAAAATTGGTTTCAAAGCCCACCACAGTGTCTGTGGGTTTGACACAAATGCATAGCTTTATCCATTTTGTTTGCTCTTGTGTTTTTTTGTTTTGTTAAGGCTAAACAGAAATCCATACATACACAGAGTGTAACTCTCATTAGTAGAGGCTCATGCACACTGCTTCTCTGTGTGGAGAAAGGTAAAGCTTGACAGACCTGTCCTGCCTTGTTACAGTTGTTAAGTTTGATTGGGGATGAGGTTCAGGATGTTATTCGCCTTTTAAGATTATTACAATATAAACTTCCCCCCGAATTGTACCTGCTCATTTGTAGCCAAATGTGTGCAGTCTGTATTTCGAGTGCCTCTTACAGCAATAAATTATTCAGTGAGAAATAATCTATGTTTTTCTCACTGTTTCATATTCTGTCTTGGCAAACAGATCCTGATTCACCTGTGGCAATATTGCCGTGTCATTAGTATTTATTGACTCAGCGGTCTTTCTCATCTCAAGCCTTTAACTGAGTGTACTCCTGTGCATTTTTACCCTCCTTGAGTGAGATTAGATTGTAGTAGATTAGATCCTATTCTTCTCTGATGTCAGATAATTGTATCAGACAGAGTGCACAGGTGCTATTTAACACAGGTGGCTCACTCCCCCAGTTATTTCCAATAAATGGAAGAATATGAAAATGGACAAACCACTCACACAGTGTTCAAACATCTGTTTAGCAATACCTTGAGATACATGTCTGTGTGCCACAGTTAGTCTATTTTCAGCTGTCTGTTTTAAATAGTATTCTATCTGTACTTTTTTCTGTCAGCTCTTATTTATCTCAGCCCCTTGTAGCACTTCCATTTTATTTATACTAAACAGAGCAGCAGAAAGTTACTGTATCATACATCATTACCATCTTTATTCATACAATATCTTATGCAGCTTCGCTCTCACCTCTAGGCCCCTCAAGCCCGTTAGTAGCGTCTTGCTGAAGTGAAATAGCTTGCTTATGTTAATGGAGCAAAGAGACACACTGCCAGGTAATTGTGATGCAGCAGAGCTACTTCGTGGCATCATTTAGAACCACTGCGGGGGACAAATGTTACTCATTGAGTGTTTTGTTTGCAGAGGACTCACTTTGCCCCAGCAACTCATTTACCCAGTGGCAGTCAAATTAGGTTGTCTTAACCATACTACTAATTTACTTTCCAAATCGTTTTGCTGCATTACTTCTGTCTTTGTAGTCTTTTTGCAGTCAATTTTGTATTTTGTAGAACATGTTACCTCTATCTATCTATCTATCTATCTATCTATCTATCTATCTATCGGGTGTAACAATACATGTATTTGTATTGAGCTGTAGAGTATGAGGCTTTTGGGTCAGTACGCATCACATTACAAACCAAATGATACATTGAACTATCCTTTTACATTAGGAATTACATTTGGAAAATAAAATATACAGCTGAAATCCTTAGACCAGAAATAGAAGATCTTTCAATAACTTATAGGTGCGGTCTTTGGAGCCACTTTGGTTTGGCAGAATCTAAAGAAAACCCCAATACTTTTAGCCATATAACTGTTTTTTTTCAGAGAGCCAAATTAATATTTTAGCCATGTTTTTCTCCTCTCTGGCTTCACTTCTGACATCTTAGGACAGACACAGATAGAATCATTGATTCTAAATTTAAGCTTCTGCCTTTGGACTGATCAATTCCTTCTTCACTGACATTTTAGCTTCTGAAATATTTAAAGTTAAATGTCTGTGTAACAAATATTTTAATATTAATAATGGATCACAAGACTACTGCAAGTAGTGGAAAAACCCACAGAAAATTATTACTCGACTCTGCAGTTTTCCTCAGTTCTACAAAACTTTACAGTGGTTTCAGCTCAGTGTTTTGATTTTCTGGTCCACAACTTTACTGTTTCGGTTCAGTGACAGGGCTCTTATGATGCTGTTATGGCCACTCTTTTCAGCTAAAAAGGTCACTGTATGCCTCGCACCATACAGCAGACTAACAAAGTTAGCTACTATCTGGTAAACATATATAAGAGAGCATTTCGCAACTATAGAAGCCATATATTCTGTTCTAAATTGGTGGTGGAGACCAAAAACAGAGCTAAAAGGGAGTAAATATCAGACTTGCATACGAGCTTGTTTTCTTCAAAATTACTCAATGCTGGTTTTAAGTGCATCTACTGTATATTCTTCTGCTATCATGTTACCCCTCTAAACGTACACACACCTCACTTACGTACACTCAAAATGTGTGAAAACCACTCTATCTTTGTACCTTCTGTGTTTCAGGATTGTTTTCACACTCATAATAACATGAAATTTGAGCTGCATATATTCAATTTGTTGCCAAGGTGACTTGCTTTCTCAGTTTGGCCCAGTGAATCATTCATTCGAGCCCTGACGGGACAAAAATGGATTATGGGGTTCGGAATTATGGAAACAGAAATCCTCTTGCTTGAATATGTCCCCACTTGTCAAACGAATGATTGAAAGTCTGTCTAAATTTTCCACCCGGGGTGCTCTGTCAGCATTAGCTGAGGTCTATTTGTCTTGTCTGATGTGTCTGGATGAATCTATGCGGCTGCTGTGCCGAGGCAGAACCGTATTGTCTTATCACAGCTTTATCTGACAGCAGACGCTCTAATAATGGAACTTAGGTTGAGATGTCACAGTTAACTGTTCATCACTGCGGTACAGGATACGACAAATGAGATGGACACAGGCAATACCTGAATAAATGGGAAGGATATCTTATTTTAATCTTCATGTTGTGGTTTTTACACTATTGTGCATCTTGCAATGAATGTGCCAGTCACTTTTACTGTCCACAGCGAGAATGGTGACAGACTGTTGAAAATGTAGCAGGACAATTAGTAGCCACTGTCCCTGCAATGTATCTTCATTTGCCACAGTATCTCCAGCACATGTCAGGTTCACTGAACATGGCTCAATGCCCTCATACCTTCCTGCTCGGCGCCAGGAGGGTGAGAGAATGAAGGATGAGGTGGCACTTGCATGTGTCTGTCTGTAGCCTAATGACCCAGAGGAGCTCTCTCTCTCTCACACACTGTCTGTCTCCTCACTTTTATGCTCTTTGTCTTTGTCGTTCTCTGGACACCTCGTCTGCCTATTAGCTCTGCAGCTCATCTGCCGCGGGTCTTATCCCAATCTTATTCTTTTACTCACAAGCTCCTCTATGCGTCAGTTCCCTCTGTGGACTTGCCAAGAAAGACACGTTTAACTTCAATGATCATGGGGAAACTGAGCAAAGTTGGCAGGGTGTATTTGTAAGGAAATATTATTTAGAACCTCAGGCAGCCAGGCAGGCTATGTAGGATTTTCTCTTCCTCATCTCACGTCCCAGAGGTTTAAGTGGTATGAGCTACCGAGATTTTCCAACAAAAAGACCTTTTGACCTGCTTTCTGTAAGTTTTGTGAGTTGAGTTTAAATGAGGATTAATGCCTGCTCCGAGGAACTTGTTCAACCTTTTCCCTGAAGGCATCAGGGGAAGTATGAGGATGGCATACATGTAGAAAATAAAAGTGTGATTGGAACGGAGCTGATAGAACTGAATACCTTTCCACATGCTGTCTTTGATCATGAAATATTTTCCTCTTCCTCAAGGATTTCAGTCCTCTCCGAGGCATAAACTGCAAGGCACACATGCATGCTAAATAAAGAAGGCTGGAACTGTACTGATGTATAACTGGATCCCTCACCTCAGCTTTTATCATAATATTTTTTTTCTCTGTCCTTGCAGAGTTGAATCTGCATCAAGGCTTGTGAGCTCAAGCTCCTTCATGAAAGACAAACAAAAACATGAGTTTTATAATCTCACAGCTTTTACATTGTAGGACATCCTGGCTAAGTCAGGGTGCAGAATAATTTCATCCTTCGCAGCCACAAAAGGGAAGCATGAAAATAGCTGAAATAACATGTCTGTACCCTGCATCTGGCCTAAACTGTGTGGGTTAATGTATACTGTTTATACCAGTGTTAAAGCTAAAAAAATAAATCAATGTTTAATCTCTAGATCCTGATATTTTACCAATTCTGTGTTGTAAAATAATTTCCATAGACAAGCTAAATATTCCTTTATTTATCTTTCTAACGCCCCCAATTGATGGCCTATGTTCCTGTAAATGTGTGTGACTTGGTGTAAGCGTGTAATAAAACGTCTACTGAGCTGAGCCAATGTGCTCTGCTCTCGTCAGGATCAAGGGCTTTAGTTTCGCTCTCAGCAGACGCAAAGAAGCACAGTAGCAGTGTGATGTTTCACTGAAGAGAGAAGAAGTACCTCTGGCTCACTTACTGTATATTAGCTTTTCGTATTACATTCCACCTCTCCCCCTGTTTTGCTGAGTGCAAGCCTCGTGTAGAGCTGTGCTCACATCTCGACACGACTCCCCCTCTTCTCTTAGGTGCAATCAAAGCGCAAGCCTTTGATTTAACCATGAATAAAATACAGAAATGTTTTGTGATACATTCAGTGGAGTGAGCAGCACCTCTGTCTCGCTTGAATGTTACAGTTCTCTCTCTCTCTCTTTTTTTTTTTTATTTAAAGAATGCGTGTCAGGCAGAGAGCTGGCAGACAGAGAAGAAGCTGGCTCTGTCTCAGCACTCATATTAGTCACAGTCACCAATATTATTCATTCACTATCTTAGTCACTTATGTCATACTTTCATATCTTTATCACCTGAGTGATTGGAGGTCTGATATGCTCACGTGCTCTTAGCATGATAATTACATTCTGTACATGACAAAGCACCACCTTTACATGAAACATGGCTTCTGCAGGAGTTGCTGCCTCTCACAGTTTGTTGGGATATATAGAGGAGCTGTGCGCATTCTGTCAGGGCAGTCACACCACACCGGGTCTCTGTTCAGCAGCATGTTGCTGTAGTGATGTTATTACAGTTTTGGATGATTCACATGAGAGGGCAGGCAGGCAGACAACACATTTTTTTTTTCTCGGCTCTTCAGCAAATGAGAAATGTCACCCACAGCTGCAGCTGGGGCAGGCTTGAGGGGGTACATATTCAAAGAGCTATGACTATTTGTTCCACTGGTGTAATGTAGTTGGCGGTATACACTGGAGGGTAGAGGAATACATGCCAGGAAGGGTGGGCGGTAAAGGAATACTTTGGGAGAACAGAGGGGTGAGGAAGATAAAAACCTCTGAGCAAGACTCATTTAAGGGACTGGAGGTAAGGCTGGGTGGAAATGATAATGACAATTTTCCTGATAGAAATATAACAAATGTTCTATAATTACACCATCCATACAGCAAGAAAGGGGGTGCTTATGTACCTTGGGGTTCTTTCACACCTGCCCTGTTTGGTTTGGTTCATTCAAACTCAAGTCTGTTTGCCACCTAAGTGCGATTCGTTTGGGCAGGTGTGAACACAACAATTGCACTCAGGTGCGCACCAGAACAACTGGACTGAGACCTTCTTGAAGAGGTGGTCTCGGTCCGGTTACAATCGAACTCTGGTGCGGTTCATTTGTGGTGAGAACATGTTCCGACCTCAATCCGAACCAACTGCAGTCGCATTACGCATTGTTTGGGTTAAACATGAGCATGTTACAGTCCTGGAGGATTATTAATGTGTGCCTCCTCCTGTACTGCCTTATTTTGTGCAAGTTTTCTAGTTGGAGTCTCGCCTCATTTTCAAACTGCATGGTTTGCCTAAAATGAACAATGACAGCAATATAGTACACGATGACCAGCGCTAAAATCTACCTGCATCATCCCTCCATTGTGACATTAGAAAGTGTCACATTTATCTTGCAAGTGTGCTCTTCTTCAACATTTTGTTTACTTCCTGAATTTTTCCCACATGGAAATTCTGACCAATCAAGAGCAGCTTTCTCATGCAAGGAATTTGATCTGGTCCGTTTGTAAATGCTGCCATGAGAACATCAACTAACTCTAGGCTATTATGCAACTTTGTGACAAAATTAGTCCCTGATTCGGACCAAAGCAAGAGAACTTTAGGTCTGACAGCACCCTTAAACGCTAGTTGCCCCTTGCCATTAAAGAGAGAAGGAGTAGGG
The DNA here is from genome assembly GCF_006386435.1 of Epinephelus moara. Classification (NCBI taxonomy): domain Eukaryota; kingdom Metazoa; phylum Chordata; class Actinopteri; order Perciformes; family Serranidae; genus Epinephelus; species Epinephelus moara. The sequence continues at coordinate 22,208,386 of NC_065529.1, forward strand.
GAAGAGAAACTCGCAATCAAGGCTTACTGTGACATAATGCAATAGCTTGGCAACTAAGCTAATGAATTTGCCACATAACGTTAGCAACAGTAGCTGTATTGGTAATGTCAGTTAACTTATCTGATACGTTACATCGGCTAACATTACTCAGGAGCATCTGCTTTAAACTTCAAAGAAATAATGATTTTTATGATTAATTGATAGCGTAATCATCGATATGAGCTGCTAGTTTTTATCCTGATCATTTTTGGCCCTAGCTGCAAGTATGAGTTCGATCTTGAGAATATCTGTTTCTGACACGCTGCTCTCTGCTCTGACATTGTGAAATTAATGTGTGTGCGCTGTGTATGTGCATGTCGCTCTTTGTGTATCACAACATTGTGTCTGGGGTTGAGATGTGCAAATAGAAAAGGATCAGTTCCACTCAAGCACCCACAGAGGTGCAACAGTATTTTCATTTTCAACCTCGAACTTTCTGTTAGATTGAACCTTAGTCTTTTCATAACTCGGTGTCAGATGTGTCATACAGATTTCAGCCCTCAAAGTACTGTCAGACATCCTGACTTTTGATGACTTTTCCCACAGCAGAACAGCAGTGTCACTTCTGTTTGTGTCTAGTTAATAATAACAGTAATTTCACAGTGCATGCCAGATTCATATCTTATTCTGTGTCGTTATTTTTATTTACTTGTCTTGCTTAACCAAAGGACAAACTTTACAGTGTCAAATCAATCTTCAAATTAACTGCTGTTCTGGCTGCGAAAGATGCCTCAAATAAAGATAAAGGGATGTGGGAATAAAGTTTATGGCAGCATGTTTGAGGAGAGTTATTGCTTGTGGAGACCGTGTTCTCCTATGAGAAACTGAAAGCACTGAGAGTGAAACACAGTCGCCAAATATGTCAACAATCAGTGTGGTTTAGACTCCAACCATTAGGGCCAAGATTGGCTCTGATTTTCTTCTGTTTCGTCAAGTTGTGTTTGAAATTATTACATTTTTCTTTTGTTATTTGACTCATGTATGTCTATGTTGTCTATATATGTTCTATACAACAGGTGTGGACTCAAGTCACAACTTGGACTCGAGTCATACTTCACAAACTTGATTGCTGTAGACTTGACATGACAAAATTAAAGAAGACGTACAACTGGACTTGAACTTGAACACCAATGACTCATCACTTCACTTGAACTTGAGCTCTTTGACTTGAGAATACTTGATATCTTCCCCCCAGACCCAAAGATTAAAAAGTATGTTTTTTCAAAAATGAGCATCAAGTCATTTCATGTCCCATCATTTCCTGAATTAACATTAACTCTATTCATTCCCAGTATGTCGATGAACTACTTTGTTTGAGCCAATCTGACGGTATCCAATCAAGTTGCAGGAGAGAGCCAGGAAGAACCCAAATTGGTAACACTTTACTTGAAGGTATCTACATAAGACAGCAGTCATAAACGTTCATGGCATGTACATTATGTTTATGACAAGTTCATGACAGTGTCATGTCATAGTTATGACAGTGTCACCCTTATGTAGATACCTTCAAGTAAAGTGTTACCCTAATATTACATTATGGAATACCAGCTGGAAAATGACACCAGTGTTAATTTCATTTGCATACAAAAACTACACAGTGTTAATCAAAAAACAAATCCTGTTGGTCAGAAATTACAGATTCAACAACTTCCAACAAAATTTTTTTTTTCTTAAACAAATTAGAGAACAACATTTTTAAAGCATTAATGATGTTTGTAAATTTTACATATTATTACTCTGTTATTAAAATTGCATTACATTTGATGAAGAGTGCATTATGACTGGTTTAGGACTCGAAATTTAAAGTTTAGGATTTGGGACTTACTCATATTGACCTAGGAATTGACGCGGCTTGCCTGTCTTGACTTTAGACTTGAGTGCACAGACTTGAGACTTAATTGTGACTTGCAAAACAATGACTTGGTTCCACCTCTGGTATACAGTAACAATTTTTACTTTGTTATTTAAGTGTTATGTAGTTCTAATCAGGATTAATGTGCTTACATGCTGCAGTGGTTTGGTTAAAACTAGATTTATATTGGTTTTGGCTTTGATCAAAAGTCTGCCAGAGATGCTATCAATACAGTTAGATCTGAAGATGCATAAACTGATATGAAATCACACACACAAAAAAACAACCAAATCAAATTAAGGGTTTATCTTTCATCAGGATTGTTTAATTGTTTCAAAACTTCTTCAAGCAGAAATGCATTTGATGGTTTTAGCTTTTCATGTGTGAGAATTTTATGTTTTTCCTTGTCATATAATTGTAAACTGAATATCTTTGGGTTTTGGACTGATGGTCGGATAAATCAAGAAATTTGAAAATGTCACCTTGGGCTCTGGGAAAGAATATTTTTCACTACACTTTGACATTTTATAGACCAAAAAAAAAAAAAAGAATGAACTGATAAATCAGGAAAATTATATAAAGCTAATTAATAGGGAAAACAACCATTAGTTGCAGTCCTAGTGACAATTTTAACAGTTTGATATTTGATGCTCATGCTTTTTTTGTATCACTGCTTTAGCCATTTTAAGTGTAAAGAATCTCAGTATCCAAGCATATGGCTCACTAACATATTGAGTAAGAATTCAGTGTCGTTGGTCCTAAATGGTGGGAACCATACTCTCAGTTTCAGAAAGTCAGCTGTTTGTGTGATCAATGTTTCACCTAACACCACTAGAATACGATAAAGACACCTGGAATTACCACTTCAGCGCTGAATCAATGAAGGAAGATTTTCTGGAGCTGGAGGAGATGAAAGCCCTACAGGTGTGCCTAACAGATGTTATCCAACATCAGTGCTGGAAATGAAGGGACCTCTATCTCACTCTCTAGCCAGAGGAGTGGTGTGCTAATGTTAGTAGTATTGGTGATATTGGAAGGTGAATACGAGCCCCTCGTAAGGTCTTACAGGCTCTTGTGAACACACCATCTCATCCTGAGGTGAATTGGATGAGGCGCAGAGTACAGATCTCGTAAGTCCCCTCTAGGAGTCATGGCTCTCTCTGCAAGGGCACTTGTAATAGGTGCCTTACACATGGGACAGCAGCCATAAAACAGTCTCATATTCCTTTTCATGAGGAAGAAGGGATTGTGTAGGCTTAAATGAGGAATGTGGCTCTCATACTGTACTTGTGAATGCAAATAAACACTAGAGGCATGAATGACATGGTTTAACATGAGTAAAGCAGTGTAAAACATTAAAAAAACCATAAGGTAGTTACTTGCTAATCTTGCCAACCTCTTATTGTTAGCCGGGCAGAATGCATGTCCCTATGCTTTGTTGCTGAATACGAGAGTGAAGACAATTAAATCCATGTTTTCTGTGGAAGTGATCCTGTTCAAGCTTGCTTCCATTTGGAGACGGCAGCAATGTGTTTGAACAGTGAGAGGACTTGGCCGATCAATCTCACGTCCCCCGTCCAATGGACTAGACTACCATCGATCATCATTTAGACGTTATATCTCATTCCCAGCAAGATGCTAGTTGCCATCTCGTAACATTTTCCTGTGGAAATTTGCATGTCTGGCTGGATTCACCTGTTTGTGTGCGTCTGTGTGTTTGTGAGAAAGAGGGAGGGAGAGAGAATGAGCTTATGTGTATGCAAAAGAACGAGATGGGATGTGTCTGCCTGAGCCAGCCAACCAGCTTGATGCGGTGCTGTTGCTGAAGCCTTGCCAGACAGATGGCATCCATTTGATCAGGGAGATGCTGTAATGGTGGGCCAGGAGTGGCTAAGAGAGGCTGTTATTGGGTCTTCATGAGCAGGCGATATTTCCAGTCTGCCAGCCAGTGACAACTTTAACCTTTTTAAAAGCTTACCTTCTTTTCCCCTACTGCTCCACTCATTTGTTGGCTGATGTGCAAGATCGTTATCAGGACTGTCTCAGAGTTCACAGTGTGTATATTCATCAGTGTTTGCATGTGGACATGCCTGCGTGTCTGTCCACATTTCAAAGGTAATGCTAGTGTTTTTTTAATCCTGATAATATCCACAAGACCTCTGTGGGACCAAAGTCAGTTATTAATTTAAACTGATTTATCTATGTAGCCACATCCTGATGTTACTTATGGCTTCATGCCATTACCTATATTAAATTTTAGCATCAGGATGCTCATAATGAGTTGAAAAACATGATAATAAAAAATAATAGTATAATAAAATTTATTTGATATAGCACCAATAGCTTTCTGGATTATTTGAAGGTGGTTCAGAGAAGATTTGTTCAGGCAAGTAAAAAGAGTAGCCCAGTTGGGAGGACACAAAAGCATGGTTAATCATCCCTAGCTCAGGGTGAGACACCACAGACCTGAGATTTGCAATATTTCTTCACTGAACAACACAAGTACGGGTCAGTGATTTAACATGATGATCGAAATGCATGGCCTGATCAGAAGTATCACCAAGATTCCTAAAATTTGATTGTATAGCTGACGAAAGGGACCCAATACTCCAGGCAACCGTAAAGCTATCTGAATCAATTATTGGAACCTCCGTCTTGTCTATGTTTAATCGTAAGTAGTTGTTTGTCATCCAGTCCTTGATGGCAATCAAACAGTTGTGAAGAGCAAGAAGTTTGTCAGTGCTAACAGGCCTAAACGAGACATACGGTTGAATGTCATCAGCATAACAGTGATATGATATACCCGTGAACTGGCTAATAATTTGACCTGGTGGAAGCATGTATAAAGCAAATAATATAGGACCTAAGACAGAGCTCTGAGGTACACCAGAGGAAAAAGCAGCAGTATCAGACCTGAAAGGACCCGAGACACAGAGAATGTCTACGTTAAGTGTTTACCATGGTCACCAACTTAGTTTAGCGTCTTAGTCCCATACTTTATAAAGATGGACAACATTACAGCTCCCCAAAAGTGAAGCCAAAACAGTTTAATTGCCCCCTGGTGGCTGGCAGCAGTATAGGTCATAAGCCTCCCCCTCCATGTAAGTAGATGGGACATGGGTCAAACTGAAAACTCAAAGTACATGTCAAATAAATTTTTCCCAAACAAAGTTTCTGTCATTTTAGGTAGCTCTTGATCTATCTAATTCTTTGCTAAACTCTTCACTAAAAATCAAATATATCAACCTTGTGGTGGTGCTACATGAAAGGTCAGAGGATCATCACAATCAGTAGGTTTTATCCTCTGGAGACAGTGAATGTCTACAAAGATGAAAGATTTTCAGGGCAATCCATCTGATAGTTTTTAAGATATTTACGTCTGAAACAAAGGGATGGATGAACAGAAAATCAGACATTCCTCAGAGTCACACCCCTAGCATGGCTAAAAAGAATTGAGTGCATAAAATAGTGATACTTTTGGATCGGGCGGTCACCCCAAAGAGCCTGACCTGTGTATACTATTGCAAAACATCTCTGTGACTGCATTTGTGATTTCTGGAGAGTAGCTCCATGTTGGCTGGATGGTATTTAACTACTCTAAGATGTGGTTTTGTGGCTTATACTGGTGAGACGAATAAACTATGCTGGCCAGTTCTCACTGTAATAAAGACATGGCTCTCCCAGATTTCACAGTATGATCTTTTATATGTTCGTAATAGTTTTTAGATAAGTTGTATGTCATGGTGGGCTATATAGACTGTGGCTGTACAGACAATACATAATAGTAAGTGTATTTCACTGTTTGTTTTGGTATTTTTTAATGGAATTGGTCAATGTAATATAAAGATAAAACAACACTAGGCTTATCCTTTAAATATGGGAATGTGCTATGTGATACAGTGGGGAGCTTATGCTGTATTCCTAACCTATTTGTAGGATCTGTAGGCAGATTAAAGTGAACAATTAATTTCTCTGTAAAAGTGAGATATTATCCACAGTGTTGTTTGGTAACGTCACCCAAACAAGCTTGTTTTCGCTATTTTCCAGCAGCACCACTTATACAGATGGCTTCTTTTAAAGGTGTTAGATTTTAATGGGAATAGCTTTGTGCTGCGTTGTCACAGTAGTTTATTTAATCCATCACAGAACATATGCTAAGTACACAGAGTATTAATTTTCCTTGTACACACATTTGATATTAGATGAAAGGCATTAAGCGCAGTGTGTTTAATTTGTCTGTTACACTGTGATTGTCTCCCCTTTCTTTTCTCCCTGTTACTTGTCACGGGGCGGACACATTTTCAGGATCACATTCGGCCCTTATCTCGTCACACTTATAAATCCATTTTTAAAAGGTTAGACATTAATGGCGAGAATCCCTCCTCCTCCTCCTCTTCTCCCTCCCACTTCTCAGATATGAGATTACACATTTCACCCTGAGCAACAGACAGAAACTAATCCCCAGTCCATGGGAGATATTAGGCCTATGCTCGCCGTGTGGCTGACAGCTCTGCTGGGCCAAGTTTTGATATTGGGCATTTAACAGGCCACTGTAAAAAAAAAAAAATCCAGCTTCAGTTAGGCACTAAACCACACACAGATGCACATGCACCCACGCACACTCCCACACACTCGCTTTTGCAGCATCTGTGTGCTTAAATGAAGACAGAAAATACTCATGGTTGAACTTCCACACACACACACACACACACACACACACACACACACAGACCCAAATCACATGTTTCATCCTTGTGTTGATGAAAAACTATGCAGCTTGATTTTGAGTATAGCCAATGTTAAATAGCAAGATAAGCATTGGGCCTATCAGAGTAAGTGTGATAAGTATCCCATTAAGTGCCCTATTGCTTCCACTTTCTCTCTGAATCAGTGGATCCTAAGTGGAGAAATTAATATTTAATGCCTCTGGTAGAGTGCTACACACACTTCCTGGGTGACTACATCCAACTCACAGTAGGTTTGACAGCATCAAACCAACCTTTTGACTCACCTTTCCCAGCAGTTGTCTTATCTAAACCTTGAAATGCCTTTATAACCAACATTTCTTAGCACTGCCCCCTTTTCACATTTATCTTTTTTTTTTTTTTTTTGTCAATTCGCACAAACATGACTACATATATATTCACGCTGACATGTCCATGTATTCTTCATTTATCTTATGGGTGTGGTGCTAAACGTGCAGTTTTGTGACATGGACTGGTTAAGCTTGTTGACAAATGTACTAATGTTCTGAAGCAAACACACAAGTGGCTGCTGCTAATAGCACTATAATCAGCAACACAGTTTGAGATGCAATGACTAAAAGAAGGGTCACGCTGATGACCATGTTACCGATGAACCAGAGGAGAATGGAAACTGTTTCCAAACAGGAAGTCATTCTAGTTGTTTTTAATTAAGACATATTCATCAGACTGTGGAGAAAACCACATTAACTGCTGGCAGTTTCTCCAGTGGCTGCTGTACTTTACAGCACTAACAATGGTAGCAGTGTCAAACACACCCTCAGTATTTAAATATGAGTAACTAGCATTCGCTCTCTTTCTAAATGAGAGACAGACTGGACCGCAGTTTTAAGAGCCAGGGGTAATTTACACAGCATTTATCATGCATGTCCAATTCATTAGCATCTAGTGCTTTATGAGGGTATTATAAATTTCAAATCTGAAATTTAACATACGATCTTAGCCTTGTTTACAAAATGCCATCATATGATTCAAGTCTGAACAACAATGTGTGTGGTTTGAACAGATCAATACAAGGTGTTAATACATAGCAGGCCTTTATGTCGGCTCAGAAGTGCCTCACAAGTGCTTGCATGACACTACTTGTAAACACAGGTGTAGATTTCAGGGGGGATGTAAGGCAAATATTCCCTTCAATATTTAGATCATGTGAATTTGTCTCCCCTAGTAAAAACATGAAAGTGGCAGAGGGCTTTTATTTGACAACATTAAAGTCATTTACACCATAAATTGATACAGAAAAGGCAAAAATTGATGCAAAAATTCCACAGAATGCAGGAAATTAAGTGCTTGATGCTCAATTTTTTTCTGCCCCTCTGATGTTCAAACAAAGCCTTTGCCCTTACATGTGCTTATGTGGGTTTTTAGCAAACCATGCAGCGGTCTGACATTGAATTATTTAAATATTTCAAAATTTTTTAGCCATGTTTTCAGTTTTACTCAGAAGCAAACAACTCTTTGACATGAAACAGGCCTCAAAAAAAGGAACAGAAAAGGTGTGAAATAGAAGCAAGCGTTTATTTTTTTCCTCTCACTATCTGTTCCCCTTATCACTCTCTATAGCAGCATGTAAAACGTACATTTCAAAGTACCAAGCTCCTCATCGTTCCTGAGTTTAGATTAAAAGCTGTTCGCTGGTTGTACAAGATCATATTAACGACACAACTTGAGTTTTGTCGTCTGAGGACGTTTCTTTGAGACCCCGTCAGTCAGTACCACATTGATGAGATTAAAGTGTCTTATGTCTCTTTAACAGCATGCTGACCGCTCAGCCCTGTGTACTGCATACATAGATGCCAGTTGATAGACAGCCAATTTTCTATTGCGCTTGTGTTGTAAATACAGCCTTGAGCTCTGGAAGACATTAATGAGTTACTGTATGTGTGTTTAAAACACGAGCCGACACCGAGCCAACGCTATTCGCACAATTGCAGAAGTATGTTGGGAGTGGGGGGGCTGTCAGCTTGTGAGCTTGGACCCTCTGTTCACACCAGTCCTCTGGTCTAAATCCAATTCATCAGCCCTTAATGGACTGCACAAATTGTCTCTCCAGGATCTTAACTCAAGGAGTGGACGGACTAAGCAGGAATAGAGTGGGAACATATGGCGCATAGTGTTGAGCACAGCATAAAGGCAGGGGCGGCAGAATTAGTCATGCCATTTAAAGACATCAAAGTTTTTGTAACCATACATCAATTTGAAATTTGTGATTTTTTCTTCCCCAAGAAAGACGGGAGTTCCAGGCCATCCATAAGAATTATTGGCTTAGAAACTATCACTCAGGACAAAGTCTTTAATTCACACTGAGCAACAAATGTCAGCGTCAATTAGTTTCCCAAACTGAAATTTCTCTTAGGAGCTGAAAGTCACGAGAACAGCGTGTCTGCATTGTGCCGCGCATTTGAACTCATGCAATTGTCACGCTTTCCATTGCAATCACAGTTTGGAAGAGCGGAACCAATATGTGTGTGTAACAGCAGTTGTGGGGCTGAATGTCACTGCTCACATTTCCAGCGAACATGCACCTGCAACTAAAATTACAGATGGCACGTTTCACTGGCAATGAGCGCCTGTCGCAGAGCAATGTTCAGTGGCCGGTGGATTCAGCTGTGAGCGGTGCGGTGGAGATCTGAGAGCTATCCTTTCTCCTAAAAAATCCATTTGCTCCCTCCATTTCCCCGCATTTGAACATGATCACACAGCTCACAGGGCTCAACAGCAGCAACAACAACACTAGTAAATTGTCACTCATTTACTCAGGGGCAGCAACACTTACTGGGCACTCTGTTCAACTCCATCAGGCCTTTGATCCCATTTGTGACTGGCGTGTGTTTATGTATGTGTGTTTGAGCGTAATACGCACCAACAAATAAATAGTATTTCTCGGTAAGATTCGGGGATTCTGCTGAAAAGGAGCATAATATCACAGCTTTTCAAATAGGAGCATTTACTGTCGAAGTTTCACTGCAAACACACCTTTAACTCTTTCGCCCCCACAATGTTTTCTTTTTGTTTCTCAGCCTGGTTTTCCTGCCCTCTCTCCAGCTGTCAAATTACCACCCTTCTGACTTGTTTCACTACAACTGATTACTTAGTACAATTTGGGAAGAAGAGTAACACAGGTGTTAGACTGTCTTGCCTTATCTCTTTTTACTTCCCTCCCTGTGTTTTAAATGGAAAGGAGAGTGGGAGAGAATGAACCCATCTGCACCAAAATGACTCATCAGTCCTCTTCTAAGGTTGATAACACCCCTAACAATCCAGGAGCACAAACAGTCCCCCAGCTACTACTGCTACAACATCACCTGTTGTCAGAAAACATGCCGCAAAATCCAGACTGCACCTGCCAACACAGAAGCTCAGCAAGGAAGCTTTTCTTTTTCTTTTTCTTTTTTTTTCTTTCTTTTTTTTTTTGAGAAAACATCTCAGCTATTATTGGAAAATGTGAAAATGAATTCTTGGATAATCTATTATCCCGACCCTATTATTAGGCCTAATCACAGTTTTGTATTTTTCTGATCCTTTTCCGGTGACTGTGTTATGAGAATCAGTTTAGGATCAGTGAGTTTATCACTGGAAGTGGTGGAGCTTTCCCTTCTTTGAATGAGGAACTCCTCCTTACCTTTTCCCTGCACTCTTGCATGCGGCTCCCCTGACCTTACTTCACGCTCCGCTTGGCAGGAACACTTAGAGACTTCTCTCCATCCATCGCTGTTTTCTCTCACCTCTCCCACACCTCCGCTTTCTCTCCCCAGCCCCGGCATAACTGAGGAGATCGACTCTCCATGATTTTTTAATATCGCCCACATCTTGGGCCTCCGTGGCTGAGGTGAGCCGTGTTTTGTGTGATCAGTGTTTTCCAGACTCTACATCTGGTTTTAATCAGGATATCATCTCCCCACTTGGGTCTCCTGAGACAAACATGTCCTGTCCTTTTCACTTTCCCTCCATCACCTTTTGCCTTGCACTTTTCCCTCCACCTTTTGCTTTCCCCTGAAGTGTGAGCATATTATTTAAGTCTTCGCTGTGAGAGGACTCCCCAGGTAAAGGGTAGAGAAAAGGTGTATGGTGTGAAACGACAGAGAGGTTCCATTCGGAGGTCAGTTACGTGATGGAGGGTAAAGCCGGGGTAATGCACATCGATCGAGCTGGGCAAAGCCTTTACTGAAATATAAATCATCACTAAAATCACATCCTCTGTTTTATTTTAACCCTGTGGTTTTTTTTGCCACTATCATCCACCTTGAATGAGAGTTTGACACCTGGGAACAAAGGCATATAGCTCAGGATGCTAAAGTAAAAGACGTGTGAGATTTTAGTTTATGTTCACACTCTGCTGTATAACACCTCCCATAGAGGTGCAAGGCTGTCATAATAGCTCTGCGCCAACAATTCAGAAAGCAAACTTTTTTCAAAGTTATAGGTGTCGCAATGACAAGTTAAAACTTCTTTGTAGATTCAGTTTTTCTTCTATTTTCCTGCAGAGATTTTTTCGTGGATTCACTTTGAGGTAAATATTGTCATTTGTGGGATTAGAGTGGCAAGTCGTGTACAGTGCAGTCTATCAGAGGCTTTTTACCTCTCCGGGTCTCTTAGCGCTCTGGTGTGGGTTGGATCAAAAGCGCTCATCAGATCAGAGGGATGCCAGAGCAGGCCTGAACCCACACCGCAAAGGTCACGGTTCACTCCATTATTCATCAGGCTCCCATGCCAAAGCCGCCGAGTGTTAAGAAAGAAAAGAGAAGGCGAGGGAGCGATCGAGAGATTGATTTAGAGAGGCGTCCCCCTTTCTATACCTGTCCTCCCACAGAGACCCCTGCCAAAAAGTCCTCCTTAGCTATTCCAAAAGCCCCAGCTCTCCTGTGGATAAGGAACAAAGGGTGAAAGCAAAATGCATGAGGGAGCAGCAGAAAGGGAGAGGTAGCAGAGAGAGAGCACCTCCTTCTTGTGTGGCCTGAACCGCCACCTCAAACACCACATCACTTGATTTAGCTATCTCTCCTGTCTCTCAGCACCTCTCTGAGGTTGGAGACCAAAACAGAAAGATGTCCTTTATCTCTACAAATATGACGCCTGCAATGTCACCTTGATGTCCGTGGCTCCCGGCTCCACTTTGCTCCAAGACTCTCGACCACTGGCCAAGATGAGTGAAGTTGCCAAGAACAGAGAGAATATTCATTGGGTAGGCTCCCCTGAAATGTTCCAGCCTCTCCCCATCACCAACAGCAGCAGCACCACCACCACCACGAAAATATCACTGTGTCATCTAACCCTTTTCTTAACCTGTTATATGTTCTCTAAAGGATAGAAAAGAGCTGAAAACACAAAGCCTGAGATGGGGGTGACAAAAAAAACAACAACACATTCACACTTTTCCTGTGAAATCTAAATACGTCTGGGGCCCTTGTTGTACATTCTGTTCAGCTATTGTATTCCCCGCGGAGAATATATGCTGTAGCTGTTCCAGGTTGTTTTATTTTATTCTCCTATGCGGTGCCATGGGCTTAGCATTGGCCGTCAGCAAAGCTCTATCTAAACAGTGACCCGCGCTATGCAGCCTCTCTAGAAATCCCAGTGTCCTCGCCACCCTGGGGAATGTTTCAGGAAAGGAGCACGAGAGGTGAGATCTATAACTGAACATGTATCGCTTTCCTCTCCTCATCCGCCCCCGCTATCTCCCCTATCCCGTCGACACACACCCGTGCACGCCACCTCTGCAGAACAATGAGAGGATTCTGTGATCCCCTGTTGTGCAAAAAAAAAAAAGCTAACTCCCCCCACTCAACTTTTTTTTATAATAGCAGCAAACAGTATCAGCAGAATTACTGCGGCTCGGCTTCGACGCTGCAGCAGCCTTGCTAGAGTGTGTCAAGCCCAGAGGGGTTTATGGCTTTGATCTAACGCACAATACCCAGTGTGTGAGGTGGAAAAGTGTGCGTACGCAAATGAGCGCACGGCTCACCCACAAATGCTCGTACAAACACACACACACCTCCACAGACACACACACACACACATCCCCTTTGATATAGTTCCAGGCTTTTAGTGGGTGATTAGGAGAGGCGACCCAGCTAAGGTCTGGAGTGATAGGAGGAAGCAGGAGCCTGCTGCTCTTTAGTTAGAGGAAACCAATACTCTGTCTGTAGATAGAGGAGTAATTATGCTCAAGGGTTGAGGGGAGAGAGGAGTGAGCATTTTAGAGTACTAGCCAATGAGGGGAGGAGGCTCAGGGTGAGGGTGAGGAATACTGTGCTGGGGGGTTGATTTCAGATTTCCCACTGTGTCACCCCCACAGACAGCAATTAAAATTTCTCCAGAGGGGTTTTCTGTGTGTGTGTGTTTGTTGTATATGTGTGTGTGTGTGTGTGTGTGTGCGTGTGTGTGTTTGTATGTGTGTGTGAGAGAGAGGCTAAGCATATGTGTTTTTACATTATGGTGCAGGGTGCGGTTGTGCATGAATACATTCAATGCTGCATAAAGGCAGTGGAGGCTGCTGCCGCGGTGCATGCACAGATGTGTGTGTGTGAGAGAGTGCACACGCCTGTTTACTGAATCCACTCCCAACACTTGTTGGTGGTCTAAGGGCTATGAAATATTAATGCGCCCTCTCTCTTAATGATTCATAAATTGTATTCCGATACTCGCCATTCTGCTTCTCGTCGCTACTTTCCACTCCCTATAATTGGACCGTTGGCTTGGTTTAAAAAAAAAAGAAAAAAAAGTGCAGTGTGTGGAGCATGAGATGAAAATCAAGTTTTCCTCCCTCCTCACACATTTCAGCAAGCCGCATGCAAGTGCTGAGGGATCATAATGTCAGTAAATAGTATTCATGAACAAATGCTCTCCCTGGGAATGTGTTCTTAGCATTCACACCAACACTGAACCGCGCTGTGTATTTGGCCGGGAAAACCGCCGCAGACTGCCAGTGACACCTTACAAAATATCAGCTTTAGCAGACAGGAAACGAGGGAATGCTTTATTTACTGTAATAAACCCTCCATTATCAGGGGAAAGTTCAGATATTTTTTTCTTGCTCTCTCTCTCTCTCCTCACATTAAGATATGGCGGGGCCTCACTCTAATGTGTGCTAATCTAAAAGAAACAGATTCACATTATGTTTGCTTTATTTATTTATTACCCGGCATCGATCGGAGCCACGGAATCACCACTTAGGACTAAATGAAAAGAAAATAAGCTTCTCACTCTATAGCTTTTTTATCTGCCGTTTCTCTCGGTCCCTTAGCCCTCATGTTGCTCTCTTTGTGATTCAATAACACTTTATGAGATGGCAACATTAATATTTGGACAGGAGATCTCCAGTGGGAGGAGATTGGCTGCTTTAGATGCTTTTTCTCACCACCTTACGCTGTCTTTCAGCTCTCTCATACACACAGCTAAACACATACACACAGGCATAACTGGCTCATCTGCAAGACCAGCTGGGTGTCTGCTTACAATAATAGGTGAAGTAATAAACCGTAGAGCTCCACTTATTTGCCTGTCTCCGTGTAACTCGTTGAGCTGATTGGCTTTAGATAGTGACGCGTCTACACTCAGCGAGAGCATACATTTGTGCTTTAGATGAGCTTTACCGTAATCTCCCTCATTACACACACACATGTAATGAGGGGTAAGCTGCTAAGGCTTGTGTAGCAGGTGGGTTGCCATTCATGTCGAAGTAGAAGAATCAAACAAACATGAATTCAGCATGAAAAAGAACACACATGACTGCAGACCTCCTTGTGGATAAGATGCAAGGACATATACAAAGTCTGCCACGTGTATGTTCAGTCACGCTCACCTTCGTTCAAGGATTCATCAGGAATTATCAGTCCCGCTGTAATTCCCTCCTATATCGCTCTCATGAATAGAAAATGTACTGAATATTGCTGATCATCAATCATTTACACACTAGAATGATCCTATCATCTATATCTCTAATACGTAGAAGACACTTCAGAGTGAGTTGCATCTTATTGTGATTTCTGAAAAAAGAGAGCAACTGAACAGTCAGCCCAAAGATTTAGCAAGAAGCACTCAATAAACCAGGGCCAAGTGGCTCCTCAATCACCCCCCGAGCCCTACTGACTACGGCAAAGGTCAGTTCCTTTGAGAATCCATCAGAACGACCGACCCTAAGATATCTTGGCCAGTGACAGGAGCCTCTTTGTTTTCCTCTGCCTGAGCCCATGCTGACCAATGACCAATGAAGATTGATTCAGGATATTATGGGTATAACAACTTCCAGGAGCTAATAAAGCTGGTGCTGTTGTACAGAAAGACAAAGACGAAATGAGATACTGGTAGGAAAAACAGCCCAGTGGCCAGAAGAACATGTTGGCATTGTACATTTCTCCAAACCTAGGATACATTTGTATGTTTCATAGGTATCATATCGACTTTTCTAAAATAACATAGTTCTGATTACATGTACATGAGCTTTGTCTGCGGGAAGTGGAGGGGATGGTGGATGGTGTGACATCTAGGCGAGAGGGCTGCCAAGCAAAAGACCTCTGTTTGTGACTAACAAAAAAAAAAAAAAAAAGTTATTTTTGAGCAAGACATCTGCAGCATTTCCAGTGGCGACTGTGCCACCACGACTGTGTGTTTCTTAGTGAGACATTTGAGTTATTTTTTTTTAGCCGTGAGTGTGCCACCGAAACTGTGTGTTCAGTCAGGACCATTTTAGTCAAAGAAAACTTGATCTACATTTGCAGTATTATAATTGGCTGTATGGCTCTGTCCTGGGGCCTCTCTGCATTTCCTCGGGCCTAGGCAGAACGCCTCTTCCACGCGCCTATGTGGAAAGCATAAGGTGGAGAAAGCATACCTCTCTGCCCTTCCACGTTCAAATAAGGAAAGCCTGAGGCAGAGAGAGCAAACCTCCCTGCCCTTCCATGCGCCTACATGGAAAGCCTAAGGCAGGGAGAGCAGCAGCAAAGACCCCCCCAGGAACAGAACAGAGCAGCATCAATGACAAACAGAAATGACATTGATAAGTCAGATGCAACATGAAAAGGAGGAGCTGGGGTGGAAGCTGGTTGCAAAGCAGCTTGCAGAGGAAGCAGCAACAGTAGGCAGGCCAGAGCAGTTTAAATAGGGCATCCTGAATGAGATTCGCCAATTGGTTGCATAGAAAGGAATCATGCGATCTATCAGCTGACTCCCTTCCATCAATCAGCTGCTTCATCAGTTGTTTGGCTGTTTGAGATCAGCTGATGTAGCTCAGATATGAGCTGAGATTGACAACATGTCCTGTCTGAACTAACGCTACGCTCAATTTTTTTGGCAGGACATCAGCAGCATTTCCAGCTGTGATTGTGTCACCAAAACCAGTTGTTATACGCAGAGACATGATCTTTTCCTGACCATAACCAAGTGGTTTGTGCCTTAACATAACCACATGTTAATCACAGCATTGCCAAAACATACAGTTTCAACATATCTGTTACACAATAGCCTACAAATAGAGCTGTACAATGCCAACATTTATTCTGGGGTTTCAGTTGAGGAAAAGGGAAAACTGTGCTGCAGACGTTTTCCGTGGGATAGCATGGACTTGTGTGTGTCAGAGGCCAGAAATGTGCTAATGTGTGATGTAAGACCATGATAGCACTTGCTGCAGGGCTGGAAAAGTAATACATTTCACAAGACAAAAAAGTGTAGGGAAATATTGACATGGTCTGGCATGTGCATACGGCATCCGCACGTGATTGCTGTAATGAGCATATCAACTGTCCATCACCTCACTACATGTGTCAGTGCAGACTGAGTATCCTCCCACTTGTGCAGTGTTGTCATGATAATGACACCCACGCACAAGCGAGACAAGTTAACATGGCTGCCAAGGAAAAGCACAAGTGTCCACTGTCGGTTAGATTGAGCACATAACATACAATTACTCCCTTGGTGCATTTAACACATGGCTGAGTAGGAAAGTTAAAATTCTCGCCAGGATGGTGGACACACATGGGGCTAGACACAAGCATGCCGAGCCTTCTTCTTCATTGTCTTTTTTCATTTATTTCATTTTAATTATTTTTAATGAGGTTAACAGAACAGAGTCTGGCAAAGAGAGAAAATAGCTAGCTAGCGGGGAAAGCTTTTTATCACTGGGACAAAGTAAAGGTTGGCTGGCCACCAGTATGATGAAACACAGTGACATTTTTATCATCAGTCCTTACATAAGCTGTTCCTGAATACAGTAGGTGTGCAGTGCTGTTTTCTATTGAGATAACTCACCAAACTTTCACAACTTTCATCTTCTGCTTTTTTTTTTTTTTTTCATTGCACTGCCACACAGAGCAACACACTCACGTCTGTGCTCCCAAACGTACAACACACAAGTCATTAACTGCCCCCACATTTCCTCCCAAAATGAGCCACAATACATTCTGAGGCGTGCAACCATCTCCCTTCTTTTCCATCTAAGTGATATATTCAAGCCAGCAGCGACCATCCCTGTTCATCTTTCCACCCACTCTGGGGGGTATGTTGTGATGGTTGGAGACGTGCGCTCAAGGCCTCCGGGCACTTCCACATCTGGAGCCTGCCACTACCGCTCTGATCCAGCAGGCTCGTGAGCTGCAGTGATGACCACCACAGGCCACCCCTCATCCAGTGTCCCTGTCGTTGCCATCTCCTCTGGGTGGGTGGGGGGCTTACACCTCCGCCAGCTGACACGGATGCTGTCCATGTTTATGTATGTGTTAGTTCTAATAATGTTCGGTTCATTTATGTGCCAGGCTCGGCGTTGGTGGACCACCATAATGCGACTTGTCTTGCACTCTGACTTGCCTGTCTGCTACATTTCTGTACTGCCGACAAAGGGCATTGACTGAGCATTGTCTGAGCAATGTCTGTTTATTCACTCGCCTCGGGGTGTTCCAGCACAAGCTGCTGCATAGACTGTAAATGCCTTCCCCACCGTTTCTGTCGTTGCCTCCCACCTACACCCATGTCAATATGTCATATTTATAGTATGCATTGCACAGCATAATAGCAAGTGCTAGCTTTTGATTAGGTTGATGTCTCACGGTAATGCAATTTGATGCTATGTATGGAGGGGGAAATCGAAAAGGACCATTCTCCCAAGATGTCCTTCACCGCCAAACACTTAGTCTGCCTGATGTTTCACCCCATGTTTAAGATAGCAGTGGAGAGGGAGGGAGAGGAGTGCCGAGTGGGAAGCAGAGGCCAGGAGCAGAGAGGAGTGGAAACCTAATAGTGAGGGATGGTTCCGTGACGCGGCCCTACAGAGAGAGATAGCCCTCCATCTCACTTATCTCCTGTTTGCTCAATTTCCTCTGTGTACGACAGTGCACCTGGGGTCTGGCTGCAGCTTCCCAATGCTCCTCAGCGGCAGCCCCCGCGAGATAATAGCCAATCCCGCTCTCCCCACTCCCAAATCAGACAGGGCCAAAGGACCTTGTGCTTTGTTTAAGATTTCCAATGAACAAACCCATGTCCCTGTGGCGGCAAGCCATTACAAAACCAGACAGACTTATATCAGACTCCTTTTTGCTCAGCTAATAGCACAAAGAGAGAAAAAAAATGAAAGATCTTTGGTCTCAGACAGAGGTCGTGTCAACTAAAAGGGGGTATTTGGCTATTGTGTGCTACAGGATGATTACTCCATGGATGATAAAAAAAAAAAAAAAATATTCCGCTATGATTACCTTGAAGTCAATAATCCAAAGAGTCACCTCAAATCAGAGCATTACTTACAGTATGATTGGCTGGTAATGGGTGCGGATTGTGTGAGCGACACGACGCGCCGATAACAGCGATAGCAAAGCACTCTGTATACAAAGTTACAGAGCTGCCACTAATGCTTTGATGTCCTCTACCATTATCCTCCCACTCGACACCTTGTCTTTGTGTTTGTTGAAGGAGTCAGATGCAATTATCAGATGGCTCTTGCGGCTGCGTCAATCAGTCTCCGGTCTCCAAGATACCCAACTTCTCTTTCAACTTGGATGTCATATCTGTCTTTATTAAAAACACAACAGCTGCTTTTTATGAAAGCAAGTCACACTCCTCGCTTCCATCCTCTAAATTCATGTGACTGCTGAAGACCTCTAAGTTTGCAAAAGACTTAAAAAAAATAGCTGATAATTGGATATTTTTTCGTAGCATTTACATCCAGAGCTGTTGTGAGCAACTGAAATGACTGCCATGCATGAATTCTGAATGAGTTTTCTTTCTAGACATGCTGTTCAGCAACCAGTTTCGTCACAATTTATCTGTGTGTAAAAGAAATGCTGGTAGATGTAAAACGCATGATGCTCATTTTGCCTGTTGGCCTTCCTGTGGGGTACCAGGCTGATACTTTGTGCAGACAAATCTGTATTTCACAGTGTCCGGGAGTGTCTCGGCCTCACTGCAGCAGAGATAGGCCAAACAGATAGACCGATATAGCATACAGTATCATCCCAAGGGTACACTCTTTCTGGTCAAAGAGGAAAAGAACCGCAGGTGAATCGTTAAGAAATCCAAACCCTCAAAAACCCAAGCACAAATCAATGAGCAGAGCTGCCTGTAAGGAGCGCACAAACCAAACAGCCTTCGACTTCCCGATTGCCGCACTATCAACATTTCATGTTGATGTGACGGGATCGGCAGCACGCTGGGAAAACCACTTGGGCCCTGTCCATCAGGGCGGAGACATACGAGCCGCTGAGGCCCCTTGGAGATGAAAACACAGATATTACCTACGGGCACTCAGGCGCACAAACACAAATGCAAACTCCACACCGACTGGCACACATTCACATATACAGTCATGCTTGCTCACACATATTATGAGCAACAGAGCTATCAGAGCTTGTAAGCTGCAAATCCATTTGATATGAGACATCCGAACAGAACAACAGGATAATCAGCAACACCCTGATATGCGGCTC
Organism: Epinephelus moara; assembly: GCF_006386435.1. Classification (NCBI taxonomy): domain Eukaryota; kingdom Metazoa; phylum Chordata; class Actinopteri; order Perciformes; family Serranidae; genus Epinephelus; species Epinephelus moara. Next base: position 22,227,945 of record NC_065529.1, read on the forward strand.
CTCTTTCACTGCTCTACAGTACTTGCCACATTTCCTCCCCCCATGCTCCTTAGTTGTCTACAATAAGCCTCACTCTGAAGGAATCCAATCTTAATATGTAGCATACTAGTGAGGGCTTTTAATGTCTCCTGTTTCTGCACTCTAAAATGCCAAATCATTGCTAACCTACTTAACCTAGCACCTCCGGAAAGGGTGAGAGATTACAGCAGACTTTTATCCCTCCAGTAAAAACCACACTTGCCAGAGAGAGAGATCGGGTGGGGTGGTTCTTTCTTAATAGTCCCCTCTCTAACTAATGCTCTTAAATGATAGATTAAACAAGGAGACTCTTGGTGGTACAGAGGGTGGTGGGGAGATCCAAGAGATCCGTGAGTGAAATCAGAATTAGAGACACATGATGAGTGAAAGGGAGGGGAGATGGGAACGGGAGTGTAAACTGCACACGGCTGGAGTGGAGGCTCAACACAGTCGAGTCTTTCAACACACAAACTCTAAATAATGCAGGTTTAGGCGCACAAACCCCACCTCATAATGTTAACTAAGATTCTATACCACATGCGGTCCTCGTACTAATCAATTAGCACTTATGGGATGAACCAACATGCCAGGTTGGGTGTAATGGGAGGCAGTTTAAGCCTTTTATGGTCTTTTATGGTTTCTGGTACACAATGGATGTGGTTTGTTAAATAAGGCCTCAGATTCAGAGTCATCTGGAGAGCTGCCATTAAGAAGGAAGCAAAAGGATGTAGTAAGTTAGACCCAATCAAACCAGGGTTCATAAAGAAACAGATGGTGCTATAGGCCGCCTGTTTACACTACTAGTCTTAACTGCGGGGACATTAAACACACCCACATTGGTATACTCACTCAAATTAGCATGACTCAGACTTGAACTTGGGCAATGTCAAGATAAAAGTCAAGAATGCTTGCAAGTTAATGGAATGTCTGACGCCATTGTAAAATGCAGCAACGTATCATTGAATGCCTTTTTTCCTGACATTGCTCAGACTCAGTTTAGAGATGCTGCAGTCACTTCTCTTGCCTCTTCGACGACAGCCGGGAGGTGTAAGTTAACTTTTCCTGTTGAAGAGAGGCACTTAACATTGATGTGTGCATGCTGAGATATTTGCTGGTTCATTAACTTGCGAGTGGACATGCTGTGCTTTCTCCCGTGTGTGTGATGTCTATGTGTGTGTGGGCGCAGATGCAAATTCATGTTGTACATTTTTGCATACCGATGCATGCATCCTTTGTAACTGCAACGTTTCAGTGCAGCACTCTGGTTGCAAACACTACACCCCCCCCCCCCCCCCCCCCCCCCCCCCGNCCCCCCCCCCCCCCAACCTCCTTCAAACGCTTGCTCACATTCAGTCGGCGATATTCTGTTTGCCTGCGCCTCCCAGCTCATTAAACGTGCCGGCGTCTTTTGCCTCACAACCGCCGTTATCTAAGAGATGTGCAAACACACAAATAATGACTCATCTACATGTAATTATATCAGATTATTGTCACATTACAGTCACATTACTGCCTCTTTATCAAATGCAATCTATGCAGAACCCCCGCAACTGTCCTTCCGCTTTTAATTCTAGAAGGCATGTGCTTTGACACGAAGTTACATATAATTAAATATAATTGGTGATGTTCCATAAAGACCTTTCTCCTCTCAAGAACAGCCTGATGATTACTGGTTGAGATAGATATCTCGCACAACGCCCGGCCACTGTGCCTGAATGCCACAATTTATTAGTCAGTCCACTCGTCGCACTGGAAATCCTCACTCTCAGAAACACACAAATAACTCTTCATTATCCAGAGAGGATACTGTGAATTCTCTGATTCCATTATGCTAAGAGGAATCCTGTCAGAGACAAGGAAGCACTTGTGTAATTTGCTTTTTGAATGATTTGTCCCGAGCAAATTATGAGAGCGAAAATATGATTGGATATCATAGTGGGGCAGAAAATTGCTGATGGAAAGAGAGACAGGCCAGAGAAAATAAAGAGCGCAGAGAGCAGAGCGTGTAGTCTATAAATGTTTTAGAACAACTGATACTTGTATTGATGGTCGAATGTGTCTTTGTCAGATAAAAATTCAGCACTGAATCTGGCTGTGAAGAAGCAGTGGGTAGGATTTAGTGGCATCTAGCGCTGGGGAATGCAGATTGCAATCAATTGAATCTTTCCCAAGTGTCCTGCATGAACTCCTGGTTAGAATTTCTTCAGTGTTTTTTTTTTTTTTTTTTTTAACCAGGGGCCAAATTACCTGCAGAAGTCTGTTCCTCTCCAAAAACAAACAGACCAGGTGATAAAAAATCAATAAAAACACTGAGTGAAGACATTTTAATGTTAAAATCCAATGGGTTTTATTCTTTTAAGCTGTTGGGCTGGTCGCGGAGTGGCTGCTGACTACAGTGGCTGATGCGAAAACGTGAACGCCCCTACCTGGAGTGTTTGGTTTGTTCGTTCTGGGCTACTGTAGAAACATGGCGGTGCAACATGATGGACCCTGTACGCTTCGCCCCCTATGTAGATATAAATGGCCCATTCTAAGATAACGAACACACAATTATCATTTTCAAGTGATTATAAACTGAAGAAATTATATTACATTCCATTTCTGCCATATATGTCTCCTTAAATCCTACACACCGGACCTCTAAACATGAAACATCCTGCATGTGCAACCAGCTCCCAACCCTCCAAACATTCAACACCAGCGCTATAAATGATCAACATCTAAACTTAACTTGTATGCTTTTTCAAGAGGAAACAGCGTGTCACCTTTTATACTTGACAAAAAGGTAAAAATACCCTGACTTTGCTTTGCTTGTGTAGTCATGGGCTCAGTTAAAAATAATACTTTGGCAAACAAAAGTGTTATTAATCCCTACTATGGTTCTTAAAAGGACATATGTGCCTCAGAGGGCAGACTGCAGCTTTTGTGATAGTTAAAAACTGAAATCTATTAGACAGCCAGGCCTTGGAAGTGTAATTAGGCAGCTACCTGGCAAAATTCTCTCTGATGCCAAAGTTTTCAAAGCCCACCTTGCTTCAAAGCAAAGGACCCCTGAAGAAAGGAATCAATTAATTCATTATTTATTATTTACTGACTATACACCGGGATAAACAAAATCTTTTTTAAGCACCTAATGCAACCTCTAAGCTAGGCTCCTCGGAGAATAAACAATGGCTGGTTTTAGTCCTCCATTTCTGGATTCAGTCTGCATTTCCTTTCCATTGTGTTTGCCACTCGCTGCAGTCTAAGAGATAGTAATATTAAAAACATATGTGCTGTCTGCTTGCAATTATATGACCATTTCATAAGAATGTGAGAGGAAGACTATAGATGGGAAGCATAAAGGAGATGAGTAAAATCAAATAAAGTGACTAAGACTTGGCAGCATAGTGACAAATGGCAGCTCTGACTCTGACTCACCTTAGGCTGAGGGCCTGGTCGACACCGGGTGATGCTGATGTTGAGTGACGCAGCAGCCCCATTGGCTAATGGGAGCTAAACAAAGCGTCCCCCTTCACACACTTGGTGACTGGATTGAAAGCAGAATCTGCCTTTCTCACCATGCATTCTCTGTCACACAAATATTTATAATTTCATAAAGAAAGTATTCTCATTTCAGTGTTACATGCAGTGTAACACATCAAAGCATAGCATTAAATTAGTTTTTACTGTCTTAATATTTTTAAACCTACCCAGGCATAGATGTTACTGGAGCAAACATTTCTATGTGCAAATAATGAGGTTGTTTAATGTGATTAAAGAGGTGCCAACATGATAAATGTGTTTTAGTTTAAATCTGGAAATATTGCATTTTTCACTGACCATGTTAAATGTTTTTGGTATTGGAACATAACACAATAGAATATAACAATCTGGGAAACAACAAGATGAATGTAAACCTCAAAATGAACCAGCAGCAGAGCACTGAGCCAATCAGTGTCGTTCAAGGTGAAGCAGACTTTGCTTCCTGACTTTGCATGAGTCAAGTGAAGTCTTTTAACTCAATCAGCCCTCTCTCAGCACACATTTCGAAGTCTGTTTGAAGATTCGGCTGAATTAAGTCACATGCAACAAGCAGCAAGCGAATGTGTGTAAGATTAAAGGCGCATACACAATACGGAGCCTTCGCTGATTACTTCACATTCAGCTGAGATGAGGATTCACCACATCTGCACATATGACTGTGCGCGTCAGTGGGGAACTCCTTTCATTTCACATCATAATTTAATGATTCACTGCACATGAAAATAGCATGAGTGCTATGGAGAGTGTCAACATGCCGTCACAAATGTGTGTTCTAAAGCCAGCAGGGTTTGACATGATTGCTATCAGCTATCGTTGTAGAGGAGCTGCAGCAGCAGACACTGAGGAGTAAATCACTCTGCATAGATGATTCACAGATGAGAAATTAAGCATTCAACATCTCAGGGAGAGTGCTGTTATTGTAAATAATGACCCTATCAACCTCCCGCATTATGCACAAAACCTGTTCTTCAAACATTACAGCTCGACCGATGTTGTTATTCAACATCAGTAGTGTTGTCACACTGCTACGCCAGAAGTAAAGCTTCCTCTGACAGCCGTGCCCTTATTGCCTAACACTTAATTAGCCTTTGTCTGCCATCCGATTTCACCAGCTATTGAGCAATGAATATTTTCAGAAGAGCATCCTTGGGCCTGAGCAAACACTACACCATTAACCCAAGGGGTCTTCACCCGATGAATCGCCGAGCTAGAAACAGAATAAGGTCCAGTGACACGCAAGTTGCTTACAAAACGTGTGAATATAACAATTAATATATTTGACCCTAGACTTCACATTCTTATCCTCACCATCATCCGTTGTTAGGGAAGTGTTTTGTAATTGTTGCCCTCAGATGCTAAGAACCATGCAATGCTATGCAGTGCAGCAGATTCTGTGCACAAGGGTTGATGGTTGCCATGGAGACAGATATCTGGACTACCTAAGTTATGATTTATAAAAACACCCTCAGGTATGTAGCCTAGATACTTGAGGCTCTCAGAGGAAGAAACTTCTTGCCTACAAAAAGTGTCTGGTCAGTCAGGAGTGGGTTTTAAATCCCTCGCAAACATTGTGGCGGCTTAAGAGTCGACCTTTGAGACTTGCAATGGAAAGAAAAACTACATCCTGGCTGTTGTGAACTATGCTATTTTGCTAACCTGGTCTGAGTTATGCCAACGGTGTGAAGTCAGAGCAATGGATAATAATGGAAGCAAAATCTGTCAGGACTTTTGGAGTTTGAGTCGGCTCAGGGGCTGTAACCCAAGTGAACTGGAATCATTACGACCTCTTGGACCTGGCTCTGCAGAAATAAAGCTCCGTGCTCAGAGCTGAGGAAAAGGAGGTCAGGGGCCAAACGGTGGCTGGGGAATGGGTCAGTGATTACAGTAAGAGGCCCGGTCGCTCATCGATCCCTCGGCTCAGTCTAGAGCGGGTGAACGAGTGGAGCTCTCACAGACACTACGAGACAGAAATGGAGCTGATGCAAGGAAACAGGAAGAGATGGGGGCCAAGGAGAGGCCAGGGACACTGAGAAGCAGAGGCACGCACTATGAAGTCTTTCCAAATGAGAGCAGGAAGGGCCGTGTCAGCGAGTGTAGTGTAGAGACAACACGGAATGTGTGAAGTGAACCTGAACTGAGCACCCCTGGAGAAATGCTCTGTTCTTGGTCTAGTGGTAAACTAAAAAAATAAATAAATTTGGTGTATTCAATTTTCTTCTCGGAGCATTTGTGTGCAGATACACACTCTATAAATATAAGCTCTACCTTGACATGTGAAATACTTTTGACTGCACCAAAACTTTAATTACTTTCAAACATGGCCGTGATTATCTTGCTCGCAACCATTTCTTACTGAGAATCACATACTAATGTAGTCCAGTAATCACAGTGAGTAGGGCTTATTGAAAAGCTAATTGCCTATTAGGCTCAACTTGTTGCCTTGGATTTTCCTAGCCCCCGTTATGAGGCTGAGGACTAAAGGGCTTGAGAAAAATATGAGGAGATGTTTTCAAACTTCAGAGAGAAGCTGTCAAGCTGTAATGGAAAATGCCAAGTTCTGCGATGATGGTTTTACACAGGCGGAGCAACAGAAAATATTTATAAAGTTTCAGTCACTTCATCATGCTCCGCCTGCGTGAAAAGACTGTAGCAGAACAAAAATACTGAAATTACCAGCAATATTGTGTGCATCTGAATTTGCATACAAATACACAGAAAATGTGTAAGGTGAAATATGGTGGTTTTTAAGGAGAGTTTGTTGTGTTTAAAGGTCCAGTGTGTCAGATTTAGGGGGATTTAGTGGCTTCTAGCTGTGAGGATTGCAGATTGCAACCAGCTGAAAGAACACAGTTTTTACCTTGAGCCAAATTATCTGCAGAGGTCTCCTCCTCTCCAAAACTAATGGACCCAGTGATTTAAACTGGGAGAAACACAGAATTAAGCAATTTCACATTACAAATCAGTGTTTCTCCCAGCTGTTTGGCATGTGGGAGACGGGCCGCTAGCCCAGCACCTGCTAATGTGTGCTCAACTTTTTCCTCTAATAAGTTAAGATCCAGATGTCCAGGAGGTTTTTACCGAAGCTGAATTATCTGCAGAGGTCTCTTCCTCTGGGGTGGGGGGTTCATACTGCGGGGTAGGGGCGCCCCTCTGTGTGGAGTTTGCATGTTCTTCCCTGTGTCAGTGTGGATTTTCTCAGGGTACTCCGGCTTCCTCCGACAGTCCAAAGACATGCGTGTAAAGCCCAGTTAAGACCAAAGGTTTGTGACAAGAGAAGCTGAAACAAACTACTGTCCTGCAACATTCCAAAAACCTGCTGGTTCAATGCAACTAGATGAGATCGTGTATCATCTCTATGCAACAACTCTCTGTATCTCCACTCTGCTTTCCAGCTTTTCAGGCTGATTTTGTGGCTGAGTATAAGTTGTAGCTTCTTAAAATATGAAAGAAGATAGTGATAGTGAGATACTGGCTACAGTTGTATTTGTAGTAGTGATGAAACGGCGATAAACTTAAAACGAGCATCAGAAGGACTGTATTCATAATAAATACACCACAATAATCTAACTTTTTTTTCTGCAAAGTTCTAAAGCGGTTTTGTCTCGTTGGGAATCTTTGGTCTGAACTGGTCTTTAGTCCATGTGTGAATGTGAGCATGAATCTGTCTCTATGTGTTAGCTCTGTGATAGTCTGGTGACCTGTCTAGGGTGTACCCTGCCTATCTCCCAGTGTCAGCTGGGATAGGCTCCAGCCCCCCTATGACCTCCAACAGGATAAGCGTTTATTGAAATTAAATGTTTTCTTCCTTTCTAAAACAAATGTGCTCAATGATTTAAAATGCGTGTTTTTCTGATGCTCTTGTTGTGGAGGGTCTGCTCATTATGGTGGGCAACACAAAAACACGAATGGTGCTATCAGGAGCCAGTGCTAGATTTGTTTGTTCTGGGCCATTGTAGAAATATGGCAGTACAACCTGGCGATCTTCATAGATGAGGACATACTTCCTATGTGGATATAAATGGCTCATTCGAATGTAACAAAAACACAGTGATACTTCTACACTAAAGAAAACATGGCTCTTGTATTATATTCCCTTTATGCCTATGTGCCCCTAAATCCTACACACTGAACCTTAAAGTTATGTTCACTTCCAAGTTTCTGGCTCATTCTACCAGACAATATACCATCCATACACACTGAATCAAAGAGTATAGCTCAACTCTGACACACAAGTATACACACACACAAAGTGGACAATCTCATCAAATTGTCCACCCACTCCCACAGTCAGCCCCACTTCTTCTCTGCACTATTATTTTCCTTTCCGAGACCTCTTCATCCCAGTCCCCATGCAGCCCTCACAGTCATTTTACCCCTACTGTGTTAATCAGAGGTGGAGGCTCCAGCAGTATGCCTGCAAGAGTATACACTATAATCTGCCTAAACACACACATGCAGCACAAGCACACACATACACACACTGCACTTGTGCTTATAGGTTGAAATCAGGCTGCTTGGCTCGCTCCTGTGAGTAGAAGAGCTGGATCAGGCAGCAATCTGAGACTATATTGCACTGATGATGGCCTGAGTTGTAATCACTACCTGATGGTACTGAAGGGGCCCACTCAGACCTCAGCTCCTGGCCCCGCACGCCCCACTGCCGGACACATATTATACCCCCCGACCACGTCCATCATAAAAATGCAAAATGATGTGTTTCGTGCCTCATACACCTCCTCCTTTCATTTTAGACCCTGAGATATCTCTGCTGTTTGATTTGGTGCCACTTAAGACAAGAAAGTGATTCCTGAAATTGTGGATTACCATGCCTGTCGAACGGTGGTGTTTAAAAACAGCCACGACCAATGTTTCATCCCAGCGCTCACAGTAAGCAACATGAGTTTGAGCCAGAGCCACCCCCAACTGAATGCTCATGGGTATGCTAAATATAGAAACCATTTTCCACATTTCTTTTCATCAACACCGGGGCCATTGCCCAGCATATCATTTTCTCATCATGCAAATTGGCAGAAACTTGTACCATTTGCGTTGTTCATCTATTTGGCAGAGACAGACTGTTCACTTGATGGGGCAACGTCACAAAGCTAACTGGAGGGTTCTGCTTGTTTATTTGACTTCAGTATATTGCACCGTGGTGGAATCGGAAATATATAAAAGTGAGAGACGAGACTGAAGGAAGTTTGGAAGTGTGATTTGATGTGCTGATGCATATTTATGAACTTGATGGTGCAATGGCATGTGAAGAGTGGTAGAGAGAATACAGCTTTGTGAGTCCAAATTAAAGTTGTCCTGTAAAAACTGTCTCTTAACCGAAATAAGATACAACTTGAACAATGATTATAAACCACAACAGTCTGCTGTCCCTTACAGTTTAGGGTTGTGGGACTCTCTAACTTATAAATGTCTAAATAATTCATGTGTCAGCTTCAACAATAAATCAAAAATACTTATATATTCATTTTAGGGGGAGTAGACAAACTCCAGCCAAACTGCCAGAGGCAGTAAAAAGTGTTTGCATAGTCTGCATGCTATTGGGAAAATATAAATAAAAAAATAAATATATGAATAAATAAATAAATAAATAATGTAGCTGATAAAAAATAGTAGATAGGGATAAGAATACAACAAGAGGAGGAGTGTCTGCTATTGGCAGGATCTGGCAAAGTGCAGCAGGATAGAGGAAACAGACAGGAGAGGAGCCTTTAGCTTTCTCATGGATCAGATCTACTGCCACTAACTACACCTGTGTTGTCACCTTCACTTCACTCTAACTCTTTAAGGAGGGAATATGTAGCCAAGAACTCAGTGAAAGCACTACAGAATCTGTTCTGTCGCTTACTTGAGAATTGAGGTTACGTGCTTTGGGCACTCTTTAGGTAGCATATTAACTGCACTACATGTTAAGAGATAAGGCAAAGGAATTATCAAAAAGCTGGCTGCTGCAGCAGTGCTTTAACAATGGCACAGCATGGTCACCTGCATTCTGAATTTCTGTATTTCTTGTTTAAGTGAAGGTTTCGCTCCATTTCTCCTTTTCATACATTAAATATGTTTTGACTAGATTTAACGATGTGTGCCAAGCAGCGGTGGGAAAAGTACTGAGAAAGTTTTCTTAATTAGCAGTGACACAGTATGAAATACTCATTGATTGATTTCAGATTTTACCCAAGTAGAAGTACATAAGTATAACCAGCAAAATGTTCTTCAAGTATCTAAAGCAAAAGTACTCGTAAGGCAAAATGGCACCATATGTATACATTATTGGACTAGTATCAAGGATGCATTTCCTAGATGTTATAGAAGTATAAAGAAGCATAAAATGGAATCAGTAACAGCTTATCCTGTTTGGGGTTGCGGGGTCCCTGGAGCCTATCCCAGCTGGCAATGGGCAGGGGGCAGACTGTTGCAGGGCTGACACATAGAGACAGACAACCATTGGTGCTGACATTCACACCTACGGCCAATTTCGTGTCACCAATTAACCTGCATGTCTTTGGACTGTGGGAGGAAGCCGGAGTACCCACAGAAAGCCTACGCTGACATGGGGAGAACATGCAAACTCCCCACAGAGAGTCTCCCCCACTGGGTTTGAAAAAGGAACCCTCTTGCTGTGAGGCAGCAATGCTAACCACAGTACCACCATGCCGCCATTTATAAAATGGAATATTGAACTAAAATACAGGTACCTCAAATCTGAACTTGAGGGTCCAGTGTGTAGGATTTAGGGGCATCTATTTGCAGAAATGGAATAAAATATTCATAACTATTTTTTCATTAGATTATAATCATCTCAAAATAAGAATTGTGTTTTTGTCAGGTTAGAATGAGCCATTTAAATTTGGGTATGGAGCAGTTCCTGTCCCACAGAGTCTATCATGTTGTCATGCAGCAGCCTTGGATGGACAAATCAAACACGTTTACATGCAGTAGTCGAGCTAAGCTCATAGCTTGGCTAATCAGTCAAGACGGACTTCTCGTCTTGTCTGAGTATATATTTCTGTATTTCTACAGTTTCTAAGTACGTCTGACTCCGCCTCGATAGGCGGCGCTGTGTCCTTTTTTAATATAGTGCGTACTGCACTAGTTCTGGTTGACCCAAAGAGGAAGCTAATGACGAATGAAGCTGTCGGAGCATGAATGTAGTTTCCTCGTCCGTCCAGAAGTGCGTCTTCTGCTTTTTGGTCACCATGTTTGTTTGTTTGTCTTTATGGGAGTTACTGAACTGCTGTTACGTCATCTCCTTCTTCTTCCAGGTAAAAGCCTGCAAAAGAAAAAGTGGTGCATGCACAGAACGCCGAGTCCGACTCCAGTCGGTCTAAGTGGGTACATGCAGCATAGTTCGATTTTCAATCGAATTATCTTGGTGTGTTAGTCGAGCTACGGATAGTCCAATTTCAGTCGGACTAAGCAGTTTACATGCATTTGAAAGTCCGGTTTCAGTCGGACTTAGCCAATAATTCGATTTTCTCAAGCTGCATGTAAACGTACTGACTGACTCTAGAAAGGGCGTTTTCGTGTTTTTGAGTCGGCCGCTGTAGTTCTTTTACACGCTTGGCACACAGGAGAAATTTCAGGTCAGCAACCTCACTGCTACATGCCACTGAATCCTACACACTGGACCTTTAAGAGCAGTCCTTGAGTAAATGTACTTACACTCCACCACTGGCAACAAGAGCACATCACTTATTTAATTTAATTTTTTACATCTAAGCCTCTGTTTTCTGTCAAATTTAGCCTTATCAGCTGATGTTGTTCAATGATAATGATCACTTCCAAATCAGATTTTGCGTCCCATGTGTCCATTGATTTAAATGTTAATTGTGTGGCAACTTGTTGGTAGTTATTTTACAAACAGGCCTATAACAAGATGATGGGCTGAACCAGCAGGATGTGGTGAATATGATTTAAAAAATATGTTTTTGCTTATCAGGTGTGTCCTAAGTGGATAACATACAAATATAAAAAGTGGTAGATGTCTTAGCAATTTATTTTGATGTTGAAATCTTAAATCATACATAGTGTGGCCCAGTTCCTGAACATCACTTTGGGCTGATTATTGTATCAATTTAAGATATTTTAGATAATTACCTTTAAGTACAGAGCTTTCTGAAGAAGTCTATACATTTTTCAGTAGGGCACCCTATGCAGCAGACTTCTTAATATCTAAAGATGTCAACAGCATACATAGTAAAAGCCCTTTGACCAAGAAAAAAATTTATTCAGACTCACGACTTGGACTATATTGCTATTCCCCTCCGCAGAACACACTTTTTTTTACAAATGCCAGAGTCTCAAAAAATGTTGGATCAAAATCTTAAGTCAGATTTTTTTCTTCCCCAGCAAGTACTTTTTTTTTGACATGGGTAAAGTTGCCACAAACATCCAGACTTTCAGTGCTAGAGAATTCCAGCGTAGAAAAGAACTTGTGTGTGCTCAAGGGGGAGAAAAAATGTCTCCAAGCATATTTTGTGAGGTGAATGATAAAATGATGCCCACAGGAAATGATATAGTTGAATAGTGAGCAGAAATTACGCTTAGATTCAAGCAAAGTTGCATTTTTCTTCCTGTGGTGGGTCCTTGGCGATTGTCTGACACTTAATCCACAGCGATGTGTGTGGGTCTTTGAACATATTTCCACTCCTGCATGGCTCTCCTGATCTCCCACTCCTACAAGACTAGTGGCTATTTTTTTTTTCTACATATACGAACAGAAAGGAAAGCAGCACTTCTTCTTCCATGTCTTCACTCTTAATTTGTTGTAATCACACATCTTATTTCTGAAAGCGTCTGTTCACAGCACCACAGCTTGACATACACAACAGCCGAGATGATGCTCTTATTGCGGGAATGGAGGAGAGAGGGGAGGAGGACTGTGTGTGTGCGTGTATGTGGTATGTCAAGTCAAATTGTTTTTACATTTCATCTTGTTGGCTCTTTATCTATTCAACTGTTTATCTGCATCTCTGCTGGGGTATGTGCAAGCTCCTGGCGTGCGTCTCTGTGTATGTTTGTGTGCTGCAACTGCCAAAGTAAGGAGGCAGGCAGCTTGCTGTGTCAAGGGCTGTAGGGGGAATGTTCAAACCCCAGTCAGCGGGGGATTGTGTGTGAAATACAGATGTTAGAAATGGCTCGACTGTTTGCCTATTGTTATCACTGCTCTTTGGCTAAGAGAAGAACAGTCTTGGGTTTTGACTTGACAAGGGAGAAACAGAATGATAAATTGTCCCACCAGCTTTCATCCAACCCGCCGCCCCCATGCCCCCCCCCACCTGCATGACAGCCCCACCCTGCTGTAGATAGCAAAAAAAAAAACCAACAGATTACAAAGTAATACACAGACAGCTACACAATGAGCAGAGGAGATAGGAGTCTCCACCCTCTTGTCTCACCAGCTGCCACACAAGCAAACAGGGCATCAGTTAATAAGGCAAAGGGGGGTTATAAAAGTTTCTTTGAATGAGTGATTTCATCTGGCTGAATGGGAGAAAGTAGAGAGACTGACAGTTAGAAATATGTACATGCAGTTATGTTTATATAGCTGGAAGTGCGCATGTGTAATGATGAAATTAAGACATTAGAGTTGTTTAGAGGGGAGCACTGTGTAAAATAATCATGCATTCTGAGATTTATGCGCCTCATGATAATAATTTTAACAACACTTATTTTCCACTAGTGTTATATATACATGCTAATTAGCCAGAAGAACAAAGAAGTCTGCTCTCTGATCTCTCCCACTGAATGCTGACGATGGGCAGTTTGGCTGCAGCAGTAATTAAGTCAAGCGTGTAAGTTGCTCAACAAAGTAACTTGTAATGTTCCTCTGTGAAATGAGGTCTTTTTTTTAAAAAAAGAAAGAAAAAGCTAGACACAACACAGTAAGTTTTCAGACGTGTCTTTAGCAGATACGCCACCGTTTGAACTGTTTGTGTAGCCTCTGTGCCGGCTGACACTGCGTAAAGGAAGAGATAACAAAACAAAAATGTTTGACAGTAAAAATAGCATGGAACAGAAATCCTCTGGGCTAATTAAAGACTGGGTACATAATGAGAACAAAGTTAGGTGTTAGTCTGAATGCACTAATTAATCTGCAGAGACCATTGACATGGTTGTGGCCATGAATCTTTGCTAATGAATCCATGCATTTTCAGGGAAACTGATATGAACAGAAGCAAAATGCCATTATAGTGTGCCATACTTTGAGACCTTTAACCTCACATGCCCGTAACTCACATCCCCCACATGAATAGCATAGCACACACTGCACTCCAAACCATTCTCCTCCTCCAACACACAAAACCCACATAAACTCATAACTGTCAACCCACCATCCACCTCCCTATAGGAAAAGTAAAAGATCTAAACTCCTCCACCCTGAGCTGCAGGAGCACTCTGGCTGATGTGTAACATTAATTTCTCATGATGTCAGTCAGCTTTCATCAGCGTTAAACTTTAGCATACCCACAAGATGACCGTCCGGGACAGACGTAGGAAGACACCGGAGGGCTATGCGAGAAGATGACTGTCCCCTCCGCCCCGGTGGTGGTGTACCCCCACCCCACTGTGAACTGCCATCACAAAAAAAAGGACAAAAAAGTGAAACTTATACATTTTAATATCTTCTGCCTGGATGCATTCCCTGAGCTGCACGGTCATGTTTCCCAGAATGCCTTCACTGGCTTTCCAATTACAGTAGAGAACAAAACAGGAGATAGGAACAAAAGTGTGTAATGGAAACCCACACTGCCGGGGTGTGTGTGGGTGAATGAGTTGGTGTAGGTTGGTGTCTGGGCTGCGTGGTTGATGCTATATCTAGGTTTCTTTCACTGGTGAGCATGTGCAATATTTAGATACATTATTATATAAAAGAGTGATATAAAGCCTTATGTAAATCCTCAGAGTGATAGATGATTATGTTCTTCTTTTAAGCTGTGATCGTCTTACACCATACGGTACTGCATGTTAAAATACTATGGTTATAAAAATGTAAATTTTGCCTCTGTGTATGAGGTTTTGGTCTGAAGTCAATCAGGATTCTGGGAGCGCATAAAGGCTTTTTCACGCTGCTTTTCACTCTGTGCAAGACAGTGAAAAAAACTATATGTCTGCATATTCAACAGATGTTCAGAGTGTGAAATGAAGCAAGCTGCCATTATGCAGTGAGAGCACTTCCAGGTTCATTCTTAATAAGTTTTATGCACGTGCAGATTAAAGAGTTGGGGGGCAACAGTGACACAGAGTTTGACCTCGCACCACGGGTTAGCTGATAGCTCCCGCAGGAACGCAGCGAAAAATCGTTAACCGATAGTGATGCGGTGGATGGAACTTAAGATGCTGGCTGCAGGGTTTTAGGAGCTCCTCACAGTGTTCAGAACAGTGGGCAGAACAGTGTTTCCATCCATCATGCATCACCTCTCCATGATAGCATAACTTCCACAGCCAGCTAGTTTTACATTATGTATTGTGAGCCAAGTGGTCTTCTGCAGGCTTATTGCCACTAAAGGAGCAGCCAGCGCCTCTCTCTTACTAAAAGGATTTTTTTTCCCCTCTCTCTGTCTCACTTGTTTGCCTTTTTGCATTTCCATGAAGAGGAAGAGGCTTTTAATGTAGCACATGCTGGTGCTACACAGAGAAAGACCTTCACTTTCCTACTTTATCATTGGTTCAAGTAATCCAATTGGTCATGGCTAGACAGGAGCAGAAACATGTCTCTGCGTTATCTTACAGTACTTTGAGCTCTGAACTTTAATGATTTTTTTCTTTTTCTTTTTGGGTTGTGTGGGAGAGTGCGCTTTCATCTACCCTAGTGATAGTATTGGTTTATTAAGTGCCTTGAATAATCCTTAAAAATCATTCCCAAGTGCCCTGTCCCCGACAAGTGGGAGGAGGGTGGAAAAAAACTAAAAACAGTTATTCTATTTTTCAGATGGTGGATTCTGTGATACTCTCAGTTCACAGTCGAAAAACCATAAATGAGCAATTCATAGTTGGGGGGGGGGGGACTCTTTGTTTGTTTCAAGGCTGCTGTCAAAAGGAGTTGGTGCTGTGGCACAGAGGAAAAGAATCTCACCTCACACAGTTTCAATGAATGACTCAGTAAAACGTGGTTCACCACACAGTGTATAAATATTCAGTCAACGTGCACTCCCCATAGGGATCTATGTGGACTATCAATATGATGGATTAGTCTTTGCCTACTGGAGAAAAAAAATAATTACTCAAAGCAATAATTACACCAGCCCCATGCTGAATTGCACAACACTCAGCCAGTAGATAAGATTTTATTGTCAAAGTGCTGAAGTGAATAACGTCCAACTTGAAGGACAAGTGGAGATCAACAAACTTCACAGGTCGTCTGTGTAGATGTTTTTCTCGCTCTTTTGTTTCTTGAAGACGTATTTCACTGCTGGAAAGATGGTCTTTTCATGAAGCAAGGCTGTCTATGCAGTAGAAGGACGCAAATACTTTTGAAACTGGTGCTACACGAACAGAGAAAACAGAGAAAGATAGGCTGTGGCATCAGCTTTTGCTCAAGAGGTAAAAAACCTACAACAACCGGAATGCACTGCACCACACCAGACCAATAAACTCTCCTGTTGGTGGGTTACGTAATGTGAGCTTGGCTATAGTGTATCTGCAGCCACAGTTGATCTGAGTTTTGTTTAGGTTTAAAATAGGGGGCGGGTCTCCCTCTTGATCCGCTTCTACTCTTTGTGTCTAGAGTGGCGGGTATATGAAAATGCAGAAGTACAATCCGTAGTTCGAGCAACAGCCCTATAGCCAGCAAAAATCGCCTCATTCAGTGGATCTGAGCTGGAAGATGAGCAGAGAGATCTGGGCGCTGTTAAGTAAATTAACCACAGTTCATTTGCACATACGACCCACATTGTCATGATACAAAGCTGGTTGAAAATCAGCAGAGTATCCCTTTAAATAAGTGACAGCTTATTGCAGCTTATATGTCCCAGATGGCCCTGTGTTTTGTATCATATTCCACCTCAAACACTGGATTTCAGCTCCCCATGAGGAGTCGCAATGTGGAAATTAGCCAACACTACTCAGCAGAGGTGGGAGTAAGTCACACATGTGCAAGTCACAAGCAAGTCTCAAGTCTTAACCTTCAAGTCCTTGCTTTGAGTCAAGCAAGTCATATGCAGTTCTAATGATCTGGTCAAACATTAGCCAATAAGACACAATCATATATCTTTCTCTGTGAGTTTTGTGGAGAGACAAATGAAGTTGGAGGTCACGGTGTTGCATACCCCTGATCTCTTTTTACTGCTGTCATCAACACCATAATTCTTGAATACAAATTTTATTGTTTTTGGATTGTTAGTTGATGAGATGGGTGCACTGCCAGGTGGATGAGTAGGTTATCAAGCAGGAAGTGGGTGTACTCTCCTATATTTGCCAGTGGATTTTTGGCTGATAGTTGGGTATACTAGTGAATCCGCTTTTACGTCTGGAACCTTGAGACATGCCCTTGTTGAGGACTTGGCTCAGATTAATCGGATCCCGTTTACTTCAGTGGTGGGTACCTCTTGCAACGGCATGCCTTTGCTGACGTCGACCCCAGCAGGATTCAAACCCAGGACCTTCCGCGTGGAAGACGAGTGCTCTAACCACTATACTAGAGAGATCCCATAGTAGGGTATACTGTTAATGGCCAGAAAAAGAGGTGGATATACCCTGTATACCTTCCTCTACATCCTCAATGATAGCTGCTCCGTGTGCTGGCCTCTGCTGGTCTAACGCTTCCTGTGAGGTTGCCAGGTTTGCAAACATAAAACGAGAAATCACCCAATTGTGTTTCAAAAACAAACAGCAAAAAGCTTCTCAATATCTATAAGAATACAAATATTTAATTCTTCTTTAGAGCCATCTCACTCAAATCTAAGTCAAAGTCTTTTGTCAGTGTTGGTCAAGCAAGTCTAAAGTCCTCAAATTTGCAACTCGAGTCTGACTCCAGTCAAGTCATGTGACTTGAGTCCCCCACCTCTGCTGATCAGAGCCAAATACTCTATGTTCACCACAGCCTCTGGTTTGAAGTTGATGTTTCTTGTGGCTGGGCAGGACCAAATGTTACCCGCACAGATCACCCATCCATTATTTAGAGCTGGATCTCGTATGGCGACCCTTAATTTGGTCAGAGTTGTCAGTAGGCAGTTATGGCTGTTGGATAACTGAGTAAAAATGTGAGTGATTTCTGAATGCCCTGCCACATCATTACAGCCTCTTACAGCACATTCCTCCAATGAGCTGTTGGACTGCCGGTTGCATATTAATGGTCACCTCACTTGTGTTTTTGTAGAGTACACAAACACACACTCAGCGTTCTGTTGTTGATATGTTTATTAAATTATCGAAGTCAACAACAGCAGCGCATTCAGCAGTTTAATAAGCTCTTTAATGGGAGAGAAAGCTGTTTGATTATGACTTTCCAACTGGGGTTATGTTGCTTTGGACCTCTGTATGAGCTTGTCTGTTCACATGCAAGTTCATCGTATGGTGGAGATAAGCCCGTAGCTAGTGAAGAAACAAGCCGTGCTCCAGTAATTAATTTATCATTGAGTGACAGTTAAGCTGTGGGGCAGAAGCTCGCCTGTCGTTGATAAACAGATAGGAGTTGATTTATGCACAAGTCCAGGGCATGTGCGCTTATCTTCATGTGTTTCTCTGTCTGCTCGTTTCTTTTTGGCATGTGCGCGTGTTTATACATAATGCAGTCACTACACTTGCCCCCTCTTCTAGCTGTGTTTTTATTTAGGTCTCGGAGTCTTCCTTAAGTTGTTTCATAGTGAAGGGATCCATCAAGCAGGAAAAACAACAGAGGAGCAGAGGTCAATTGAGAGTGAGGTGCACATCAGAGGAAACAATGGTTGCTGAATTATTGAGTCCTTCCTGTCCCATCAGCCATTTGTCCCAGGCCTAATGGGTTTCTTCTCTAAAAGGCAGTTGGAGAGAAGGTTTTCTTCTGACGTAAAAAAACAAAACTGGGCCTTCCTCCTGAAAACAGGAGTCTCATGCCTCAGCTTGTTTGGGAATCCTGCATTCAAAATGAAGTCTTTCACTTTCTCTTTGGGTTATCACATTGCTTCCAACTAATAGATACATTTTGACTGCATTATTAATTCAGAGGAACGGTGTCTGAGCTCGTCTGAAACACCGTGCCTACACCCCCCATGGTGCATGGGGATGAGGGATAGGGTATTTTTTAACACACTCTCACATACACACAGACATATATTGAAAAAGAGGCATTGACTGACCAGCTGTCTGCAGCCACAGAAGATTCTGTCTGCCAGCTCCTTCGATTAATCCACACTTCTCTGGGCTGCTTAGCTTTAACTCTCATCACACTGCTATCAGTCAATATGAATTGAGTGCACACAAAAATACACACATCTGCACGCACACATCAGAAATGTGTCCAGTGACACAGACAGACAGTTGGTAGATACACTGTCACACACACACGCAGCCTTCACACCTTTTCCGGAGCATGTGTGCTCCTGCAGGTTTTATTGGGTGGGCCGCCATCCAGCCATGAGTTCAGGAATCTGGTCTGTCAGCTGGCAGTCGAGACTCGGCAGGTGTCTCCTCAGCACAAAAGCAAAGTCAAGGGCCAATAAACAACCACAGCAGGAGAACCCAGGGCCAAATCAATAGCGAGACCATGTGTTCTCTCTGTACTAGTAGCGAGATCTTCTTAATCACATAAAAGCTCGCCTGCTCCTCGCTCATGGCGGTACATTCACACGCACCTCCGCTTCAGCGACATGGAAGTGACATGCTGTGGGCTGCAAATGTCTTCTCTGGAAAGCGCGGCATCAGTCGGTACACTCGCCCAAAACTACAGCTGTTATCCCCCAGTGCCTGTTTGGGCGTGATTGCTGTCAGGTCATTCAAATCAACACATGGGAATCACATCTGCACACATCTACAACACATCTAATTCGCTGAACCGGTAATGTTTTATCTGGTAGCATGCGATGTTCTCAAATGGAAAGTAAGTGTTTTACGTCTCGTGGGTTGAATGCCAACTTGCAAAATCTGCAATTCTTCCATGACTGGAAATGAGAGGAAAAGATGCATCCAAATATGTTGGGGAGTCAGTTGGCTGGATGAAGTTTGACTGAGCTTTGAGTGACTCACGGTGAACTCAGATGCACTCGGGCATGTAGTTACTATGCTGATGTTGTTGAAAATAACTCTCTTTTCTCTCTCAGCATGTTAACTCTGAGCTTTTGTGGAATATAAAGTGCTGTTAGACTCGTAGGACAATGAACCCAGCGCCTATGAGGACAAGATATCACATAAATCATAGAGGAACAATTGCTTTTTTTTTTTTCCTTTAAAAAGCATGGGAATTTTTATATAACCTCTCTCATCGTCATCCAGCAATTAGAGGGCTAAGTAAGGTTTTACAGCACAGTATACAGTTAGAGATGTAAAGTGAGAGTCAGGGTGCAAAATGTGCATCCAGCTTATGGGACGACTGATTGATTTCTACTCCACTTTCAGTGGTTTATTTTTACACAACCTCAAAGACCTGATTTGTTTCATGGCACAAACATCGCATGAATTCATTAAACTCCTTCTTAACTTAATAGCCAGGATACAGCACAATGCAATTTTCCTCTTCCTCAGGATGTTGTTGCACCTTGGAAAAATAATTTTACAGCTTTTATTAAGGTTATCTCCCTCCCCCTCAGCTTTTAAATCTCCCACATTAGTTGGTTTTACGGTGGCTGGAAATATACTTCCCCTGCTCGTTTCTAAATTCCCTCTCAAGAGGTTCATATATCGGCACTGTATGTATGTTCACATACACCCTCAGACTTCAAAGACACACGCTGTCAGCAGCAATCAGCCGACCAGAAGATGTTAACCAAGTATAGATGGCTCCCCTATAGAGTCCAATAAAAAGCTGCACAGCCTTGTGGAGCTGCAGAGCCTTGTTGCCGCTGATTGGTGTTTCCTCAGCCTAACAGCTCGAGCAGTCAGGAGTCAGTCTTCGCCCAGAGCACTGCTCAGACAGTCAGACCCAGCAGTCAAATTATATTAATGTAGATACAGAATTAATGAATAATACAGTGGTGGTGCAATGTTAGATTCTAAACATATACATAATGCATAGCAGAGGCAGCAGCGTGTGCCACTGTGCGCTATGATTGTTTTGACTAATTCCTGTATGTCGTCAACAGCGTTGTCTTGAGAACAGAACAAAAAAGGCTTAATTCAACCATGTAGGCACAGTGCAGCACTCAAGTGTAAATCAGCATGCACATATTACAGTTATCTTGGTTATCTTCAACAAGGTAATTGCTTGGGCCCATTCTGGATGTATTAACCAATAATAAGCATTGCAAGAGGAAGAATAAGTGTATTCATATATAACAAAAGATCTGGGCCCGTACAGCTCTGTAGATTACAATGCATCTTCCTGATAGTAGCTCTGATGCGGAGTGCTCTCCACTTCTGGGGAATGTTAGTCCTTTTTTCCCCCCTACTCCAGAATATATAGATGACCAGGCTGTTCTCATGCACTGGTCGTACATTTACCTACAAAAAGAAATACACCACAATTCGTACATAACCCCACGTAATCATGAGCCAGTAAATTGTTTATAACCCACATAATCAGGGAGGCTGCTATCACGTGACCAATGCGCTGGGGGAGTTATGATAAATGAATGAATTACTTTAATTTCGATCTCATAAATCTAGAGAAACAAAGATTATTTCACACAAATTTTCTCACTCTCATTAACTGAATAAGGAATAGGCTGAAGCCTCAGGCTTAGTTTTACCTATCCTACATCAACCAAAGGATAACCCAGAATATCAACAATACCAAAGAAAGAAAATAAATAAATAAATAATTAAAAACATTATTATAATCAAATTATAATCCTCAATTATTTTACACTTTAATCATTTTAGATTTTAAGGCTTTTTTGAAACTCAACTGAGAGCAACGCAGTTTTGAATCATAGTCCAACCCATAGTTTGACTCCCAAAACTGAAACACATCTGTGTTGTGGCGGTGGATGGGTCACAAAACACAGGACTTTCCCTAGGAGACTGGTGTTTGGAAGTAAGGTATTTTAAGGTATGTCATCACCATGTTTCTTTTCCTACACCTAACCAACGTAACTTAACTTACCAAAACCTAAAGATGCCCAACCATGATTCTTTTCCTAAACCTAAAGGCTGGAGGGTATGCACATCCAGAAACCTTTACAGATGTCGGATCAGAAAATCAAACTAAGGCAAGAGCCAGACTAGACTGTGGTTACTAGTGGGCGACTATGACTCAGAGGCAGAGCGGGGTGTCTTCCAATTGGAAGATCGGCGTTTTGGTCCCCGGCTCCTCCAGTCCGTGTGTCGAAGTATCCTTGGGCAGGATACTGAACCCCAAATTGCTCACGATGGTTGTTCCATTGGTGTGTGAGTGTGTGTGAATGGTTACAAGGAAGCAAGTGGCACCATGTATGGTATCCTCGACCACCAGTGTGTGACTGTGTGTGTGTGCATGGGTGAATATGACACGTGGTGTAAAAGGGCCTTTAGTGGTCAGAAGACTAGAAAAGTGCTATACAAGTGCAGTTCATTCCATTTAATGATGTAACGTATTAATCTAAAAGAGATCATCATCCTGCATCATTCTCTACTTTTCCTAAACCTATCCTAGTAGGTTAACTGTAATATTACATTAAAAACATAGCATAATTCATATGTCACTAATTTATTAGATATCATACAATCCATTGTATTTGCATTTTCATAAGATATCATATGAACTGTTACATGAGGATACTTTGAGACGAGTGGTGGGCAAACAGTGGCAAACAGGCCAACTCCCTCCAACAGCAATATTTATCCCCACTTGAGGAGAGGCACACAAAGCAGGGTAAGCTCCTCACTCTGCATCAGGCTGTGCATAGCACTAATATGACGTGTAATAAATCTCCCAGAAGTATAACACAAATAAATAACATAATCCACTTCATTTAAATAAAACAAGTACCCCTTAAATTAAAACACTGTTTTGTTTCCACAGCTTAAGCCTGAATAGATTAGATTTATGTCAAAACATTTCTTTCGTTCAACTATAAATGAAGCGGCCCACTTTTTTTTAATTTTTTTTATCATATGTGGAGAATATATCAGTTCCATCTCAAGTGTTGCAGTGAAACACAGAAAATACATCTGCATATATGAGTCATTTTTGTGCCAGCTGAGTATTAACATAAGCTGCTGTACCTCTGTTAGCCTGGATTTATTAATGGATGAAATGGCATCTGCTCTTTGATACAATCCCAAAACAAACAGTTTTACATATACATGTTATTTTCAAATTAACTCAAAGAAATAAAGGAATTAAACATATTAAAAGCATACAAATGTATGTACATTGTGGATGGCTGTAAAATATGGGAGCGTATCTATGTTTCCCGGGTTCTATGTTCCCCACTTAACCCTGCAAAAAAGGTTCTATGTTTCCTGGGTTTTTTTAGTAAGCGGGAAACATAGAACCCTTTTTGGTTGAGCGGGGAACATAGAACCCAGCAAACACAGAACCCGGGAAACATAGGGATGACCCCGTAAAATATTACCCTGTGGTAAAAAAATACTAGAAAGGTTTGATGTGATCACTAACCCCTGATGAAGTAGGGCTTGGTACCAAACTCAGTGCTAGCCAAATTAGGTTGGTACAACTGAGTACTGATTCACATTAAATCCATTGGTGCCAAATGTCGGTACGTGAGAGCACATGTAGGTGAGAATGCTGTGATTAGACAAGAGGCAGAAATGCCACTGCAGTGCTGATGTGCTGCAATAGTTTCATCTTCTGTTTTTTCTTATATTATTTTAGTAATAGCCCAGAGTCATTGCTGGATGAGGAGACACACATAG
Organism: Epinephelus moara; assembly: GCF_006386435.1. NCBI lineage: Eukaryota > Metazoa > Chordata > Actinopteri > Perciformes > Serranidae > Epinephelus > Epinephelus moara. Next base: position 22,251,429 of record NC_065529.1, read on the forward strand.
ACACGCATACACACTAGGGCTGCCACGATTAGTCGACTTATCGATGACTAATCGACTATTAAAATAATCGGTGACTATTTTAGTAGTTGACTAATCGGTTTGAGTCATTCTTCATAGAAAAGTACTATAAAAGTACCCCAAATTACTCTTATTGCAGCTTCTTACGTTGAAATATTGGCAGCTTTACACACTGTCCCATGACGGTGAACTAAAACCCTTCGGCGTGAGTAGGAAACAAGACATTAGATGATGTAATTTTGGGGTTTGGGCGAGACAGGCCAACATTTTTCAACATTTTAACACATTTTTCGATGAAATGATTAGTCGACTAATCGAAGAAATAATCAACAGATTAGTCGACAATGAAAATAATCGTTAGTGGCAGCCCTAATACACACACACACAAGCAGATAAACGGACAGAGACAGAAAATTAGCTTGATGTGTGATTAGAACAGAATTGCATGTTAGTCTAAGATGTCACCCCTGCAGCTTATTCAAAATCTTGAAGAGCATGGAAAAGCTACTGTTAGATATTGTTACCCAAATCTAGGTACTGGAACTGGTACCAGTATTGGTGCAAATGTGAACAGTACCCAACCTTATGAAGTAGACTAACTTAGGTAAATCAAACCAGTGGTGGTGGTCAGTAAATAACACTTTAATTTCCTTACTTTCATACAGGCAGGACTGTCACATTCTTCCATTTTTTTGCAGCAAACGTTATATATATTAGGGCTGTACCCGACTCAGAATTATCAGCCATTTTTTATGAATATTTGATGATTCATTGTTTTTTTGTTTTTCATATAAAGTTTTAAAGTTTGAATGTGGCTCAGTGGGACATTCAGTTTGACAGCAGCAATCATGTAATATACTGTAGTAAACAAGCTAAAACCACTAACACTGGATCGGAAATGTGCAACATCATTTCTTCCAGACACTAGTTATCAAACAAAATCCAGAGACTGTGTCATATTAAGTATCTTTGAGCTGTAAATCACCACTTCCAAGCAGTAGAGAGAAGATAATGTTATCTCGGTGTCTTACGGTGGAAAGTTTCTCTTCCTCTGTGCTGCTGCATCACAGCTGTCTGTCTGAGTAGTGTGAAAGTCAAGAGTGCTCATTCAGCAGCAAAATCTGGAGACCAAAACGTCCCCAGAAGTATACTGAAAAGCACACTGACCAGCAAAAAAACAACAACAACAAACAACTGTTCAACTTGAGGCAATCTCAGTCAACTGAGGGGTCTCTGACTGATGATTCGAATCTCCAACTTTGGAGAGGCAGCCCTGATATACATATAAAATCAAAAGCTGCACACACTTGTCTAAGCTTTTTTTCTGTTTGGTCAGTCAGCTACTTTCATAAACACCGGTCAACTGCCACTTAGGTTTCATATCAGACATGTTATTTATCCTGAGGGTAATTGCAAAGTATACAAAAAGACTGAAATAGCAATAAGTGCAAAATATAAAAACTAGATAACAGTGAGGTCCAAATAAGGTGCGATCCAGTATATACACACCTTGCCAAAAACAGGTTAACAGTATGGATGTTAAATATAGTAAGGGTGCTTATAAATAGGTTTGTACAGGGTCAAATTTGACACAGTGTTAAAGTTCAAGAGTGCATGGTTAATACAAAATGTTCATGATTATGTCCATGATATTTCCATTAATGTTGCAAATTATGTTCAGCTGTGAGGAGTTAAGTCCTAATGACAAAAATTCAACAAGATACAGTGAGAGACAGAGGTCCTCATGTCATCACTGCCCATCTCTCGGCCTGAGGTGGATAGAGTAGACAGTGCAGTGGAGTCATATTTAATATATAATCACTGTTATTGTCCTCTTAAGCAACAGCTCAGTTTTTAAAGTGGAATGAAAAAAATATTTGACACTCTTTTAACCAGAAAAGATGAGCCACTCGCAATATTTTTCATAATTTTAGTCTCAGTGTCACCGTCTGACAAGCTGTAACGCCTCCCTGATTAAATTCTCAGTGTCAACTCCACCCTTTAAGATTAGAGCTGCTTGTTAAAAACTGCTAGCTGTGCACATAACATCACAGAAAGCTTTAGTTCCTCGATTTAATGCTATGCAGAATATATATTTTATATTTTATATACAGTATTTATGGGTGAGAAAATGCTTTGTGGATGTGAGCCAAGAACTTCTAAGATGACTCTTCCTAGGACAGAGAGGGAACATCCCCTGTGTGGGATCTGTTATACACACCATTTAACTGAAAAATTGTGTTTTCTTTTCAACATATCTCCGCAGCCATTAGTGAGGATTTGCCCCCGCTAGCAAGAAGTTTTTGGTACTCTGGCAGTACAGCCACACGGCTAACAGCCTTTATCACGACTTGGGATCCACCAGAGCCCGAACAATTACAAGGGCCTGTGTTCTTGTGAATATGTGTCACGTTAAATTTGCCCTGACAGGAAGGAAGGAGGGAAGTGAGGACAGAAATGCTGTAGGGATTAATGTTGAGCTCGGAAGCCCATTTCTTCAAGGCATTAGCTGCCTGGTGGAGCGCTGAGGGCCTGACAGGGAACTATGACACAGCGCGTTGAGCCATTTGGGAGTGTTACAACTGAACACACACACGTTTTCTTGAACCCCAAGTGTTCGTGAGTGTAAGCTACCGCACGGATCACACACCTAACACTTGTATACCTCAGAGAGAGCAGGTAGCTCTGAAGCGCTCTGCTGTGCATAAACAAACATGACCGATTTTTAGTAGCAATAGCATGTAGGACCCACCTTCAAAAGTTGAGTGTTCTATCTAAATAAATGCGTAACAAATAAATTATCATTACAGAGTATGAAATTTTAATAAATGGGAGAGGACATAGTGCCAACAGGACCCCAGGCCACTAAACACAGAGGAAAAATAGAGGTTGATAAATGATGCAGGGACGCATATACTATCTACCCACACCCGTCTGTGTTGTATGTAAATAAGTTTGGCCTACAGGTTTGCTCTATCTGAAGGGACGGAGCTCTAAAAACAGGCCAGAGGATTTCAGATTGGTGTTTTAACGCTGTGACCTTTGAGTGAGTTGAATACATGCAGACAGCAGCGTGGAGCCTGATGAATAGCTTGGGTCTTTTCCCAGCTGGGAGAGCAGATGCTGAGAGGAGAAACAGAACATGTTTTTCTATCCTCCTGCACTCTCTTTTTCTCCCTGCCTCTAATCTTATATTAGAGATGTGGGGAGAGGGCGGGTGGTTGGTTGGGAGAGGAGGGGGTGCTCAGGAGATGACACACTATTAACTCTCCTGGCGTTAATCTTAATGCCTCATGCTAGAGGACTATACACAATCCATTTTAATGCAATTAGCTCTTGCCAGGAAGGATGAGTTATTCAATGGGAGCATAATTGCATCCTCAAGTTTTTACACTGGTTCATTCCAGAGATGTAATTACTTTCATACATGGTTTAACACATGGAGCCACTGACACATACAGTGTGTGCACGTAGTCAGCCACTCATGCGTACACAGTCATATGAAATTAAGTTGACACGTAATACATCACACAATTTCACCTGATTATTCAAAGTAGAAAAGTAGAATTGGCCAGCATCAGGTTTCATCAGTGTTGGCATTCACAGAGAATTCCCAAGTAGCAGATCCAGACGCACAGGGTCTGGAGATTGATGGGCTGGCTTTGGATGTGTCACCCTGAGGGGGACAACTGTGTCTTCCTGCTGTCCTACAAAGCTTGCTGTTTTGTATTAAAATCAGGATGACAAAAGCTCCAAACATTACCCTTTGATATTTCAGAGGAAGATAAAGTGGGATGCACAATACACATGCTGGCATTTTTCCTCCCTCGGTCTGTTTACCCCTTCCTCTCTCTTGCCATCATCACTCTTTTTGGCTTTAAAAGTCTGCTTTGTCTCAAGTATTTCCAAGAGACTTGGCAACAGCATCCTCAACACATTCCTCCTTTTTTACCCGCATCCAGCTCTCATTCCCATGAGTCTTCTATTTCTGTTTTAAAGTTTGTCATAGTCCATTGATTAGGTTTTTGTTTATGATATCTATACGTGACAGATGGAAAGTTGGAGTTGAAGTCGCTTTTTTCAGAGTTGATTTCTCTCTCCCTTAAGGATAATAGACTTTGAAAACATGAGGGGACATCGCAGGATGATGACATCTAGTTGAGAGCTATTGCAAGGATACAGAGCACAAAGAGTGGTTTCTCAAAACTTGATAAATTCTTTTGCTGCTCACCGTGAATAGCTTAAACACTAAGTCCCCGCTCCCTTTCCGCCCTATTGTAGTGTATTACACAGAAGGCAAAGATGGAAGGCTTACAGCATTGTCCCTGTGAGGCCAGTGCTTAACTAGTGATGTCTGTGTAAATAAAGGTTCTGTGTAATGGGGGGGTGTGTGGGGGGGGACATAAGCCCAATGAGCTGCCGCAAGGGAGATTGTTCCTCTGCTCTAAGTCTATAAATAATGGAGATGAAAGGGAACTAGGCCTTGAAATTATGTTGAGTGGCCCTGGGCAGCCCATGGGCCCCTGTCAGAGCCAGCGGGGAGAGCGGGCCCTACGTCCACCCACAACTCCAGTCCCAACCCTCCAGTTAAATTTGGCAAGACAGCGATGCTCAGCCATTTACAATGAGGGGGCTGATCAATTGTTATGCAACTGTTTCACTTCTCCTGCTGTATTTTATTGAGCTAATACACAGCTATGAAGAGAGACCAGGAGAACTCACTGCTGTTTTAAAAGCTTTATTTTGTTGTTGTTGTTGGCATCTAGGAGTCACATGGGTCCTAAAATGTCAACAATATATTTCCAATATAGAAAACTCCATATCTCATTTGCTAGAAATTTCCAAAGAGTCTGGGCAATTCTCGGTTATAAACTAAACCTTACAAAAAACTGTCTTTCCCTATTAACAAGCTAGCAGAGAAACATACAATACATATCTGGGGATACAATGTATATCATTACATGGACATTCACAATATACTCCTTAAACACAACTTTAACGCATTATTAGACAGCACTAAGACAGACTTAGCTAGATGGTCAAATGTCCTAATTTCCTTAGCAGAGCACATTTATTCTGTTGAAATGACTTTGCCACCAAGATTTATATATTTGTTTCAGATGGCCTGTATTTTTCTACAAGTCATTTTAAACAATTGGACAAATACATCTCTATGTTTTTTTGGAATAAATCTAATCCACGTATGCCAAAGGTATATTTAGAAAGGTCAAAGCCAGAGGGTGGACTTGGCTGACCCAATTTCCTACATTATTACCGGGCAGCAAACATATCCCAATTCCCATACTGGATCGGCACATTTTCCAACAAAGTAGGCCCAACTTGAACACTCATGGAGCGACAGTACAGCTTCCCAATTTCCCTCCAAATCCGGATATCCACATTGCAAATTCCATTGTTAAAGACTCCCTTCGAATCTGGAACAGCAAACAAGCATTTTTTCTCTGCTAACAAATAACCACCTTTTCCTTCCGTCACAAATAGACTCAGTGTTTAGCTGTGGCAAACAAATGGTTTTACTTTTTTCTCTGACCTGTTTATCGATAATATTTTCACTACATTCGATTACATATGTAAAAATGATATCCCCAGAACAGTTTTTTAGATACTTGCAAGTCCAGAGTTTTGCTAAAAAGCACTTTCCGTCCTTCCTTTGTATTCCCCCAGTCAACTACGTACATTACCCATTAAAATTTAAACAGTTATGTATGATGAAATTAAATTTTGATCATACTAGCCCTTGACAAAAATCACATGATCCTGAAGTTACTCAGACAGCCTTGGAATGATCATTTCTCTCAGGTCGGGGCCCTCGTCGCTCCTGTGATGAACCATTTGTCCTTCGCAGTGGCTCCCTCCCATGTCCCACTTATGTTCAGCGGCAGCAGCAGGAGCAGAATGTCCAGATGCAGTGAACCCTGCTCTCTGCAGCAAATCGCTGACAAGCCGCTTTTTCAGGCAAACTGAACATATTCTGCGGTGTTGCCTGAGACCCTTCGAGGGCTCTGTCGATCCCCCGACCCCTGCGGCACGCGTGACCTTGACTGCAGAAGCTGTTTCGTATACAGACAGCTGTCATGGCAGAACTGTGGCCGGAGGTCACTGATGATGCAGGGGGGATGCACACCAAACCCCCTAAAGCATGTGAGGCGCAGTATGACTGACACCTACACACCTTCAACCTTCAGGTAGCTGCTCCCACACACAGACGTGACCCCTTTCCTGCCGTGAACCACACACGTTTCATCCGGGTGAGTTATTACAGTATGTCTTGGCACTGGAGCATCAGATGTCTGCTGTTGAGTTCAGACTTAAACCAACAGTGGACCACACATACAGTATATGAATGTGTAGACACACACAGTTGAGCCGGAGCAATCTGACAGTGCCTCATTGCCTTAATCCTAGACTCCAGTAAGCCATGGAAGTCATTATACTGACCTGCTCTTGCATGTTTCTTTTTTCTCTTCCGCAGTAACTGCCAGGATTATTTAGATATGTTTCACCTCTAAGCTGACTGGATGCTGTGCAAATGCATGCAGTAAGTAAGTGTGTGCTAATGTGTGTGTGAGAACAAAAACATCTTTTGTGCCTATTATTTCTTCGGCTGCTGTTGCGTCTCGCACCGAAAATTGGCACAGAGGCCCAACACGAGGAGAAAAATTTACATGGCTGCTAGTGTGATTCTACATAATAACCCTCACCGTAACCCACTTCAGTGGAGAAAAAAACTGACGCCCAGCCAGAGCCAACGTGTCTATTACCATGCTCTCATGCTCAGGCACGTCTCGTGATGCAGACATCCCGCCAACTCATTTATAAATGATCTGAGAGTATGATACAGCCTTAGGAAAAAAATAGAAAAACGTGTAACTGTCCGAGTGAATTTCACTGACATGGTGCTTTATATAGAGCAGACTGGACTTCAGAGTGGAGAGAGCGAAAAAGTGAATTCCCTTTGGTGTTGAACTTGACTGTTGTACCTTCAGGCTACAGTCGTGGACACACGAGTCCCACTGTGACATTCATTTCATTGGCTTGGTGCTGCAGTATTTACCATTCTATTCCAGCACGCTGTGTAAAACACACCTTTTCTGGTTACTGTCTCCCTCACCAGTGCTGCCGTATATAAAACATTTTCTAAAGATGAGGACAGTGAACTGTTGAGGACTTAACTTTAACAATTTCCCTATAAATCTTTCAGTCTGGTAGCTGTGTTAATTTACAGCAGCACATGTCTGCATAATGATAATGCTGTTAGCACCAGCCATCTCTGGAGGAACTATCTGGAAGTGGAACACTCTACTTGTATTTATCTCTGCATGTCCCAGGGAGGCATGTGGGGAATGTGACAGTGGCATCTCTTGTAAAACTGCTAACCCATAGCTCCAGCTTTGGCAAGTATATAAATAAACAAGCTGATACACACATTAGCAGATTGACAGTCCCAGAATAGAACACAATGACAAAGCGATGAGCATGGGAGTGGAAACAAGGCAAGCCTCAAATCTCTGATGAAAATACCTTGGTTAGGTATCACCAAGCTCTTGAGTACCAAATCATTTTGCCATCATCATTGCAATGAACTGTTTTTCTTTTTGTCTGAAACTTGTCAGATCCATGCCCAGCAGGGCTGCCAACTCATATTGACTCTTAAGACTCACCCCATTGACACTTTTCACACACTCTCACACCACACGTCCATGTTCTCACGCAATAATGAAAAACTAATTTATAACTGATAACATCGTGACACAAAAAGAGGACACTGACAGGGCATGGACAGACGAGACAGAGCAGCACAGTGCAACACGATAAAACACTGTGGTCAAGTGGGCCGCTTGGGTTTTGATGTGTGACTATTCATGCTTTTATGGTCACATCACATCAAATACAGTGGAAACCTCTTAAAGTGATCACATCTGTCTGGGTCAAATTGATCACTGTAAACGAATGATTATTATCAGGCTGTTCTTGTGCACTATTGGTACATATACCTACAAAAGTAATGCATTTGTATTTGTATATAGCATGGGCTAGTAGTTAGTGTATAACCCATGTAAGTGGAAAGGCTGTGATGACATGACCAATGCACTGACAGCAGTAAAAAAAAAAAAAGTAGTAGGTAGGGGCAGGTAGGGGTGGTGGATGGGTCAAACCAGTAGTGTAGTGGAGTATATGCAGGTATACATGGTATAACTACTTATTTTACTGGCTGCTTACAGTACATGCACCTATCAGCCAAAAAGCCATTTGAATATATAGGAAAGTATACCCACTTCCTCCTTGGTAATCTACTCATCTACCTGGCAGTACACCTACACCATTCACTACAACTACATCACTGGGTCAAACAAACACAGGACTTTCCCCCACGAGACTCGTGTTCAGACTGCCTGAAACCAAGGGAACCTTGAGTTATTTTACGTTGTGTCACCACCATGTTTCTTTCCCTGAACCTTATCTACATTACTGTACTTGCCTTTAGGGAAAGAACGTACCTTTATACTAAGTATGCGACAGGACAACGCCATCTGTGGGGTGCTGATTTGTTAGATATCATACGAGCCACTGTATGAGGATACATTGTTATAATGACAGATTTATTTCGTCTTTTTCTTCATTTGTCATGTGACTACCATCTAATTGACATGTACAATTATTACATGAATATAATGTAATGAAATGGACGGCTTCACTATTTCCTGAATTTTACTAATGGTTGTTTGAAGTGTTTACGAGGTGCATGACCTGAAATTATCAACTGACTTGGATCGGGCGTCTTTAAGCATGGGTGCTTGTCATGTATACATTTGTCTCCTTGTCTATTACTAGCAGCCATGACTGTTTCTCTTTGTTTGAGTGGACTACACAAGGGAGCCTGAGGAACACCAAGTATCTCTGCTGCATCTCATTGGCTTGTTTTTGACAGTTTGTCATGAGCTTCAAGGAGACTGTTTTTTATTCAGAGAAAATTACTTTCTTTTTCCCATCATGATTTCAATATGCGTGCAGCACCAGCCTCAGGTAGCCAGCTGGACACAAAAGGGTTCCCACAAGGCAAATTATGATTGGAGTAAATTACAAAATATAGAAATATGAAATATACAGTAGAGGGCTGCATTGGGATTGGGTCCCAGCGGGTCCCGCGGGACCCAACCCAAATCTTGAAGGGGCGAGACCTTAACCTTAATCACTGCGTGATTATATAAAGGTAGGAAAATAAATAAAATACAGAGGAAGAGTATAGAATATGAAACAGCCTTTATTTCCTTAAAAACTAAATGAAAACAACTAAATAGGAGCGCTGACCAGTGCATCAAAAGACATGCAGGCCAGGGAAACGAAACAAACAACCCCATGAATCTCTTTATTAATAGCCTATAAAATGACGTGTTTTCTCCTGCGGGACGGGAGAAGACACAAAATCAGTGCATCCCTATTATTGTGCGGGCATAAATTCTCAGTTTTGCGGGAGCGGGTGGGAGTGGACATACACATTGCGGGTGCAGGCGGGAGTGTAACACACATGTTGCGGTTGCGGGCTGTAATGGTCAGAAATTCAGTGGGAGTGGGCAGGAGCGGGATGAAAAAAACAGTCCCGCGCAGGGCTCTAATATGCAGTATACGAATGACTCCGTCCCAACCTTTTAGATCCATTAAAGCAGTTGATCACTGTAACTGAATCACGTTAAACAGTTTCAACTGTATCAATAAGTCTTGTGGAATATATGACATCACCATTATGACAACAACAAAAAAGTTTTCTGATTTGGTATTTAAATTCTGTACAGGGTCAGCTCAAATTACATCACGCATTAAAAATATTCCTTTTTTCACTCTCCTAAATTAAAAAATAAATGTTTTCCTTCAGCGGTTTGTTAATATTTTTCAGTATGATCCTGTTCATCATGACCCTGACAGTGATCATGCAAAATGTGAAGCTGTATTTATGTGTCTTTTTTTTTTCTTAGATAATTAAGAAGGAATGTCAGCTCAAATTACACTAGAACCTTCATACTGTCATGTGCTCATATTTGACCTGTAATAAAAAAATCCTTAATAGGTTTGCTAAAAATTTTCAATGGAGTCCTCTTCAGATTGACTCTGACAATGACCATGTAAAATCTGAAATCATCTTACTATCTCATTCCAATCTAAATTAAAATGTTATCAGCCCTGATGCCCACTTCACCTGTGTATAACCTACAGTAGACTTACTATCCATCTCAGGAACTCTCCGGTTCTTATGTCTTTTACAGTATAGTTATCAGTCCTCCACATGAGAACCTCTCCTTGCTCTCTTGAGATAATCCCTGGTGAACACTTTTCATTCCCCAGTGGCACACTTAGTCCCAGCATCCTCTCCATTAAGAGCTAACTGATATCTTGTCCTTTTCTTGTATCCTGCAAACATGCAGCCGCTTCTTAAACAAGGGTGCGCACTGACCATAATAAAAACAGCAGAAACCACAATCAGCCAATATTCAGTTGTAAATAAGACTAAAAATAAGACTTAATACTAATTCTCACAGTGAACGATATTTTAGAAAAGTCTTTGCTCTGTGTGTGTCTAATGCCCTCATCCAGTCCTACTCTACATGACCAACAGAGATACATTTCACAGCAAAAAGTTTCATATTGTACCTGAAAAGAGTTTGTCATGGAGCTGACATCTGCAGCAGAGGTTTTCCTGCTGTAAAGCTGCCCTGACAGGTGACAGATAACTGCTGTATTCATTCAGCACTTTTATTATTGATAGTAAGCCTATAGGTCTGCTGTGTGGACCATAAAGTAGCAGTTTTATTGTTAAATAAAACATTTACAGAAAATTCTCTTTGTAGGGGAGCATGTGGTCTTTATGGCTGCAGTCAGTGTAGACACTGTCTTCCCAAAAATAACAACAGCATCAGTCGTTTCAGCAAGAGCCCTGAAACAATAAATGCCTATGTTTAAGTGACAAAGTCAAAGTAGGAAGTAAGGTGACGTTGTTATAAAGCCACAAAGTGGGGTGGATGGATGGGTCAACAAAACATCAGACTTTAAATTGGGAGACAGTTGTCTGTTTACTGTCTCCTACCGACAGACAGGGGTGGTTTCTTCTGATGATGACCACAGTCATTCTCAAACCTAAACTTTAACCAATTAGTTATTATAGTTACCATGGCAACAAAGCTCCCCTAGCCTTAACAAAGTAGTTATTTCAACCCAAATCACGCAGTTTCAGTTGTTTGTTGTGTCCAAACCAACAGACCCTTGTCAGATCATAAAACAGATTTATTTATCAACTATATTTTTTTCGTTGTGTATTTTATTTATTTCTGCGAGTGAAGTGACTCAAGCATGAAACTGAACTATGATAAAACCACATTGAAATGTTTAGTGGATCAGGAAGGTCTCACTCCTAACTAGTCAAATACCTGATGCTTGGTCAGTGTCCCTCGGCAGCAGATACTGACAGAAGCACCCTTTCACAGCAGTATGAGACACACCGGAGAGCAGAATTTTTGGAGCAAGAACGTCTACATAGGGCAGGCAGGAGGGGAGGTGAATGGGTCAAACAGACTCCGGACTTTCACCCTGGAGACCACTGTTTGTTTTCCATGTGAGATCAAAGGTCACTTGACGTATTTTAAACACTGTGTGCTGTGTAGCATACTATGCTAGTGACCTGTGTCATGTGATGTTACAAACCATGCTGTTTTTTTCTAAACATTAGCATGTGCTTTTTTTGCCTAAAACTAAGTACCATAACACGATTTTTTGTTGTTGTTGTTGCTATGATCAAAGGTTATTTCGAAATGAGACCGTATACATTGAACAAGTGTAAGCTGTGAGGAGTTAGTTTATTTGTGAAAAGACACAAAGCATGTAATGAGCGTTAATTGGCATGCCATCCCTGAACATCCAAAACTGACACTGGAAGGGTAACTAAAGCATCATAGTTTGGTGTTGGAGTTGGCCCTGGCACCAAACCATATTTGAACCATTTACAAGTAAACACATTTCTGTAAAACATTTATAAACAGAGCACAGGTTGCAATTAAGGTCATTCTAAATTTAGACCTCTCTACAACCTGCCTTGCTTTGAGTTTCAATCAAGCTGTCCTCTGTTAATTTTTGACAAGGCGATGCACCCCAGGGTAAAGCCAGGCACATTAACCTTGCCCATCCTCCTGGAGCATCTGCTGCATGGTACCCTCCATCAAGGCTGCCCTTCCACCAGAGGTGTGACGGGTCCTCTGTCATCCCCCTGCCTCACAACTCAGTGCTGAAGATGGATAGGTGTGAGCCCCCGTGCCCAGGTGAACTACAGTGGGCCCTCTCTGCTATGGTGCTGCCAGCCCACCAGCTGACCAGGCTGGAGCTGACAGCTACCTGGCCCAGGCACAAAGCTGGATTAGGCAGCAGAGAGCTGCCAGCACTCTTCTGGTACTACAGTAGGACCACAAGCCTTACGACAATTACTCAGCAGGTCTAATTCTGTGTAAAATCAAGCCCACGTACGACATCTACTAACAGTGTTAGTGTAAACAGTTGCTTTAAATACCCAAGGTGACTCCAAGGTGGTACCCCACTGCCTACTGTTGTCTGCAGGGTAATGAGCTGGTGTGATTGATCAGAGGCTGTCAAGGGACATCAGCTGGAGTCCGGCCAGTAATGCTCAACAATCAGCATGGGACCACCATCAGAGGGCAGCCGTGCTCGGACATAAGCTGCAGGGATGTCCTGCACCACACTGCTCACTACATCAGACCTCCAGAGCAAGAGGATTGAAGAAAACCCCACATACTGTTTTTCTGTCTTTCTTTCTCTTTTGTTTGTATATTTTAAAGGGCTGTCCTGCTGCATTGTCACAGAATGTCTGTGCTGCGTTCAAATACGTAAGTGTTGGTGTCTATGTTGTGGCAGCGTATCGCGGTGTCATGCTTTCCATTTTCCTGAATAACTACTGTATATGATGTGGTAATTGCATGGAGCCACAGATAATAACAGCTGTGGTGAATGTTAGAGGAAAAACACATTTTCTTTGTTTTCTTTGTCAGCTCTCTGCTGGCATCCTTTTGCACCATTTTGTGCGTTTTTTTTTTCCCTGTTGCTTTCACACTTTGATTGTGTGTGTCTCTCAGGAGTCTGTGTTCATAGGCACAGTAAGATTGCCTCTAAACGGGCCACTGGTCTTTCATGGTAGGAGATAGAGTCGCCATTATTCAGGCCCTGGCTTCCTCCCAGCTTGCCTGGTCACCCATCCCCAGCTGAGTGACAATGAGGCTGGGCAGCAGAGGAGGCTCAGGGAGGCGAATATGACAGGGAGCAGGCGGCTGTGAATATGGATGGAGGTGCTGCTGGGGAGGTGTGGGTGGTGTTTGGTAGGAGAGGAGGAGGGGGAGGAGGAGGAGGAGGAGGGGAGCCACAGAAGCTGTGGATCCAGAGACCATTCCTCGCCTGTCAGTGAGGTGGCAGAGCGGACAGGCTGCTTCTGTGCTGAGCTCTCCCCGCTCAAGAGCCCAGTAACGCTTAAACACCATGGAACATACAAAAAAACGTTACTGCTCAGTGACTGCTCAGCACAGGACTACACATCTGAGACGCCTCTTGGCTGCAGGGGCTCAGCAGAGGGAAGTGTGTAACTAATACAGGAGATAATAAATAAATGTGGTCACCATCTATTTCAAAACTCAAGAAACTGTCAAAATGGCTGCCTTTTGTTGAAATTCCATGATAAAGAACCTCAGTTCAAATAAAAATCCTTTACTCCACACTGAAACCCAGAAAGGCATATTGTGGTAATGACTCATTTTCCTTTTGAAAATTGATAATACAGCGCCTTGGATCCAGTCATATTGATGAAAAAGATTCATGGCCGATGATGTGGGTTTTAACAATGACAGCAAAATTACAATTCATGTCTCACCGCCCGGGCTTTTGCTGCAATCTTTGTGGATATTGTGGGAAACTGTGACTGTTATTAGAGCTTTGTCTGTGTTGAGCAAATTGAGGATATATCTGGGATCTGTGGTTGATCTGAGCGCCCGAGAATCCAACTGCAAACCTTGCAATTATTGCCACAAGTGATGTACACCCTATGGGACTCGGGGAGGGGCAGGAGCTGCTTTCTTTGAGGGAAGCACAGTGACTGGGCTCAATTCACAGGGAGCTGATACTGTATACTGTGTGTGTGAGTGCATCCATGGGTTCACTCAAGGGTTTCTTTGCTGTTTTTTCTGTATGATGCTTTTCTTCTTGAAGGTTAATTGAATCTGTTGAACCCAGAAATACCTCTTTTTTTTTTTTTTCATTCCGGAAAAAAAACATATTAGTTTCACCACCAGCAAACAGCAAAAATAGACAAAGCAATATAGCAGCATTTTGTAGCCATACTAGAGTAGTATTTAGCATGTGTTTTCCTCAAAAGTTACCAAAATGAGGCATCTATCTTTTTATTTTTCATAGGTACCTGGCTCAAAAAAACCCCCACAAAAACCCTCTGCATGCAGTCCAACACATGACTGCGAGTGTGCAGCAGGTAACATTTCTGTGGGAACACTGGGTTTCCCTGAATTATGCTCAACTCTGCTACCATCGATCAGCACCACTGTGTGACGGCAGGAAATCACATCATATTACTAGCCCTTCGCTAATGTAGTTAGCGGATATTGTTCTGAGGCGAAGTGTGGACTCGCCCAATGTGATTAGGCCCTATGATGAATTTGCCCTGTTGTTTGGAGACCGTTAACTGACTAGAATGATTGACCTGAACCAAGAGCCTTCTGGGCATTTATTGATGTTCCCCGAGTGTTATTCCTTTAATGACTGCACTCTGATCATTGCCAGCTTTATGGCTTGAGGGAAGCCAAGTTGAGTTAGCAAAGTTAGACTAAATGGAGTTTTAGAGGTTCATGGTCACAAAGCAGGGTTACTGTGCACACATGTGGGTTTGGCAGAGTGTTTATCCCCCGGACTGCTGTTTTTACTGAACGTTTGTGACGACTGTACGGGCTTTCAGATAGGTAAAGGAGAGCCAAATGCCTGGAGGGCTCAGTTTTCGTACATGTGAGAATGTTAGGCCTCTCCTGGGGTGAGGCCTGGCAGTTTTAGCTAAGACAGAGTGGTCATGGTACTCTATGAGTCCTCTAGGTTTATTTTCAGCAGCCTCAAGAGATACGGGAAAGGGGAGAGGTCAGCAGGTTGAGAATTACCCAGAGTTCCAGAGAGTCATCAGAGAAAAGGATGTGTTTTTGCCAGCAGTGAGTGGTCCTTTTCCATTACCTCTTCCTACAGTATACTATCTTCCACTATATGACAATGTTTTGTGTGTGTGTTTGTGTATATACACGTTCGTGCACTAGCCTATGCCCTACATAGGTTTAAGTGTAGTCTGTCAATCAGTGGGCTATCTGTGCACTCAAGCAGTCCCAAGAGTCAGACCCTAACCTCTTAAATTGACTCCCCCTGGCCATTTTGGCAGAGAGCTGGGGAATGTGAGGAAACAGAGACCAGAGCCATAACAGCACAACAGAAGATGGGTAGCAAGTGTATCACGCACTCACCTGAGTACAGTCTGCACAGCTGAGGATGGGTCAATAACAGCTGGGGTGCATGGTAAAAATAAACACAGGTTTGGTTTTAGTTGGGGAAAAAAACAAGGCTACAAACTCTACATGCATCTCAAATTCAAAGGAAATGAACAATTTGGTCCGGTTCCTCGCAGTTCGACGTTTGTTGTATATCATCCCTCTTCTCTCTCTACACTCAGTTCCTGTTATTTCCCTACTGTCGTCTCCCCAGTAGAGACATAAAAAGGCCCCAAAACACTCGCTTTTTCAGCTCATTTAAAGCAACAGTATCATTTAATGTTCCTGACGCCACTTTTGTCAGGCTTCGTAGGTGGACACAGGGAACCGACACTATTGTTTTATGCTGTTTGAATTTTGCACTGACTACTGCAGCAGCCCTCTGTTAATTTAGAGCCAGACGAAAGCTCAGTTTATTCTGAGCTCCCTCTTCTTTAGATATTCAGATCCATGGGCCATCTGCGCTCATATGGAATGTGTTATACTGCAATTTGCAGTTCGTACAACACTGTCAAAAACAAATCTGTCTTGTAAAATAAATATTGGGATGACTAACAGCTTCGTTTGTCATCGGTTATGTGTTCTTGATGTTTGAAATTGTCAAATAAATTGTGAATTATTTAATTTGTTTTTTGTTTTTTTCCATCTTGGCATTAAACTGACATTTCAGCCAGTCAGTTTGACAGAGCAAACTAAAAAACTTTGCCACTGATAACTGGTTGCTTCATGTTACATCAACAAGGAACTGTTGGATTTCTCTCCTTTAACACAATAGCTAAGGTACCTGTATTGTACACATGTGACAGCAGGTGACAGCACATCACACGTTTCCCATCCCCTTTTCTTTCAGTGTTAAAAAGCCTTGTGTTTTTTTGTTTTTTTTCCAGAGAGATGGGGGACAAAGAAAATGCACCTTGTGTTCTCTTTATCCCCCATCTCCCCGCCGGGTAAATGGACTTATTGTTAGCTGAAATTGTAGGTTTACTCATTCACAACGAGACACTACAGCACAATATTTTGGCAATTATCTCTTGTGTTGCAAGCCACTTTATGAAAGCAACAAATCCTGTGTCCTGATCTTCCTGTACCTAGGCGACGAGAAAAAGGCTACCCTTTTTCTGAAATGAGGCACAGAGCACCAGAAAAAAATTAAGGGTGTCTTCATAGGATTTTTCTAACAAATGCAATAGCAATGCATACTGTACAATGTCATACACAATATACACTGGCTATATACACATCTACTATTATGTTAAGTTTTCTGTTATCAAAATTGTTGTACACACTGTAGGTTGCACAAACTCCATGAACTGTGTGCGCGTTGGATAACAGCCCTCATTTAACAAGCTGTGGCAGATATACTTGTAAATTTCTCACACAACCAACTCCTTTGTGCGAGAACACTGCCCACATGCTTATGAGTGTGTCCGGCCCATTAGTTGCATGCAAGCCTGTCTATCATGTCCATGTTGTCGCTGTGACCTCACGTCCCTCCTCCATTCCTCCACCCACACACACAGACCCTGTCCCTGACCAACATGCAACATCCCAGATGTGTAGCTGCCCGTCAGCACAGGGGAGGATGCGGATCGTGCTGCATGTTGATTTGAAAACAGCCGCTCACCATACGCCAACTTCCCACTCACAGTAACAATGAGCTCCTGCCTACAGGTACACACACGTTTAACAAGGCACATTGTTATTGTGCAATAAGAAAAGGACCTGTACATGTCAAGCTTCAACTTGATTAGCGTCTATGTTATAGGCACCATGTAGTGCTGTGTAAAGAAAACACCATGTGAGTAATGCAGGTGAATAAACACCAGATGCATGGTGAAATGTGGTGACGGCGAGCAGCCTTTAAAGTGAGACTTGGAGTCAACAAGAAGACAAAATGAGAGAATTTAAAACAAGCGATCAAAGCGCAGAAGGAAATCATTGCATATGACATTTCTTACATATTCCTGAATATATTACACAAATGATGAATGCATGTTTTCCTAATGATTCCATTGGATTACAATGTATCATAGATGCTGTCGTTTTGTGTACACCCCGTGTTCCCTAAAATATAAATGTTCGATGCGGAGTGTTTCTGCATTTTTGCTCCGTCGCTTTCAATTGTTGCGCACACAGCAGGAATATTATGGCTACTTTAACAATGTAGGGATTGGAGAATCCATGAATACTTAATAAGTGTCTGGTAAAAAAAAAATGATGTAATGGTGATGTAAGCCACTGAAAGCCATTAATCAGAACAGTTAAACCTGAGCCTTGTTTTCTGCTCCAATTCACCTTTTGGTAGTGTCCTTATGAATCTTCTTTGTGCTTCAGTGGTGTCTGTACATACAACATACTGTAGCGTGTGTGTGTGTGTGTGTGTGTGTGTGTGTGTGTGGTTTGATGTGCGCTTGTCGGTGTTTGTGTCAGGAATACTTTAGAATGTAAATGAATGCGGACTGTTGAGATTTGCGAGTTCTATATGGATGGTCCAGGACAAAAGCCTTTGGTATTCACTTTGAATGTCTGTTCAACACTGATGTCAGCCTTTCAACTGCTGGAATAAAACACTGTAGATCCCTCGCACAGTAGCCCTGAGCTCTGCCATACGTTTGCATACAAAGATCTGAGCCTTAGTGGGGCTGACAATATCACTTCATGACTCACTGTACGCACAGTGGCAATTCTTTGATCCCCATCACTTTGAGTGTTGGATGTGAGACACACACACAGACACAATGGGAGGCATTTTGCCCCCTCCACAGGGGACGCTGATGCATTCAGTAGCAGTGGTGGAAAGTAACTAAGTAGATGTAACTGTACTTTACTGTAATATTTCCATTATTTTGCTACTTTATGCTTCTAAACTACGATAATTTAGAGGCAAATGTTGTACTTTTTACTGCACTACATTTATTTGATAACTTACATTGCCTCTTTGCAGATTCAGATTAGTAATATAAATTATACTCAACGATGAATTTATTTAGTTTAGTTTTCTTATCATTAAGATGAGATTTCATTATTCAAGAGGAGAAATTCAAGCTACTACTAGTATGTAAAATAATTAAAATTTGCCCGGCTTTACCAGCTGCAGCATTAAGGTGATTAACACATGACTGCATCAGTAATTGCAGCGGTAGTAGCTCAGTCCGTAGGGACTTAGCTGGGGAACCAGAGGGTCGCCAGCTCAACATGGACCACGCATGGAGCATGGACTGGTACCTGGAGAGACATCTGTTCACACTGTGGGCACGACATGTGCCCTTGAGCATGGCATCAAACCCCTAACTGCCCAGGGCGCCTGTACAGGACATCTCTCCATTTAATACAATTTCCCCTCTGGGATTAATGTGGTGTATCCTCTTCTTCTTCTTTTAATTGTAATCCAGTAATATCATATGCATTTTTCTGAAACAGGCCACTCTGCAGTACTTTTACATTAGTGTATTTTGATCCTAATATTTATGTACCCTTCCTCAAAGGTATAAGAAGGGCTAGGTATTGTTTAAAAAATTAAAACACCTGTACAAATACCAGCACCCTTAAAGTAATACCGGACTTTTATGAGCCTGTAGCCTCCAGCCAATAACAGCACTCAGATGGTAGCCACCAGGTAGTAGCGGCATGCTTCCAAGAGATAGTTGCGAAAATCACAGCGCCCTAAAATCGTAAACATAGCATGCCGAAATGCAAAGTGGACAAAGCATTTCTCAAACCAGAGTGAATCTTGGGTTGGCTTTCACTTTCACTGGTGAGCACTGAAGGAGGGGACTGGGCAACATGTTCTCACTCCAACCTTATCATATATCAGCGTTTTGTCATGGACTTTCCACGTCCAGATACGACATGAAAGGCACCTTGGGTGTGTTGGTTGTTGACGTTCTGGGGCGCCATGTCAAGTTCCGCCTGTTACATGCAGTCTCTTTCAAAATACACTTCATTTTTCAAAGGAAATTTACCATTTACATACAGTCTCTTTCAAAATAAAAGCACTACGTTGATGGTTTTTTTTTTTCCTTCAACAGCTTTAACTTACATGGTTGGGTTTAGGAAAAAAGAACAGAGTTTGGTTTTATAATCTTTCGGGATGCGAATACCACTCAACCGAGTGAAAGTCGGTGTTTGTTGGACTGTAGTTAGATTGCTAAAATATCGGCTTTTCCATTACAACAAATGCAATACTGCTACAATAGTACAGTAACTTGCAGCATATGTAGGAGGGACCAGGTTTGAACATTGTGTTAATAAACAGTAGCCGACGATTCCTGCATTATATACCTTTAAGTATATTCTGAATGCACAACTTCTCCTTGTAACAAAGTATTTCTACCCTGCATTATTGCTACATTTACTTCAGTAAAAGGTCTGAGTACTTCATCCACCATTGCTCAATGGAGCCAATTAGAGCTGGAAGCATTTAGTGATTCATGCAACATTTGACACATCCCAGTGGATCTCCCCTTCCCTCTCTCTCCCTCTCTCCCTGCTCCCTTTCTTTCAATCAGTCTGTGTATGTCTCTTACTGGCAGATGAGAATGAGACTCCTCCATCCTGTTCAACTCCATTAAGCAGCTAGTGTGCCTCAGTTCACCACAAATCATAATCTGCTCATGGTGAGAGGGACTATTCAGCGTGGACGGGACTTGACGCCAGAGAGTCACATTGAGTTTAAGTGTGGGAGTGTGTGTGTGTGTGTGTCTCAGAGAGACAGAGACAGTCAAACTGAATTATTTGCATGTCACACCTAACACCCATCATACCTACACTCATGTCATCCCCCCGTACCAAACATGTATCACTGTCTCGCTGCTGATGTGACATTTCCTGGTACATGGATGACCGCTTTTTCAATCTTTTCCGCTCCTAACACGGAGTGTGCCGGGGCCTCCTTCTCACCTCCGCATGGGATCGGGGGGGGTCACAACGAGACCTCCCCCCGTGCAGACCTCACAGTGGGACACAGGAGGACTTGTCAGCCACCACTGCACCACGTTATATTGATAAATCTCGCCCGAATTCAGATACGAC
This sequence comes from Epinephelus moara, assembly GCF_006386435.1. Taxonomy (NCBI): domain Eukaryota; kingdom Metazoa; phylum Chordata; class Actinopteri; order Perciformes; family Serranidae; genus Epinephelus; species Epinephelus moara. The sequence continues at coordinate 22,272,071 of NC_065529.1, forward strand.
AGGCCAGCGTGTCACTGCAGCAAAACACTATTCCCCACGTCTCCCAAGTCAAGCAAGATGGATCTATCGCTGTGCTGCTTTAGTCAAAAGTGTTTGTGTGATTTCTCTGTTTTTGGAAGCTTGTCGCAAAATTTTTGTTGCTGGTAACAAGAATTGAGTGATTGACGGAGAGGGTGGAAATGTACAGAAGAAAGAGTGAGAAATACAGAAACCAGTGAATTGATGTGGTCGCTGCCTGTTTTCTCTTTCTTGCTATAACCCTCTTCCTCTCCTCCACCCGCTCTAAGGCCATTATTAGCATGCATGAGTCTTCCGTTCCTCAGTGCTCTTGGGGAGGCTCTCACCCGGCCAGTTCATATTTAGTCTCCTGAATGAAACATTCATAACTCAGGTATGTGGTCTTAAAAACAATGAGTGCTGCTGCTTCAGAAAGGCCTGCATCAATCACAAGCCCGGAGAAGCCAAGCATGAGATAAAAAAAAGGACTAGTGCCCTTCTTAAAGCGATTTGGGCTCACCTCGGGGGTGGGCGTGGGGGTCACAGGCACACCAGTTCCACAGTGGGATCCACAGAAACTAACAACATCATTTGCATTTTCAGGGACCACCCATGTCTCAGTGGGATTATTATTTTTGCCTTTCAGCTGCTTTATCTCTTAAATACACACAGCCACTACAGAAGTGCAGCCTCATGTTAGCTCTGCCTGGTTTATTTTCAGACTTCAGCCTCCCTCGGTTGTGTAACCTACCTCTCAGCCCCCGCTATTTTTCTGAACACATTAGTGCTGAATTATGGGTATGCATCATGTAATTATTGAAGAAATGCCCACAGAAAAGGCTGTCCCAAGAGACTCAACTGTTGTTATTGTTGTTATTATTATCATCATTAGTGCTATCAGCTTGTCTGCAGAATAAATATTCTGGCTCTCAATTGTAGGACAATTGCTGATTAATCCAGTACAAACAAGGCCTTGCAATTTCTGCCTCAAGAACAAGCACAAAGAGTTCCTCTGCTCAGCAACTCCCTCTATCTCATACCACATCGGCCCTTTCCCCCACTCTCCCTCGTCCTCTCCCCCTGCTGTTGAATCTCCAATTAAACCACTAACATGAGAAAAAGGGAGCACCCTGGGACGCTCTGACCACCCAGCGATAAACCTCTATGGGAATCTAACAAGAACCCCCATTTCTCCATCATTTCGCCTGCTCCTCTCACTTGCAGTTGGACTCCATCTATTTGCTTTGATTATATTAAATAGTGCATTTCAATTTGCGGTCCACTCGAGACCCTATTGGACCCCCTACCTCTTTAAATTTCACACCCCTGTGGGTTTACTCACATGAGTAGCTACAAACAGGAAAATCACAGTTTTGGTGTCCAGTGTACACAAACACCTCAGTGGATACATGCAGTTACTGACGCTTCGGTAAATGGTGAACAGTAGCCTGCAACTCACTACATGCCTTTCCTCTCTCTCTGTTTTTTTTTGCTGCCTTTCTTTCAGTTTTGAAATATCAGAGACAGCTGCCACTGCCATTTTAGCATGCGATCCAGGTGCTGTTAGATTGTCTAAAGGCTCCCCAGTGCTGGAGAGAAGGCAGAGCCTCAAGGTCTCCTCTGCCAATAAAGAAGGGGAACAGGTGAAAACAGAAAAAGGAAATTAGTAGCAGTCTGCTCAGTCACACACACGTACAGGCAATTGCCGTGTCCCAGAAGAATACACATTCTCCAAATTGTTTGGCTTAAAAAAACAATTTTGAACAAAGTGAAGCAAAACAGGGGTTATATTGTACATACTTGAGACTGCTTGGTAAAGTGCCAGCTGGTGTAAGCAGCAGAGCTCTTCCTCCAATGAGAATGTGTTCCAAATAAGAGCTGGTGCACAGCTTCAGTCAGAGGAAAGGGTGAGGACGATGTCGTAAATAGTGTTGGCAGTCAGAGAATTCACTAAAGTATGGCTTGGATGTTTTTCAAGTCTGTCTTGATACAACACTTAGTTCATCTTTATTGGTTATCATTTGTTGCCTGGGTCCTGACCTCGGAATTCAACCGCTCCACCGAGTTGACTGCTTCATCTGGCAGCATGACATGCAGTTTCTTGGTTAAAATAAACAACTAAAAGTGCCACGGGGGGACTACAATTAGCCAATCAGTGTCACGGGTCATTTCATTGGCTGGAGGTAAAACATGACTCTCCACCACAGGGCTGTAGGCTACACAGGAGTCTTAAAATGTGGTCTTGTTGTGTTATTGTGAGCCTGAATAGAAGGAGTCATGGCTCAAAACTCAAATTTCATCACTTCTCCCACTCCAGCATTACCCCAAACCACAGCACAATAATTCACTTGACTCGCAATTAAAGCATGGATCACTTGTCTTAATATTTTTGTGGATAAATATTTGGCTATTCTACCAACCATAACAGCAGTCTGAACCAGCTTCTTACATAGATTAGATATATGTGGTGTCCAAGACAGATGACTATCAAGGTGAACATTGATATGGACCAATGTCAGCCGTCTCTGGGGGCCCCCTTCCAGCTCGGGGCCCTAGGCAATTGCCTAGTTTGCCTGACCGGTTGCGACGGCCCTGTGGTCAAGGATTCCCAATTCACACACAGAGCTAGATGCAAGCTTTGTGTGAGATCGTTTGACATCATCAACATGGGGGAGAAGACGATTCTGAGCCACATGAAAGGAAAAAACACTGACGTCTCGTTACTGCATCGCTTGCACCCAGAGTCCCAACCTTTTTGCCTCAGTCCCGACATTGAACTTACCTGAGTTTTTATTTGCATGCCATTATGGTACTTGGCTACAATCGCCTATTAAGAATAAGTAAATATGATGTGAAATATGATAAACTGATATATTTACTCAGATGTCGCATATTCTCTGAAAAAAAGTCTGGAAATTAGGGTATGGAAAAGTGTGGAATTTTGAAATTCCAAATGTGTAGGAACCCTGATTATATTTCTACATTTCTACATGACCAACGAACGGTGAAGTTAATCACACATTCACTCCACTCAGCACTCTGCTGCCCAGAGTCCACTCCGCCACTCTGAGAGTGTGGTGCTCTGGAGAACCGAATGGTACATTCAGACAGCGCTCCAAATTTACGAAGGGTCCAGTTTGTGCCAGAGTGCGCTCCAACACTCGGAATGAGTATTTCTGAGCGCTCCCTACTCAGAGACTCGTATCATCTTCCTCTATTGTCAAAAACAATACAACAGAACTTAGTAGCTAGCACTGGCTAATGTCTGTGGAGTATTGTGTTGCCCAGCTAAGCCCCGCCCACCAAAAAACATCATACTGTACATACTGTACTAACAATAAAAGGGTCTATAGACAAGATGGAAGCTGCTTTTGAGGCTGTTTTAAGTTGACGTGCTTTCTCAAAATTACAGTTTGTTTTTACTGCTTCACTCCACTGTTAAAACCCTGGCAAAACAAGTATGTTGGCATGGCTACACTTCAGTGTGGACTTAGCATGACGTTAGAGTCAGGCAGATATGTGGGTCTTTCATAATTGGTTAGGGAAAATTGATGACCCTCCCCTATGGTAATTGGTTAAAGTGGATGCAATGTCAAACTGAAGATGAAAACGAAATTGACAATCCTATCTAATATTATGTAATATCATTCGTCCTCTTCATACTGGCCATTGTCACCACTGGGTAGTACTGCATTATTATTATTATCATTATTATTATCATTATTATTACAATTAGAATTATTATTATCTTACTTGTAGAGCTGTAGCTTTAAGGATACTGAGGTCATGTCCTCTGTATTTTTCCCCGGATATTTTGGGGGGTTAAACCTACAAATGCAGTTTTTTGGGCCACTTGGGAGGAGTGGACGCATTTCTAAAATCCTTGCTACAGGCATGTTTACAGCGTAGTTGCATAAGAACAAGATCACTTCATGGCCAGTCTGGAGGAGGAATGATTACAGACTACAACTCTTTCAATGCACATACTTCAACATAACAGAACTGTATAAGAATGGACTTTGGAAATTCTGATCCTATCCTTTAAAGCTGATAAACAACAAAGGAGCTGTCATGTATTATTTTCTCCCAACAAAAGCATTAATATGCATGTTTTTATATATAATGTCAAGTATAAATACGCTCACCCTGTGTTGACTGTTATTTCCAGAGCCTAAATATACAAAATCTTAGTCAGCATCATTGACCGCTGCTATTTTCCTGTTTCCGTGCAGGTTGCCTTCATGATGCAGGCGGATGTCACCTTAGAAAGAGTGTAGGTGTTGGAACGTAGGTGTTATTGAAAGAGGAGAGAGGGAGAGATGCAGACTGGGTCCAGTTGTGACAAAAGTGAGTCAGCCAATTGAAATGGGGTTGGTTGCTGCCTTCCTTCCTTCCTTCCTTCCTCCTCCTCCTCCTCCTCCTCCACTCTGTAACTCTGTGGGGATTTAGTTATTGTGTATTTTCTCTCCTGTTTGGCAGGTAGTTTTGCCTGATAAATGAGCAGCATTTGAATCGAACAAACAGAGCAGAGGAAATTGCATTCAACAGTAAAAAAGTTTCCTTATCCTTCTCCTCTTCCCACACTCACTCTTTTTTTTCCTTCTCCTTCTTTGTAACAGCTGAGCAGGATAGGTGACAGCGTGTGATGGTGCTACTTGAGCTGGGAAAAAAGTGTAGGGGGCATCTTTATGTCTGGCAAAATGGAAATGTTGAGAACTGGCACTCACATACTGTACCTGCTCTCAGTAGAAGAAAGCTGTAGAAGCCCTGTTCCTACCAATGCAAGACACAGGCTCATTTTCTCACTGAGATGAAGAAAAAAAGAAATGTCTTTCAACCTGCATCCGCTCCTCTATGCTGAGAACAAGGGAAGCTTTCAGTTGAAGTGGAGTATTCAGGCGAAAGAGCGAGTGAGAGAGAAACAGACAGGGAGGAAGAGGGAAAGTGAACGAGGCAGTGAGCTTGGTTCGGGAGCCATTTCATCACTCATTGTGTTGTGAGACTGTCCCACTGCTCGGGCTCAGCGATGCCAACTGCTCGGAGGAAAGCCTCCTGCTGAGTGCTGTCTATTGGCTGCCACTCTGAGAAGATTTGAGGCAACATAAAATGAGCAATTTTGCATAATGCTAACCTCATTTCTGCAGGAGAAATTTTATAAACTTCTCAGCTCTATATTGAAGTCAAACCCTCATGAAAAACTGCCACTTTCAGCCTTTGGACATTAATGTTTTCTGCTAATGTGGTTCAGCGCCTCTGGACTGAGTTGCAGTTACAAGTGCATTGTCAAACCTGCCACTTAGTGTTTCAATTCCAGTCAGTTTATTTCACTTCAATTCAAATATGGGACATTATAATTGAATAGCAGTTTCACCACTGCAGGTGACCTCCCATAGTGAAAATTATGTTTTGAATAATGACTCAAACAATAGTCGCCCTACTGTGTCATGACCCTGTTTCTTTAATACATTTCTTGCTCCAAATTCAATTTGCTTTTGTTCACCACTCAGTTTTCTGCAGGGGAGGAATCATGTGTGGCTTTTTCTAACTGCTAAAAACAGGCATGAAGGGCTGTTCACACCAAGAATGACTACAATGACAGCAATAACTCTAAATATATCCTTTTAAAAATAATTCTAACCCAGGTGGATGGCGGAGTCTAGACCACAGCTACATATATTTAGGGGCGGCTGTGGCTCAGAGGTAGAGCGGGTCGTCCACCGATCGAAAGATCAGTGGTTCGATCCCGGGCTTCTCCAGGCTGCATGTCGAAGTATCCTTGAGCAAGATACTGAACCCCGATGGCTGTTCCATCGGTGTGTGAATGTGTTAAAAACTGAGTAGCAGGTGGTACCTTGTACGGTAGCCTCGGCCACCAGTGTATGAATGTGTGTGTGAATGGGTGAATGTGACTCGTAGTGTAAAAAGTGCTTTGAGTGGTCACTAGATGACTAGAAAGGCGCTATACAAATGCAAGTCCATTTACCATATAACAATGATGGCGAACGATATCATTGGTATCACTTTCAAAGTGGTTTGATGAACAATAGAAACACTGACAGGAAATCAATATCCATCCCAAATTACAGGGTGCCATGTTTGCTTATATAACCTAATATTAGGCTGCAAATTACACATTTCAGCTAATCTCCGATGAAAAAATATAAAGCTAACTTGTCATCAGACCATAGCCAATGGGTTCCAAGTTTGCATTTGCCAATGTGTTGCACCTCACAGACTGTTTACCTGCAATTCAAAAGCCACTGGTCCATACTACTCCGACTACAAACAGAAACCAGAACGCTTCCAATACCAAGCTCCTGTGCTGTCACCTTCAGATTCTGCATATTAATACAGTTTATAGAGATTATTTTACCTTAGACATTCACCCAACCGAGACTTCTGAGGTTTGTTTTGTCTTGACTGAAGTCCTCTTTCGCAGTCTCTAGGATACCACAGGTTAATGTTGAGTCATACCAAAGTATGAATAAAATTTGTCTTGAAAAGATGGTAACAAAGTGTTGGATTCTCCTAACTCTTCTCGTCTTTGAATAATTTGTCTTGAAACCATATCCCTCTGGTTCTCTTTTTGTTTATCTGCACAATGTACAGCAGTAACAGGTCAACACAGCTGGAGCGCACAGCGCATGCTTGGCACCACTGTTTACAGAGTGTTCATCATGGTGGAAGCTCACACCCCTATTATTATAGTTATTTGTGTGTGTGTGTGTGTGTGTGTGTGTGTGTGTGTGTGTGTGGGTGCGTGTGTGTGTATGCGTGTGTGCGCTAATTACCCCACCGAATGACAGATTCCTTTGCAGCCAGGAGCTTATCCCTCCAACATGACCCCTGAGTCAGAACTAAAAAGGGTCACCAACACGAGACCTTCATTATACCTCAGCCCCATGCAAATCAACCACACCGACAAACTCCAGTGTTTCAAATAAAAAAATAAAAACCATTTCTGAAAAGGTTAGAGGGGGCCCCGTCCGCCTGTCTTGGAGTCGATCGTTTCCAAGGTGAGCTCCCCAGCGCCATCATAATTGAAAATTAAGTATTTGCCGCGGTATAATTAAATGGTGACTTCTGAACTCAGATGAGACCTCAGACGCATATTAAGAGATTAGGGCGCTTGGATCTATTCACACACACATGCTCACACACGCAGACATGCACAGTCAAACACGCACACATGCAATGACAAGGTAACAAATGGTGACAGCTCCTTAATTATCACCCTGCCTAAGTCGTTAAGGCGCAGCCTCCTACATCACCTTTCGATTTCTGCAGCCCATAAGTTCAGGGAATATCTCATTTATTTTTAATTAATTATCAGATAGCACCATAAAGGTGGTGGTAACGACGAGGGAGAGAGCTAGACAGCTCTTCGGGGGCTAATTCTGGGGGCTTCATTGGTGAACTTTGTGTTTTGGGTGAGGTGGAATCAAAAAAGTTGTTACTCTGTGTTACTCATATGAAAGAGATATCTATTTAAAACACTATTTTTGGTAACACATGGACAAACACTTAAGACTACACAGTGGACATTTTCACAAGCTTTCATCCAGTCGACACGCGTACAAAGGGTCCCCTGCACAGCAGCTTAATTGAAACAGATTAGTCAGGGTGAAGCTTCTGGACCATCTTCTGAAAGTGCTCGTCCAGTAATATTATTTTCATTTACTGACCACTTGCTACCTAATGTCTCAGTTCCAATTATCTCCCGCTGCAGAAAACTGTGAAATACTATTATTACTTTAACTATTATAGATTCCTAATGACTCATAAATTAAAGTGGAGGATATTTCTGATATGTGGAACAGAGAGAAAAATGCCGAGAGCCTTTTTTCCCATTTCAACAAATGGAATCATCAGTGGAGTTTGGTTAGTATAAATCTTTTAGCAATGTTAATATAAATATGATTAATGATCATGGATGTTGGCATTTTTATCCACAAAGAATTATCCATTAGTTTGATCGGGCTCACTTACTTTCACTTAAATTTATTTCATTTTCTTTCTATTGCCTTCTGTTCCTTTTCAGATCTTGATTGCCCCTGTCAAGTTTTGCAAAGCTCATTTCAATGTATATAAATTAAATAGTCCAGGAAAGAAGTATCAGTTGGCAGGGTGAGGATATCACACCATCTGTAAAGTGAAAATTATACTCACTGATATGTTCTATTTTCTCCACTATTGATAGTATTTGAAGTTTTGTAGGTCAAATAGCAGATGGATTTCAGTCTAGTAATAGCATCACTTAACCGGGATCAGCACAAAACCATAACAATCACATCAATCCCCTTACACAAACTGGGAGGGGATTGTTATGCGTGATGCTTTGAGCTTGGCAGTGGTTTAAATTGATTAGCACGCAGTGTCTCCTACTTAGCCAGAGAGGAGGTGTGCATTTAAAAAAAATCACAACAAAAATCACAACAGCCTTTAATCTTGGCCCTGAAACGAGGGCAGAGCAAAGACAATCAATAGCATTAGAATGTAGTTCTCACTCCCACTTATCTCTGTCTCATTCTGTAATATAAGGAGTAGAGAGAACAGGAGTCTTGAAAAGGCTCAGTGCATAATTCAAGCCAAATGTCAGCAAGCTATATGGTGATGTCAGGAAATATGGTTGGGGCCCGCAGCAGCTCAGGGATCGCTTAGCGCAGCACAAGGCCGGCCATTCAACCGAATATCCCAACTGGCTGCTTCAGAGATTGAGTGAAATCTTTTGATATCGACTGGATTTTGGACTTAAGTGTTTTTCCTCCGGCTCAACCTTATTCACTGACTGCATGGGAAATATTTCAATGACATATTACACTTCATTTTGTATCTCTCGCCTCTGTCCACTGCTGTATATAGCCGCCTGCGCGCCATGGATAAATCACTTCCCAGCCAGCTTATTACATGAAATGAAGGAATTCATCATGGTGACAGTCGGCCGTTGCGAGGCGTTCACTGTGATTTATCTGGGAGAAATTGATTGATTCATTAACACTGAGTGAACAGTGCTTTGCTGTGGGGGCAGCACAGCGCATACCTTGCTGCCTTCTGCCGTACGTGTTGAAGGAACACGTCTCCAGTATGGAGGTCTTTGCTGGAGCGTTCCCTGTAGCGGCGTACAGGGGCTCCTATGTGGCCAGCTCAGCTCATTACCTGGCCAGTGTAGTCAGTGGCCCGGAGCTGGGAGCCGGCACTTTGTGGCAATGAACAAAGAGTTCCTAATTAGTTCACCCGTATGCCTTCCGACATAATGGAGAATGTCTTTTAGTATGACAAGGCCTCCTGATTTAACAGAGCTTTTGCTCAGAGACACTGCAAAGTGAACAGGGCTGAATTACTTCTGGTAGCATGGCTGATGCAAGACCTACACTGAGTCACACATGACAGTTATGAATGCCCTTTACAGTACCGTATATGAAACGATCAATACTTTGAAGCTTTGCTTGAGTGAGCTGAGAAATTCCGATGTGTTCAACTTAGTGTCCTTCAAGGGATGCGCATGCACTTTCATGTGAAAACTTTGTCATATCCAAGGCTGCAGTGTTCTTGGAGGGATTCAATACAAAATTCAGAGGATCTGCGTTGTCTGGACCAGAGACTGTATAAAATAATGGACATAGCTACTGTGAAGTCACCCATTGGTTTTTGTTCTGGAGACTTGAAGACTCAAGTTTGGCATTTTGGCGGTCACCATCTTGCTTTTTTGGAGCCAGAAGTGACCATATTTGGACAAGAGCATGGGGCAGGGGGGCAAGGGGTAGACGGCCTGTGACTCAAGCCACCCGTCATTAAATATGCATAACTTTAAGCCTTAATAAAAATATATAAGTGGGTAAGTTGTATAAACAGCTGTTGTGGGTGTTGAAATGGACACGGTTCTCAACATGGAGGTGGCTCAGCTAGCGGATAGCAACCAGAGATATTGGATAAAGGAGATACCCCACCGTAGGCTTATCCAATGTTAAGAAAACGATTACTCTTCCTGTCTCCTAAGTGGGCGTGGTTAGCTCTCCCTCCAATCAGAGCCTGTTCTCCCTCAACCCCCCCCTCCCCACCACCGTGTTGAACAGAGGCTCTGTGGATGTCTGTGTATGCGGATCGAGAAGCAGGTGGAATGAAAATACAGTCTTTCTATTATTGCAGCCTATTGTTGCACAAAGCTTGGGCATTTTTTTATTTATTACTAGCGGTAAATAACTGTTTGTAAGCTAACTGTGATTTTTTACCGCCTGTTTATCAAGATCACAAGATCTTGCGAGAACTTGTTTTCTGAGACGGACAGGGCTCAAACAAAGTTAATTTTCTCTTGATCTGTGCGGATGAAAAATGCAGCTTTAGTGTCAGAATGTTGGTAAGATGTGTGGCTTGTGGAAAACGAACCCAATATTTACTTTAGTGACTATAAGGCGAAAGAATTGACCATAAATTGTGATCACGTTCATTTTCCTCATTGACGACAATACATTCAGAGCTGCCGCAAGTCTCCTACGGGGGTGTGGCGCTGACGTCACTGAATCAGGAAGTGAGCTGAGTGGGGTATCTCGCTTTATCCAATATCTCTGTAGCAGCTTACCGTGCTAACTCCATAAACAGCAATACATAAGGGCAGCAGTGCTAACAGAGCTAATGGTGCTAACTCTGGAGAACTACAGAGTGGGTGCTACATTTCTGCGATGACAGTATCTTGATATCTGCAATAACCACTGTATGAGTGAAGTGCAAAGCAGCGGCAATAAGCTAGCCAGTGGGACATGTAAGTGCAACTGGACCAGCTTACCACAACAAAGCATAGAGAAGTTCTGATTTCAACACAGACAAGAGGGAGTTGACTTCATTCTCTGCTTGGGACGCCATTACTCTACTACATCTTTACATAGCAAATAGTAATTTGCTGCTGTATTAATGCTCTGAGTGTAACATATCCTCCTGGGTCCTGACAATTCATTATTGTCCTCTGTGGAGGACATTGGTCTAACTAGTGTAACTCAAGTATTCTTTATGCTATCCATTTGGGTCAAATTGTGTTCTGAAGAGGACATCCAGGGCTTTCTAATGATGTAGACATTATGTGGGTGGGGTTAACAGGGCAAACACACACCCTTTTCAAAATGGCTGCCATTGCGTTTTTCTCGTTTTTTGCTGCCAGAGTGGTAATTGATCATTTTCTGGCAAAAGTTATGATTATTTTGTTAATATTTAATTAGTTTCCTGAATATAAGGGTCTTAACTTTAATTTAGAGAGATTTCAGAAATCCAGAGTAATTTTAACCTTTTCAAAATACACCTTTTATTCAATGTCCTCTGTAGAGGACATGTGATAAAAAATAAATAAATAATATTTTTGAATTTTTTTTTGATGCAAAATGTTTCTTTCAAGTCTAATACTTAAATTACATAAAACAAATCTTAATATCAAAACTTGTTTTCTTCTGGGTCCCAGAACCTTTGAATGCACAACAGGAAAAATCAGTCTGACCGTTCTTAAGGAGAGATTTACCAGCTGATTTTATGATGGCTAAAGTTCCAGGTTTCCTCCCTGTTGCCTCTCTCCTCTTCTCGCAATGTCTCTTGTGTCAGTTTTACAGGTAGCTTATGTCCTTTCTTCTGTTTAGTGAGAAAAATCAAATGGTTTCTGCAAATTTTGATCTGATATGGTGATTTCCAAGTGTTTTTCAGGTGCCTCCCTTACAGCCAGATTGTGCATCAATAGATCTGTGACTGAAAGTCTTCAGCTACTCCTTGCAGGACTGACCCATATTCACGCTCCTGTTTATCTTGTGAAAGAGGAGCACATAGATACAGTGGGGAAGTTTTGTTTTGTCCTCTAAGAAAAGTTTTAGTTGCATGTTGTGACAAGGTCAGTGAGAGACCAAGTCTTGATGAAGAAAGGAGGAAAAAAAGGGATGTGCCTTGTGATGAGTTATATGAGGAGACACAACAGTATGGCGAGCTTGCTGGCTGGCAACCTGTTCCATCTGTCTTTTTATCCAACTTCCTCTTCCTCCGTCTCTTTTAATTCTTTTCATCTGCCACTTTCATCAGGCTGCAACTGAGGATTATTTTCATTAGACATTCATCAGTTTATTATTTTCTATTATTATATGTTAAGTCTAAAGAAATAAAAATAAGGAGAGGTTCAAATTCCCAAATCCTTACATTCCATGTTTTTCTAACTCAATTAACAACATGAAAAAGTAAAAACCAGCATCTTCACATTTTAATTGCTCCAACCAGCGAAGCTCAGTCAGTCAGCTGATCCACCACTTTGGTTCAGCTTGAATTTTTACTCAGACATGCATGATTTTCACAGAAGGAATTGTTATCACTTTGGTGACCCCTCAACTTTTCAATGCGGCTCAATCAGGTCAGACTTTGAATTTGTGCAACAAAACTAATGACTTTTCCCCCAGCCTCAGCCTTACTTTGTTTGTAGTGCTAATTGGCATGGACTGTTTCAACTTCTCTAAGCATACCCGCTATTTTGGTTTATGCATATACACCAGCGCAAAGTGCAAAAGGGCTGGCTCTAAGCCAGAGGCATCACTGGTCTCATCGCTCTGGAACAGCTGTGCCAATCACAGGGATGCATGACAATAATATCTCAACAAATGAAAAGACGCTTCTTCAGGGAATCATATTGTGTCTGTATGGCACAGAGCAGCGTGATGTGAACACACAGGACCACATCTCTGCAGCCATAGGCAGATGGTGTGCTTTCTTTATTTAATTTGTACAATGATGATAGACACAAGGAATTAAAATGTTGATGAAGCTGTTGATATGATCGCATCAATCTGATGATATCTAACGCAGTGTGACACAACAACGTTTGCACCCTTATGCGTTCCATGAATAAAACATTAAATAATACAATAGTTAAAGAAAAGTGGAAAGGAGGCAGGACTGGTGAGTCGCTGTAATTTAATGTATCCTGCAAAACACAAAGTTTTAATAGACTGATACAAGTGTGTGTGGTGTCACTGTATGTAATTAGTTACCATGTGTAATGGCACATTTGTATTGGCTGTGACAACAGTGTAATAACCAAAATGCCAATATCTGAAAGGTGACATCATAATACTAGGAAGGAACAAGTATGACAAATTCTTATATTCATATCAGAATTTGTCATCCTTGTTCCTTTATGCTATTACTTCCGCTGTAAAAGATGCTGCTGTGCTACAATGCACTGAGAGTAGGCACCATAGAAGTAGAATGGACAGAGAGGACATTGAACTGTTTGCTGTGGACATTTGACCAGCTCAAAAGAAAATTGAGATTGCTGTTAAGGCACCGTTATTATGATGACAGCTAGCGACAGTGGGGCCATAAAGTGTCACACTCACTAGTTTGAGAACTGCGTTTTTCTTACACAAATTTTCCCTATTAAACAGAAAAAATACAACTGTGGAAAAGACACAACTAAGATGAGTGCATAATTGCCTTGTTAACTGATCGTAAAACAAACTTCATTCAAACTCTACAGAAACAAAATAAAACTCACCATAATCGTCTAAGTTAGTCTTGTTAGTCACCTAGTTAGTCTACTCTTCCAACAAACACCAGCTCTGGTTTGATCAAAATAAATCCTTAAAACATAGGGTTAGATGTGAAAATATGCAGATCTACATGCTGTTTATCCCGTAGTCTCTCATCCTCTGAGCTGTACGCTGAGCAACGGCTCTCACTCATTCTTCGTAGGCAGCCACAGTAGCCTACATTAGGTTTCAACAAACATGAAATGAATGGCAACAAAAGAAACAGGGAAATAACAGTTAGGTATATATAGATAGTAATATTCTAAGAGTAACAAGCTACCTACTTGAAAATGTACTGGGGTACTCCACTGCTCGTTTGGTTGTTACTGCAAAACCTCACCTCAGTGAGCTGTGACTTGGCTTGTTCATATGGAAGTTAGCCCACTACAATGGTTGCAATGTCAATGGTACACATACAAATGGCTGCTGATCTCACCATTTTGCTCTGTTCATTTGAATGAATATGTCTGTTTGATTGCCTCCTCCGGGTTGGGAGAGAGTTACTGCCTCAAGCGAGGGAGTTCAAGTATCTCAGGGTCTTGTTCACGAGTGAGGGTAGAATGAAGGGTGAGATGGATCAGCGGTTTGGCGCTGCATCTTAAGTGATGTGGACACTGCGCCTGACTGTTGGGGTGATGAGCTCTGGGTAGTGACCGACATAATGAGATCATGGACACAAGTGGCCGAAATGAGTTTTCTCCTTGGGGTGGCTGGGCTCAGCCATAGAGATAGGGTAAGGAGCTCAGACATCTGGAGGGAGCTCGGAGTAGAGCCGCTGCTCCTTCATGTCAAAAGGGGTAGGCTGGGGTGATTCAGGCATCTGATCAGGGTGCCTCCAGGCACGTCCCACTGGTAGGAAGCACCGGGAAAGACCCAGAACACGCTGGAGGGATTATGTCATCTGGCCTGGGAACACCTTGGGGTCCCCCAGAAGGAGCTGGAAAGCATTGCTGGGGAGAGGGACGTCTGGGGTGCTTTGCTCGGCCTGCTGCTCCTGCGACCCAGCCACAGATAAGCAGATGACAAATGATAGATGTCTGTTCTACTCCCATTCTATTTCTATGGTTGACAAGCATATCCTCCAGGTTGTAAGCATGCAGTGTTTGTACATTTTCCTGTTAAAAGTAAAGCACCAAAATTATATCCCACATAATAATAGGCCAGTAATTTATGATAACCCACATATTTTGGAAGGCTGCAATTATGTGACCAATGCACTGACAGAAGTTAAGAAGGGAAAGGTCCTGAGCAATCCTTAAGGTGGCAGGTTGGGGTGGTAGATGGGTCACAATACACAGGACTTTTCCCAGAAGTATGGTGTTTGTAGTAAAGATTCCTATTTTCCTTTATTTTGTCACTTTTTTCCCTCACCTACCCTTACTTTCTTTCCTCCCCTTTCCTCAGCACAGATTGGTTCCATTTAGGGTTGGGTCGGTATGAGAAAAAAAAAAAAAAAAGGTCCGATTTTTGTGAAAAATCCCATCAAGTCCGTAATACCGGATTTTCGCCATTTGGGGGCGCAACTGACTCATTTAAAATAAAAAAAACGACCATAGGACAACAGAGTGACAGTAACACGTCGTTTCTTTTATTCCTTACAAATAAATTTTGCAGCTTACTCAATCAGTGCAAACAAGGGTTGCCTCCTTCGTCTGGCTCAAAGCCAAAGTGTTGCCATATTGGCGCATTCTTTGATTTCTTCGAGACTAAATTGTCCGCCATTATCGACTCCCCGTCACTATTAAACAAACTCCAGGCTACAGTAGAGGCCTCGGCGCATGCGCACTCGCACCCCCTAGCTCAGTCCCCGCCCCACCCCCACCCCCACCCCCCTCTCTCTCCTGCTCGCTATGTGCTTGCCGAAGAGGTAGACACAGGTGCTCACAGACTCGGGCGTAGTATAAGCGGAGTGGACTCAGGAATGTCGGAATGTCCGCAGTCATTCGGGCTTCCATAGTCGAGCGCACTTCGGCGTTGTAGTTTCCTGTAAAAATGTCCGTGAAAAATCCCCGCGATGTGAAAAATACATGCTGAGCAGTCTTTTGTGTGACACTGGTGCGTGGAGCGGAGTCCACGTGGTCGTGCTCTGCGCGCACAGGGATTGCGGACGTCCACTTTTACCGGGAGTCCGCTCCGCGTACGTTCTGCCCGAGTATGCGGTCCGGTCGGTCTCAAAAAAAAAAAAAACCTGGTCCAAGACGGAGTATCGAACCAAATTGGTATTACCAAGAACCGACCCAACCCTAGTTCCTTTCACTCTTTGTTCACTCATTAACCTGATTGAGTTCACCTGCTCACCCCCTAGTTAAACTCAGTACACCCCTTCACTCATTCTTTCTTCGTCATCACATGGGGTGGCGGTGCTGATTCACAACCCATGTGTTTGCTTCCCCCTTTATGTTTAACTGTGATTTCTTGAGTTTGGGAAAATAAACCTTTGTGTGCAAAAGAGAGTTTCACCAATGATGTATTCTGACCAACGCACACGATAGTAGACCTCTCCTTCTGAACCTCGTCCTTAACAGTGTTTAGAACCGTGAGAAAACTAAAGTAAACTTTGACTCATTTTACGGTACGTCCTCACCATGTTTCCTTTCCTAAACATAACCACAGTAACTTTACTTGCCCCAACCTAATCTCCGCAACTTTACATTAATTACATAACTTCAGGTTAAGGACGTAACATCATCTGTGAGGGGCTAATTCATAGATATCATACAAACCACTGTATGAGGATACGTTGCTCTAGAATTCACAGACCTGAGAATAAACAATTATCTGTGCCTCGCCCTGTTTCTTCTTCTTATCAGAGAGGAGGTGCCCAGCTCCACTTGTGACGTCAACAAAAATCTGCACTATTCTCAGAAGGCCACATGCCAAATTTGAAGGTGATTAATTAAATTCCAAAGAGAACAGGCGGGTCTGAAGACATTTGTATTTTGTATAGAGTTGGCATCTGCCTCAGCCACAGCAACTCTGAAAGTGAAAGATAGGAGACCTTTCAAACACATTTAAACAAGCTGCCATTGTGTGCAGCTGAATGAGTCTGTCTGCTTTAAAACACACAGCGGTTTACTGTTACAAAATGCCATCAGTTGTGAAAATGGATAAATAATGGAGCTCTTCCAAAAAGGTCCGCAGAGACAAACATAGGGGTGTCATAGTACAGTAACTACTGGGGATTTACTCTCCTCTTGTTGTGATCAACCATCTGTTGCTGAGTCTTGAGAGCGGCACTCTAATTTGATTTGTGTGCGAGAAACAGCTGGCAAATATCGTTATTGCATTTTCCTCCGTTTAGAGTGCATAGGTGTTGACGGATCAGAGCAATAATGTGAAAATTAATGTACAAATTACCCCATGATGAAATTAATCAAAAACATACTTCTTTGCAACAGTGTCAAGCAAAAGACATCCAGTACAATTCCATTAGGTTCCATTTAGGAACATTTCCTTGCACCGTGCTGAATGCCTCCTTTGCGTGACAGACTTAATTGCAATAATTGTATATAATAACACGAGAGTCATTTGAAAGTCTAATTTGTGTGTCTATGTGTGTGTGTGTGTGTGTGTAACAAATCATTTTTTTCTGTCCCCTTCCTGCATGTACTTCATTTTGGCATGCATGCGTCACATCCCCATGCATGCTCTTGAAGAGTGAAGGTGCATTTTTATTGCAATAACTGCCAGCCACTGAGGACCGCTGGGGTAATGAGAGCCCTTGCGTGGTGCGCTCTGCCCTCTTTGAACATGTCACAGTTCAGTCCGGTCAGATGCTATACCTCCCTCCTACACTCCTCTGTTGGAGATGTCTTTAATGAGGGGAAGACCTGAGACATGAGAAGGGAAGGGAAATGGAGACATTCTAAGACAAGTATTAGAGTGAAAGATAGCTTTGCAGTGTGTGTGTGTGTGTGTGTGTGTGTGTGTGTGTGAGAGAGAGACACACAGAGAGAAGTTGATGAGTCTCTAACAAGCGGCTTCATCAGAGTGAGGAATGAGCTGCCAAGCAGGATCTTTCTTTTGACCTACCTTGGAGAGCGATGGATGGATGGATGGATGGATGGATGGATGGACAGACAGATGAATGGATGGACAGATAGAGAAAGACATAACGGAGAGAAATAGGGACAGCATCTACTGAAGTGCTGTGCTCAGGCTCCTTTCTTCATTGCCTTGTCAAGGCAGCTCTTGTGTCTACCTGGAGACAATCACTTATCTCCTATAGCTCTAATCCCACAGTCACGACATGGAGCACCACTGGTAAACAGGCAATGACCAGGGAAATGATGCAGCGGATATGATGGATAAAGAGGATACACACGGTGACTGCTGCTTTTGGCACCATACCAGCTATATCTCTTTTCAAGTTGATGTGTTAAGGGGAGGAGGGTGTGTGGGGGGGTATAATATATGGATGAAAGGAAGATACCAGCATGGAAACGTAGTTAAGGTGGACCTTTATGTACCTGAAAATTGTGTTTAACCTTATTTTTCTCCTGGATAAAATATTCACTAAATGTCAACACAATTCAGTTTTTCCAATATATTTATTTTTCTTTGAAGGGAGATTTTCTCTGGTTGCTTTCTTGCTCTCTCTCCCTCTCCCTCCTCCTGCTCTCCTCACTCTCTTTCTCTCCATCACAGAGCTCAGCGCATGCATTGCTCCGGCATTAGTATGCACACTGAGTTCAGTCACACTTTGATGTGCAGCCACATGATTTCACAGTCCACCCTGGTGGCACAGATCAAATTTACAGGTATGTAGAGGCAAGACTGATGACGAGATTCAGGTTTTCATTTCATCTCTACTTAAGGGTTGCACAGTTACCAAACAATATAATGCCCAAGGTGCAGACAGTGTTTGTGAATAATGCTCAAGCAAGACTCTAAGAATTCGATCATTTTGGTCATTTTGTCACCGTAACTTTGTTTAAGCAAATTTTGAGGCAACAGGAAGATGCACGGAAAACTATTTTTAAACATTTAATCCCTCCTGTCGCTGCGTTTTTTGCAAGTAAGTCCTCTCGTAAGAGGGAGTGACCTTGAGAATCAGCACGGGCACCAGTTCAAAACAAAGTCATGATTCTAATCTTTATAATTAATGGGTACAAGAGCCTATGTCATTCATTATGGCTGATATTTAATCTCGTAGATGGGGGGGATAGTTTCTGTGACTGAATGATGGCATATTTCAATTCATGATTGATTCCTCTCTGCGGAGGATTGCTATGGAAGATGAAGTAATCACTCTCAGTCAGAAAAGAAAAGAGTGAAAAGTTGGGGCTTTTTTTTTTTTTTCTCAGAGCTCCAGCATCCAGTGAGTCAATTCAATGTGTTCCTAGAATGTTACAAGGTTTGATAAGAAGCCACAGGAAGCTTAAAAACATTTGATTGCAATATTATCTTCGCACACAGAGAAACATAACATGCAATTCATATAAAAACGCTCTTAATAAACACTTTGACAATATAAAAGTATTGGTTCAAAGAGATGTCAGGAGTGGGGAAAGTTTGTTTTTGTCCTCATCTCTGCGGGACGTGAGGCAGAGGCTTGTTAATGATAGACTCGTCAATCATTTTTGTAATGAATCATCTCACTCATTGCTCTGGTACGTGGTTCATTTTTCTCTGTTGTAGCCTCAACAATAGAAACAGATGAGACCGAGACTCTTCTCCCACTTGTGTTACCACATCAAGATGTTATCTCCAGCTTAAAAGCTAATCAAGGCGACAGTAATGATATTGAGTGACTGAATTGTGTGTTTTGATGGATATCGCTGTGAGTAATCTGATGCCAAATTGTGTTCCAGTTCTCATATTGTTCCGATTTTAGAGTCTGCAAATAACTGCGCTCCCCTTCTCCGCTCGCTCTCACCCCCACCAACCTGCCCCCCCACCCATCTCTCGTCTCGCCTTTAGTCATTTGTCATAGCTGTGATTCTTTCCCACAGGTGGAGAAATGGGTTGAAAACCCATTTTAGTGCCCTGTGACACAAAAATAGATTATCATTGTCCGATGTCTATTTGGCCTCTAGTTAATCTGTTGCACATTGTGTACTGTGCTGGATTTTCAATAGTCTCCATTCTGCTCTCTGATAGGATTGAGAACCTGTCTCTAAAGGTATCTGCAATGCTTTATGAGGAGGATAATTAGCTTCTACAGTAAAGAAACACCAGTGAGGATAGTGAGAATTAACAGTGAAGACTCCTCTTGTCAAATAATCTTACACACACTCACTGGCTACAGTTACATTTCATCATGGGAGTGTATGGCAACAGTCCCATTTTTGCGATGCTTTCTTTTGGTGGAAATTTGAGGATGGGTTCGTTCAGAAAAGATGTCCATTTTGAGTTAATCCAGCAATATAAATACCTGACACGTCTTTATTTTATCTATTTAATACTCATGTTGATGCTACAATCACATGGAAATCCAACATTGCCACAAAACAGTCCTGCATTGCAACATTTGCCATAATGACCTCATACAATCAGATATACACCAGGGGTCTTCAACGCTTTTTAGGCCAATGACCCCATAGCTCAAAGACAGATGGAGCAGGGACCCCCTACATGTAAAAAAACTGAGTTGCCTTTGAGATAGCTCTCTGAATATTTTCTTTTCTTCTCCTGTTTGTGTTCACCTGTAGCTACTAAGTCAGCAGCAGTTGGAGCATGGCTAGGTGTGTTAGCCTCACCCTCTGCACTATCACAGGTGCTTCTGACATGTGCGCAGGGTTACCACATTTGATTTGTGAAAAACCAGGACATTTGACGCGTGACACAGGGTGTTAAACCACATTTGCAAACATACTAGGCTCTAGTTTCGCAGACCGGACGAGGCGGGGGCGCAGCTGGGTGTGGCCAGGCGGATTTTGCAAGTTTGGCACACCGTGCGTGCTGGCACAGCTACTCCTCTTCCCCACCTCCGTCCCTCCTACCTGCGCAAGTCAGAAAGAGGGAGGAGAGGAGGCATGGAGTGGGTTTTACACACATCACACCAATCAAATGAGCCCCTCTCCTCGCCCTTGAATGCGCCGCGAGAAGGCGTAATGAGAGTTTACTCAATTCGCCATGGCAGAAGAGAGCAGCAGCGTCAGACTGCCAGTCTTCTCCCAGGAGGAAACTGATGTTTTGGTCCGGGAGGTCCAAGCTCGCAGTGTCCGAATATACGGAACTGCGAGCAGACCTCCACAGGCTGATGATGCAAAGGTAGCCTGGGAGGAGGTCACCACAATTGTAAATCAATGTTGCGTTTCTCTCGTGCGCGCGCGCTCTCTCTTTCTCTCTCGCAGTCTCACTCTGTTTCTTTTCTTTTGACTTTTCTAAGATGACAGATGCTGAATATATACTCCCTATCTGATGCTGTGGCTGTTTGTGGTTGGCTGAGAGGGATGTGAACTCATTAGTTTGCAGCTGTGTTAATCAAATCAGGTTGGGTTTCCATTACGCGTGCCAAACGTGCCAAACGGTGCCAATCCCCTTTGATCTGACATCAGATGTGACGGGACAGTCGATATAGAGATACATTTATGTGCTGATTGCAGATAGTTGCATTGAATAGTGGTTTTTTGGGTATTTATTGCATCGTTAATGTGCCTGATATTCTGGAAACCTGCCTGTGAGGTTTTGGTGACGTGTGCGCACTGTCCGCCGGTCAGCCAAACTTCGGCTTACACCGGCTGCGCTCCCCCTGCGCTGACAGTAGACCTGGTTTCAGATGGCGAGCTTTTAGCGCACCTTCGGCAAAGCCTTTTGGCACGAAACTGTCACTGCGCCGAGCTGGATCTGTTGACACCTCCCCCTGCTGCGCCGCCACACCCATCTCAGCGCACCTCGGTCTGCCAAACTACCAAACTGAGCACGCCTTGGGTTGCGCTGCTCGAAACTAGCTCTGCGCGGGGTTCGCCACCCTGCACCACCCTGCACCGCGCCGGGAAACTAGAGCCCACTATGTTAACCGTTGTAGGACTCCCTTTTACCTCTGTTACCTCTATTTGCCCTGATGTGCAGCCGAGCTGGCAACACTCAGCAGTCAGATATAGCTGTTGCCCTCCTCTTTGACCATTTGTGGGTCTAAGCTTCAATAACTATACGTGACCATTTACTGAAGTAACAAGAAAAGTCATTAATGTACGAGTAATGCAAGTATGGGTTTATACCACTGTGATGACAAAAACAGACATGAATAATCTTCAATTAGTCTGTAATGGGTTGAAGAGACTGGCTGCCATGGACACACATGCACAGACCAAGCAACATCAGTGGCTGAAAAATGATTCATTATAAAGTAGACAAACTTACAGACACCTATGAACCATTTTTGTCAAGTCATTTCAGAGCGAACCAGGCTTTTGATTCATGCAGTGATTTGTCAAAACTGACATTAGACATCTAAATCATCCCAACAGCAGCAGGAGACACGAGAGCAGCCTAACTGCGACATCCGGTCAGGGGCTTTCAAAACAAAATAATCTCTGTACTCTGATGTGGCAGTTATTAAGTGTATAGCTCTGACAGTACGGTGGGGAATACAGTAGTCTACCAACTGCACATGATAATGTGAAATGACTGGACAGCCTACCTAAGACAGTGACAGCCCACGCAGCAGTTGCTAGGTGATAAGGTAAACTCTCGTATATAAGTATAGGCATATGGCCAATCGTTGCTGTGCATAAAGAGGGAAGGACGGAATAGCAGTAGAAAAATCAGGATTTATTTAGAACTCTGACATTCTGAATTAGGAGTGCATTTTCACAAGAAAACAGATCCTGGGAAAGGACAGTCGTTTTCCGGGGCAGTTGCTCAACAAAAGAGAACAGTACCGGGAAAACCAGAACGTGTGGAAATCCTCGATGTAGGGTGTGTCAGAGTGTCACGCTCAGAAAGTTACTTTATGATCCATAATGTCTCACATGATTGGATTGATGGGTGATGTTATTGTTGTGAACTGTACTGCACTACTTTGTTGGAATCATGTTACAATGTATTTTCAAACATATTTGAATTTTTGAAGGAAAAAAAAGAAGATTAAAATGAATTTAATTATCAAACAATATTTTGGCGGCTCCTCTGCCGTAACTTTGAGGACTCCCTAGAGGTCGTGGACCCCCCATTGAAGTCCCAAGTTATAAACACTATGGCAAAGTATTTTATGGTTGACAAATTTAGATAATCTCGCAGTATAAATCATCATGTCTCCGTCCCTAGTTCAAAATATATACTGTATATAAAATAGCAAAAGTAAGAACTGTAGACTTAGAAAAATCGCCATCAATGCAATTAGTGGAACTAATGGTAGTTTTCTCAGTGGAATAACCCCCATGTCCTTTATATGATCCATGGATTAATGATTAATGATTAAACATGTGATTCATGGATTAATCTAATGATAAAAAATGTGATTCAAGTGTTTTTTGTAGTGTATGATCTTCTAACAGGCAGGCATTAACAAATGGCAGGGACATGATCAAATTAAATAAAATGTCTTCATCCACGGTGACATATCGCTCTTGGTGACAGCTTCATGCTCCTGTCTTGTGCACAACACTCTTCTGTCCTTGACGAGAGCAAGGTTAGCACTTAATGCATCATCCGACATCGTTACTGTGCATTGTCAAAGCGGAGCTAAGTGTTTAGCACATTGATTTCCTTCCCTTTTGCTCTTTGTTGGATTGATCATCACATGGAAGTCGGTCTTTGTGAAAGTGATCAATGCTCTGCCATGCAATTATCATCTCATAAATGCATCATTTAAAAGCCAATATCCGTTTTAATAAGGGGCATAGTGGAAAACTGCTCATCATGTACATGTCAGGCACATGACACTGGACCCACAGAGAATCGCGGAACATGAGAAGGTGCTGTAAGCTCTCCGTTAATAAATCCCCAACATCCGACACATCTGTAGAATATGTAGTCAGCGAGACATTGCATGCTGTACATGCTTGAGACCAGACTGCTTTGGCTCAGATGGGCCTCTACCAGTTGCTTGGCAAAGCTTTTCACAGCTTTCCAGCCACATTTATAGCCTGGAGTTATGTGTTGATACAGCACATGTGCTAGCGCATTTAAGATGATGTTTGTTCCTGCAAGTGTTTACAATACAATAAATAAATAGATGTATTAATAAGAGAGAGCATTAGCAGACAGACGGTGAGCCGCAGCCACCTGCCTTAATGCTTAAAGGCAGCATTAAAACATGCAAACATGCCAGTGAGAGGGATACGAGCTTATTAATGTTTATTGCATATGGAGCCCAGTTTTGAAAAAATCCTACAACTCCCTGATTGCCCAGCTTTACAGAAAGCAGACAGATTATTTGCACAGTAAAGTGCCCTTTCTGCACATACACTACTCTCGGTATTTTTCGCATGCATCCATAATTTGATGTTAAGTGCCTGCTGATGCATTATGCATATTAGATAATGCATTGTGTGTAATACAGGCAGACCTCGCCTGAACCTAGAGTGACATATCGTTCCAGACCCCACATGCACAAGCCCCGGTGTGGCGTGATTGCTGTATGAGACAGCCACCATGTTCCGCACATCACACCTCCTCAACCGTGTCACTCTGTGTAACATTCAGAACAGACCTTAAACCAGACAGAAGGTCTGATGTATAATACTCAACAACCCTACATAGCATTTCATAACTTTATTATTAGCCATTTGCAGAACTTTTCCCTTTCTTTTTCCTTTTTAGAAGAGGTGAACTGAAACTCATGGTCTCTATTCAAGCCATTTTCCGGGGCTCACAGCATCCAATTGTTTCCCACCAAGGAATGATACTTTTTTGAAGGCTGCTCTATGGTGCCGTTCAAAAAGTCAGTTTTGTGATTTTGAATGGACAATTTAGTTTCTCATTTCGCCATCCGACTCTCATTTAGAGCGAGCAGTGACCTGTGTCATATGGACATTGGATGGAGGTCAGGCACCGCCAACTGTACTGCAGAGTGCAGTAAAACACAGAGAGGTGCGGCCATACCTGCACGCTGTTTTGTAATGACACAGGAGCGTACAGACACACAGCAGAAGAGAGGGATAAAGTATGAAACAAGAAGTGATAAATGGAAGTTTGCAGACTTTATCTAATGCATCTTTTTATGTGACTGTAACAGCATGTAGTAAATTCCATACAATAGTGTTACTACCACTGCGCTGCACTATTTCTGGCTTCACCCTCCTGTCATGGAAATAAGATAAGCGCGATGTAAGCGAAGGGACACAAGCCATCTCTCCCCTTTACTGCGGGGTTTTATTTTGATGCCACATTTAAAATGCAATGAAGCTCTTCTCCATACAAAATCTAACTGTCATGCGTATAAAAGAGTATCCAACAAAGTTATCCTTACACCTGAAAGACCACAGAAGTAGGTTACATCCTGCATATATTTACCATAATCACCCCCTTTTTCCATTCATCTGTGAGGTAACTTCTGAGAACTTTTAATGTGTTTTCTCCAAAGCGGTGTTTTTTTATTTTATTTTTTTATTTTCTAACCTGCCAGCTATTAGTTTTTCATTGCTTTTTCTGAACAACCATGTGGGTAATAAAAGCTTGAATTGACATTTAAGCCATAATGGTTGTCGGCAGCCCCTGTAAGTGCCCCTCCCTTCACTGGGCTTGAGCTTGGCAGTGGGTCTTCTTGCAGCGGGCTGAGTCCATGACACGGCGAGTTATATATGCCAGGGCATTACAGAGCCCTTCTTAATCCGGTTTGTCACGCTGCTCCCTCTGGACTGGGGTAATTTCATGGTGCTGAACTGGTATTGATAGAGCCTTGGTAAATGAGGCACGCAGCAATCGTTAACTTTAATAACCATAAAGATGTGAGCATTGGAGTCATACAGGCCCACGAGAGGAAACCCATACAGGTGATTAAGAATCGACCAGAGCCGTGGCCAGCAGCACCTCGCATCTCTTATTCATACTAATGGAATTACCTGTTAAAGATGTCAAGACTATTACCACCAATGGTGCAATTGCTGCACTATACTTTTCCTATTCAGTAAACTGGAGCTCATTTTCACGTCTCCTTGCATGAAGAACACGTGTTAAAAACAAGCTGCATATTAAGATTTCCCCCTTGTTCTCCTCATTCATCAAACCCATTCAGAGTAGGTTTTCTGGAAGTTGGAGCCGCTGTAGTCGAGCAGTATTTAGTATTCTGTAACTACAGCTGGATTCAGAGGTAAGCCATACCAGCAGAGGGGAAAAAAACAACATTGATTCGTGTGACTCCACTATAGCTGGGTCAGTGGTTCCTGTCAGTCAGCTTGAGCTCTGGAGTGTCTTTCTCCCCTCTCTCCCCCACTCCTCTCCCCGTCTCCCCCTCCCTTCCTCAGGTTTGTGGTAGCTCCAGGCGCTACTATAGCTGCTATGTCCACTTGTTTGTCTACTCCCATTACTGTGGGTGATGCTGCCTTGGGAGGAAAGTGAAATCCAGGCCACAGAGGGGTCAGTGAGAAACCAGCCTGAAGCCTTCACACTGGCTGAGGTCAGAGAAGCCATGCGGATCACTGCAACAGGGTGCTGATGGGCGCTTGATAAATGGAGAATCCACTCCAGCTCCTGATGCACCAGTGACACTCAGGTCAAAGACGATTTTAAGATCGGATAAACAATAGTTAACAAGGGCTGAGATTAATTTGTTTGTTATTCTCGGAGACAGTCTGCACTGTAAAACGTCCCAAAGCTGGCATTCCACCCGCTTCTTCTTCAGAAGTGTTTTAGTGGCGAGTTGTGCAAGCTCCTCCGGTGGCGTCCCTCCTTGAGGCTATACCTTTTATTATTCATTGGTGGAAGTCAGCCCTCTGGGAAAGGGCTTCAGAGTGAGAACAAGTGGCTGGGGCTCAAGCCTTAGTGGACGATTTACTCTCAAAGGCCAGGAGAACTTCAGTGGCGCAAAAACAAGTACTCCATGTCCAAACCTTAAGAGGACTGCTGTCTCTTCATGTCTTTTACCAACAAAGGACTCTTTCTCATGTGGATTGCACACAGTCAGCGTTCATGTTCACACCTCAGTCTGTGACATGCTTAACAGTATGACTGTAACACATACAGAGATATATGCACTATGCACGCAGTCACTCTCTGCCTGTCTCTTATTCTTGCTACTTGAACATTTCTATACTCCACAAGGTGTGATTCAGAGAGCATTAGCACCACAGATGTGATATACTCAATCCTGAAGATATAGCAGTGAGATTGCTCTTTGCAAACTATTCATTTTATTAACTGCTCCTGTTACAGAAGTGGAGGATTTCGAGCAGTAAATGAGGGTTGTGTAATTTCTGATAAAATATATAAACCGTATCAGTTGCCAAGAGGAAGGACATGAAAAGTTGTTCCCTGGCACTGCCTCTGAGGCCTCCATTTGGAATCCACTCAACGGTGCTTTGTAGCGTGTTTAAACATTATCCTAAGTAATCAGGGGGAGTGTTCATGAAGTTCTAACTTGATGTTTAAGTAATGAAAAGCTAAATTCTGATGAGCATCATTAAACATATATGCAGTGGGACAGCTGCCCCACAGCCACTTTGATGCTTTTGCTTCTTGAAACAGATCATTAATATTCTTCCTCTATTTTTTCCCTTCCCTCAAATCTGAACAACATAAAACTAATCGGAACAAACAGAATGGAGCTTTTTTTAATTTTGGACATATCTGACATCTTTTCAATCAGATGCGTTTTATTATGTTTAAAACTGTGCATCACAAGTCATTAAAAAAGGGGGTCATTTTCCATTATGCATGATTTCACAGAGAGAGAAGTTGACAGAAAAAAACAACTCAATAAACAATCTGATGCTTAATAAAACTTTACGTGGGTTTGAAGTGACTTTTCTGGCGCACGGTACAAAGTAACTTTGTTCACTCACAGCCGCGAGAGTCTCAATTTGTCTTTCAAATGTGCATCATTTTCAGCGATGATTTGAAATGCAGCTCCCGCTCGGCTTCTCGAATAAGAACGGTGTCGAATTTACATTTCTTAGCTCTACACATGTCTACATTTATTTACCGACAATGGAAACCATAATTCCTGTCGCCATCTCAGATGTAAATTGACAATTAGAAGTGGTAAGACAGCTAACACAGAAGCACTGGGGAACAACAACAAGCCCACGGAAAAGGAGGAATGGTGAAGAAAGATGGACTGTGGTTGATGCAGCAGCTGCCTGTCTGGCAAAACAAAACAGGCACTCCAGCATGCAGGCGGAAACGGCTCATTTTCACCTGAGTGTGCACTGATTAAGTTGTTATGACGAGTCCTTGAGAGGCTTAAGTTTTCCCGGCTGCTGTGTTCCTTCCCTCGGCCATATGTCATTACTTAATAACTGTAGCAGCGAGAGGAGCTTTGTGAGAGAGAGAGCTGGAGAGAGAGGAGGTGACAGAAATGCTTGCTGATGGTGAGCCAGTGATTACTGCTCTTGGCCACTCTGCATAGATTATAGCTGTTGACGCTGAAGCTGAGCCAAGATGTAGTGGGAAAATGTTGTTTGTTTGGGTTTTTTCCCATGGTGACATTGTCATGAGCACCTGCATTTATCTTTGTGTCAAAAATTGCCAGATGCAGAGAGATCAGACGGAAGCAGAGTACGTTCTTTGTCACTCAGAGGATGAAAAGAAACTGTCACTTTTACTCCTGTGAGCGCGGAGTATTTGGTCGAATAAACTGTCATGGGTTTGTCGTGACCTTGAGTTTATGCACAGCCTATTATGATTCAAGTGTTGTGGTTCTCGATGGTGATCAACATGGGTTTTAAGCATCTTAAGTTGACCATACCGACCCAAATATAAGACAACCTTAATTATAAGATACCTGTTTTTTCAAACACCTGTTTTTGTATGGAAGTTTTTATTGGACTTTATTATTTGTAACCCACACAAGACAGTCTACAAATGTGTACTATGATCCACTCTTTTTACATTTGTGCTGTGCAAAGTCATATCCACAAAAATACAGCATGATTTGCAGATGTGCATAACTTACTCTGTAAACACGTACTTTAATTTCACACAAAAAAGTTACAGGTTTTACAAATGTAAAGAGTTTTACCACAGCAAATACACATGAAGTCATATTTACACATTGGTGGATCCATTTCTACATGTGAAACTGGATTTGTGCATTTGTGGATCATTTCCTGTGAGTTTGTGGGTCATGTGATATTTGTGACTTCTTTCCTATTTGTTTACGTAATTTTGTCCAATTCCTACTCTTCCATGATACACATTTTTACACTGGTGTCCTTGAGAGATGATTAAAGGAAATGGCCACTTTAGAATGAAAATACAGACAGTACTTACTGACCCTCATGCCGACAAGAAGTCCAGTGTAGTTTTTTAATCCACAAAACTCGTTCGGGGTATCGGAGGTTAACAGCTAGGCGGAATAACAGCTACACTTGAAGTGCATGGAACCCACATTTTGAAAATGTAATAAAACTCCGCTAATGCATTTCAAAAACGTCAGAACAGCTCGTCCGTCATAATCCAAGTGCCCTGAAACCGCGGCATGCAACATTGACTTGAAAAGACATAATTTACTCCACTTTTATAGCATAGTTTCTCACCGTGGTCAGTTAGCCTGCAGGCGGGCTGTGTTTACATGGCAACTCGCGCGAGACTCGAGAACTAGCACCACCACTAGCCATCAGCTAGTCTCGCGCGAGCTGCCATGTAAACGCAGCACGCCTGCAGGCTAACTGACGTGACCATTTCCTTTAATCATCTCTCAGGGAAACTAGGGTAAAAATGCAGCTGTCAATCATGTCGATCACTACTCGTGAGCTGCGGTCAAACTGTCAAATCAGGCAGCGCTGATCAAATATAAATCAAGATTCTGTTATTGCATTGCCTATTTCTCACTTGAAATGTTTCCAGGAACATATTTTAGTGTACTGTTTAGCTGTAAAAGGAGAATGTTTGTGACCCGGCCGTTATGTTGGAAACAGTCAACTGAAGTACCAAGCACCGCCCTCCAGCCAGACCAACTTTGTCATGTTACAATTAAACAGTACACTTAGTGATTGACAATAGTGATTGGCATGATTGACAGCTGCGTTAGAGACGCCTCGGCTCTAACTGATTGTTTTTGTTCATGTGCAGTGATGCCATTGGAAGCGCTACAAGGCAAAAGAGGAGGCAGAGGAATATATATTTTTTCAGAGGTTATCTGTGTCATTTAGTGCTGTGTGAATGTAGTGATCGTTTCAGCAAATATGACACAAGTTTTTTTAAAGTTACCAACTACAGCTTTAAGGCTTAATATAAATCTCACATTCGTGTAACTTGTCTATCAGTCTACTCACACACTTTTCTGTCAGGCTCTTGGAGCAGTCAGAATAACTTTCTCCGGCAGTCTTTCTGAGCTCATCATCAGCTGTGACAGCCGTAATTCTCGGCTGCTTGACAGATGATTCGGTCCACGCAGTCCGCTTTCTGCAGACGTCTGGAGACGCTTTGGACTCGTTTGTGCTCATCATAAATTTATTTCCTCCATGGCAGCAGAACACAAGCCTCTAGAAAGTTTTAGGGTTAAACTGGGCTCAAAAAACACATTAAGGGCTGACTAAAAGTCACACCATGAAGGAACAAAAAAGACCTTAGGCTTGCGAGATTAAGGGTACAAACAAGTCGTAATGCAACACTCTCTGTAGGAGTCGGTGTTACAGTGCTACTCTCTTTGAACACTAATTGTCTATTTGTAATTATTTACACTTATTTGGGCCAATATGGTGCATTCATGTAAGTACAATCTAATGTATATGTGCAACTTTGCTGCCTATAAGTGTTACCAGTCTACAAATCTTAACCTCTGAGTGCTCTGCAGAAAATACTCTGATATGAAGTATGCCTTTTTTATCCTGAGCTTCCATTCCTTCTCCCACTATCTATCTCCACATTTTACAACCTTACCTCATTAACAGCTCCTAATTGGCCGTTGGGCTAAGCTGAAAACAATGAAGCATTGATTTCCTTAAACATAATCACCTCATCCAGTCATTTAATGGCTGCTGTCACTGTGGGCCGCCAAGAGAAAAATGACCAGTCAGTGGTCCCATCGATGCCCTTCACCTCCCCTCACCAAAGGCTAGAGTGCACAGCCACCCACTCCATCTTAGCGGGTTGGTTTAACCCCTTTCGCTGCCTGACAAGCTCCAAGCACTACATCCATCACCACCTGCAGTCTTAAGTTGCTGTGATCCTGCACTTCACCACAGTGCGCACACAGTTACTGTTGTGCACTTGAGCGTTTCAGCAGAAGACGCACCGTCTATATATTATGGAACGCCACTAAATATCGTATGCACAAATAAACACACAAACAAACTCATAGTGGCCCAGACACATACTCAGACGCAGATAATGGATGGTCATTTACCCCACCCGGAGCTCCCAGCTACCTGAATGAAATTATGTCTCGTCCAAGTGGCCATTTGTTGTCTAAGTGGCTCTCGTGACTGGCCCAGTAGAGTCATCGTGGAGCCATTTACACTGCTCTCTCCTCCACATGCCAGATGGTTCATAGTGATCACGCCTAATGTCCACCTGGCTGATGGCTGGACCTCACCCTCTAGCTGATACACACACAAGCATGTGCTTTTGTGTGCATGTGTGTGTGTTAGGGATAATCCGGAATTCTGATGGCAAAAATTATAATAATCATCATAATGATCATTATAATCAAAATCTGAATATTGTGTATTCAGTCAATGTCCAAAAGTAAAACAACAAACACAACCATATTTCACTGAAATTTCACTGTATCCCTCACATTACTAACGATCAGTTTGGAAACTGCAGCATCGTTTTTATACAGTAGATTATTGAATGTGCCTTAGGGTCAACCATTACCAACATTTGTGGGCTTTTTGGGATTGTTGCAGCCTAAAATGAATGATTTCACAGCAGCTTTTCTAAAACATTGTGATGCATATTGCAATGCTTTTAGGCTTTTTGTTTTTCCAATGAAACTGCAGGGCAAACGAAAATTGTGTTGTTTTTTTCTTACAATGTATTTAAATTCAAAAGTACTTTGTTCTGGGAAGAATAAAACCACACTGCTCTTAGTTTGTGATTTATACTACTCTAACGTTATCACTAACCATGCATATTTAATCTAACTCACCTTTATTCCTTCAACACTTGCAATAGATGTAGATGCAGCAGCCTGTCATGGTGATCTGTCTCGCCTGCTGTGAACGTGTTTCAGCCATTCTCAAGGTGTTTTGTGGTTGCATCTGGTGCAAAACTGTTTAGCCCCGCTTTCGTGCAGAACATCAGGGAATCGCTGTGCACGGCCTTTAGCAGTATTTTTTGGTTGGTAAATGTGATACATTCATGCTGCACAGGTCTGCATCCTCACAACAAGGAAACAAGTTGGGGGACGTCATGCAGGGGACTGACTGGCTAAGATCAATGAAACTCACAGAAAATGATGGGTCAAATCTGCATGGTCATGCAGAATTCGCACAGATTGGCTGAATTTGTGACATCATGGCAGAACATTTTGGAGGGGCTGATATTATTTCTTTCAGTAAAGTTTGAAAATCAGTAGACTGGGACTTGGTTGATATACTGTAGGTTATCATTGCTCTGTTTTTACTTTAGGTTATTATTATAACTTCAGAAGACATTATTACCTTTTTTTCCTAATTGTGTTTGGGGCAAATTTTCAGTTAATGCTGAAATGACTCACACGCTGAATTAGTCTGCCTTTCCATTGTGGCAGACTTTCTTCTAAACTACAGTACGTCTGAAATGATGAACATGACTTATGATTCATTTATTGCATGTCTTCAAAAGTTTTACAGTACTTCCTGTGCAACTTTTGGAATGGAGAATGGCTGTAGTACAGCTGAGGAAGTGCACTCAAATCAGCGGCTTGACATCGCTTTTCTGTTAATGTAAAATTGGTGCTTTATCTTTCTGCCTACCAGCTGACTAGTAACATCCAATACCATTTGTTCAACAATTTCATCTTTTTAAACCCTAAGCATTAAATATAACTCTTCTAATAAACTCTTTCCAACACTCCTTGATGCCACAACTCCCTCCAACAACAACATCTATGTAACTGAAGCTTTGGTGTTGTTGACTTGTATGTATAGACATTTACAGCTATCCCTGACTATGTGTTACTATCAGTGTGTTACAGGAAATTGTGTAAGCATTTGCAGTCTGAGCTAATATAGACAATGGACTCAAGTTTGATACACAAACTCGCTTCTGTGCTTAAGTCCCACTGACAGAATGAATTCAAAAGTCACAGAGTGGGACAAATTCCATCACATTAAAACAAGTAACATTAATATGATGGGGATTTCCTTTTGTTGACCCTTGTCAGATGTGCACTGGTTACACCTCTGTAGTGTTACCTCACAAATCAGGCTTTGAAGCTAGCTGAGGGAATTCGAGCCAATTTAGTATTCTGTGATGCAACGTAAAGTCCTCACTTATTCAGAGATCTGCTTTGACTTGAAAGCCAGTCTGCAGGTCAGGAAGCTGTCGGTAAAATATTCAACAAGCCAACTCATTGTGGGGTTTGGGGTTTTAGCACACTCAGGGGATATTTCTCCTCACTTTTATAGTCTATGTTCTGCCTCCTCCTGCCCAGAAATATCTAACAACAAGCGCTGAGA
Organism: Epinephelus moara; assembly: GCF_006386435.1. Classification (NCBI taxonomy): domain Eukaryota; kingdom Metazoa; phylum Chordata; class Actinopteri; order Perciformes; family Serranidae; genus Epinephelus; species Epinephelus moara. Next base: position 22,305,264 of record NC_065529.1, read on the forward strand.
GAGTGACATTAATACTGCACGACAGCGCGGTCCAGCAGGACTGCAAATGTTTGCCTTTTTAATCCAGAACTCGGCGGCCTTTGGTCTGGCCACGGCAGACATTGATGGGAATGGGAGACGAAAACTGTTGCCAAACTTGTCCAGGCTGCTGGGAGCTCAGTTCCGTAATTCATGACCCGAGCCATTTCAAACATTTGCACAACCAGAGAAACACACACCGGTTGTTGTCATGCCAGTGGAAGCAAATGCATCGTCTCACCGCAGAAGGATGCCCTCCTTAAAACTTGGTACGACCGATTGAAATAAGGCACAAACAAGATGGAATGTGGCATTTGGTTGTCTCCCCTTCTTTTTGCACTCTATCAACCCTCCTCCTCTCCTCTTCTCTTCTCTCCTCTCCTCTGTCCAGGGATGAGCTCCAGTTTAATTGTTGGACGCTGGTGTCTGTTGCGGTGGCTGTCAAGGGAAGATAAAGAGTTTTTCCTGGGGCGTAAGGAAAGGGGAGAGCGGTGATGGAGGGCCTCTCTCCTGCAGCTCCGCTGGCTGCATTAGCCCCACGCTTTATAATTGTGTGAAGGGGGCACTTCCAGTGGCTCCCTCATTACTCACTGGCATGGCCAGTACCTGGCAGCCAGACACACCTTGTCCTCTAGCTCTCTCTGTGCCTGGCTCACTCATTTCAGGATGTCCCTCCGCTCCATCACCCCCTCTCACTCCCCTGGGCAATCCTCCCTATTGTTATTTTGACCCAGTACCGCCATCGGCACATTTCGCCTTCTCTTTTCACAGAATTTTTTTGACATCCTCTTTTGTCAGACTGGGACCTATTGTACAGCATTTGCTCTGACCGATGTCACCTATGCTTCAGAGTTAATGCTTTAGTGTAGTATAGCCTAAGACTGTATTGTTTCAGTCATGGGACTCAAAGGTGTCACCCATCTAAGTCTACGTCTGAGGCCTGTGACTGCCAGGATTCCCTGGAGAAGAAGCGTAGACAAATGCTACACACATATTGACAACAAATGAAAGACACCAAGGGTGCAAAGACAGGCACATTATTACACAGCAAGTGCATGATGTGATCTTCATCATAGGCTGATTGGTATGGAGTGAGGACAGCCAGCACTGAGTGAGAGGCAATTAGATGACATAATTGAGATGCCTCGAGGGCCAATTTGTTACACATACTTACAGTGTAAGTGCTCAATGATTGTACTGCAGCGTGCCGAGGTAGTCGAGTTTCCCTAAGCCCATCCTTCATTCACATTATTGTTGCTTATTCAAATCTTAAATGTTGATAAAAATGTATGTATAGTCAATAAAAAGTTACTGTTGTCGTATGCTTCAGTTCATTTTCAGTGACATGTTTCCTCTCTCTCACATGAACTGACCGTGCACCTCGTTGTCTGTCTGTCTGTCTGCAGAGGGAGGTACGTGTGAGGTGATTGCCGCCCACCGATGCTGTAACAAGAATCGCATCGAGGAGCGTTCGCAGACAGTCAAGTGCTCCTGTTTACCGGGGAAAGTGGCCGGGACGACACGCAACAAACCCTCCTGTGTGGATGGTGAGGAAGTCTTCTGTGTTTTAACGTTATGCTGCTGCGGACTGTTTAGGATGGACTGTTTAAGACTCTTGTGAGGGAAAAAGTCCTTGTGTATTGTGATATTGCTATTGTGCCCAGCCCAGTATCCCTAGGAGTTATGTACGAATTACATCCAACATGCCAACATTCTCTGCCAGCACAGGAAGTACTGTGCCCCGTAGAGAGAATAACAGCATTGAGGTCGTTTATGGGCACGTAGCCCGTTTGACTTTAATGCAAGAGGCTGGAATTTGCAATTTAGCATTCACCATTTTATTAACACTAACCATAACCTGATTATCTGCCATAATTAGTCTTTCCCTAACCATAACCATAACCATACTACAGCTGCCATGAACAGATACAGCAAGAATAAAAAAGTGGCATTCAATGTTAAAAGCAGTTGTAGTTAAACATAATTCAGCATTTTGCAGAATCATCCAATATTGACATTCTTTACCGTCGATGTTTTCTTCAGAAGTTAGAAATACTATAATTCATAAATGAAATCATTCCGAATTAAAGTTTCCAGGTAGTTTACATGGGAAATATTCATTACGAATGAGGGTATACATGGGAGATCAGTTTAATCACCTTTTAATCGCCTGTATTTGGGTCCGCGCAAGGTTTGGGGCGGGGAAGGTTTCTGATTAGACAGGGGACAGGCGGATGTTACGTGTTTACGTTTACCGGAAGAAAACACTGTAGTCCTCGCTCCGGATCACAAGATGCGTGACGACGCCGTTCTTAGTACCTTTTTTGGACTTGTTTTGCCTATATTCTTGAAACAGCAGTACAACAACAACCTTGTTCTGCTAATGCTTCGTCTGTTGAGGAGGAGAAGAGAGGTAGAAGGTCAAAGAAGGGACATAGAGGACCGTGCTGTGGTGAATGGAAACCGGTGAGTGCAACAAGTCCGACTGCTCTATCTCAGCCCGTTATTCGCGCTATATACGTCATCGCGCCAGAAGGGCAACGAAACGAGCATGCGCAGAAAGACCGGAATGAACTTAAAGAGGAAAGAGTGTATACAAGTGCGAGAAATTCTTTCATTCGGAATTAGAAATGGAATATTCCAGCCCCTTACATCGGATTGAATTTTCAATCGCATTGGCCATTTTCATTCCGAATTAGGTGTTTACAAGATCACTTTTAATAGGAATGAACTTTCATCACGAATGAGAAGGGAATTAAACTGTCCATGTAAACCCACTCACTGTCATGAAACTAGATTATGATATTACAAGTTTTATTGCAAGGCAGACCATCTAAATAATAGTTATGTAATGGATAGACTTAACTTTTACAAAAGTAATCCCTCTCAATGATCACTTATGACTCACTAGAATCCTGCAGCAGTGTCTTTATTGCCAGAGACCCTGCCATCTGCCCAAATTTTTTCTTCTTATATTGCTGTGGTCAGGGTGTTTTTGGGCTGCAACCTTCGGGCAGTGTTGTGTGAGCCATCAGCCAGTAACAACACACAGGTCAGGACTTAAGTCTGCCTGGCTAAAAAGGTAGCCAGGCAGCACTCAAGACGAAGCTACAAAAACTGCAGACGCACCCCTGAAAACTGTGGAACAGCATACTGAAAAAGCTCGTTTCAAAATGATAGTGAATCTGGGGTCGGCTTTCACTTTTCATGGTGAGCACTGAAGGAGAGGGTTGGGATATAAAGTGACATGGAGTTGGCCTGTTTTCTGTCGGACAGGTAGGTGCCAGTGGTTAGCTTAGTTAGCTTGCTAAATATTGGCTTTTCCATTATAACAAATGTAAAACTTATAATAGTAGCCTGCAGCGAACATACAAGCAGAGTAGAGAGGAGGGGCAACGTTTGAAAGTTGTGTTTAAAATTCCTGTATAGTATATCTTTAATTATAGTATTACTTTGACGATACGTGTATTATTGAAATACTATATAAGATATTTCTCATCCACTTATTCTGCCATGACACGTGCAGAATAGACAAACACGACATTTCAGAAACAGAAGATGGTTCCAAGGTGAGATTAGCAAGTTCAAAAATACTTATTCTTCATATTCTTTAATAAACACTCAGAGAGCTGCAGCTTATTCCAATATAACTTTCTCCGTTGCCTCTCAGTGATTTTTCTAATAATAAACATACATTCAACTATTAGGAGCCCAGTAGCGGTGTGCTGCGTGGCATCATGGGAGATAAAGGATGATCCAGTTGGGCTGTTGAACACCTGAGCAGGGAGCACGTTGCAGATCACTTTGCCTAAGGCGGTTCAGGCTGATGGAAATGAATAACTAATAAACACAAGTCAGGGAAGCTCCAGGCTAGTGCACCTGAATTACCTCAGCTGAGAAAAACAATCAGGCAGAGGCAGCTCCATGGGAGGAAAAAAAGAAGCCGACAGGAAGTCACAAGTCTACTGAGACAGAACCGTGATGCCCCTATCACTCCACGGAGCTCATTTATTGCTCTTCAGTCTTGATCTTTACACCCCCACCTTCAGCTGAGATCAAAGTCATCTCTCCGACTGCCCTCTCGCCAAGAAGTGGCACCAAAATATCTTCATTATGAGGGATGTTACATGAAGGGCCAGACAGGCCTGCTCAGTGGGCTTCACAGGGTTGGTTAGCCACAGCTGACACTCAAGAAAATCCTAGAATATAAATTAGACATGAGCCAAGGATGACACGCGAAAAACTTTCTCTCTGTTTGATGAGAAATTACCTAAAACCCTGCAAAACTTTTCAGCAAACATTTAAGTTTTTAGTCCTTGAGACATCCTGTTCAAGGAAGGGATGTTGTGTTTGCCCTGTGGTTGGACACATCTCCTGAATGAAACATTTACAGAGCTCTGACCTTGAGATGCAGACTTTGTTGTCCTTGCAAACAACCAGACACTGTCTCTTCCACTGCACCCTAACAGACAAGGGACTGTGGACTCTTTTTATACAGCATTTATTCAGACTGTGTCTGTTTCATGGCCTTAAGACATACGTAATAAAATAAAATGTCTGAAAACTTAAACATTATTCTGAGATATTGTCATACCCACAACTAAAAATGACACCTCAGTTCTTAAAGCTCCCCTCCAGACTGTTTTACTTATACTAACTCTAATATTTTGTTTAACATGGTTTTTCCAAATAAAAAGTTATTTTAAAAAAAAATCTGAAAAGTGAAGCAGATTTACTCTTTATCTCTCTTAGGAATTCTGGATCTGGCCTTCACCCAGCCCACCACCGCTGTTTGCGGAAGGTTTTAGGCTAGTTAGTGTAGTGCCTCGTACAGACCCAGACTCAGATTTGGAGTCTGTCATGCACCAAAATCAGTGACTAGCCAACGTATCAGAATGCTAAGTGCAATAAGCATTTTTTATTTGCTTTATGATTGACGTGTTAAAGACATAGTCTGTGTCCAGTGTTGGGTAAGAGTTACTTTAAAAAGTAATCAAAGTACGTTACTGCGTTACTTTCTAAAAAAGTAACCAGTTACTTTACTGCGTTACTCCCTGAGTAAAGTAACTCAATTACTTTAAAAGTACTTCCAACGTTACTCCCTGAGTAAAGTAACTCAAGCACTTTTAAAGTACTTTTGAGTATTCTACATTTCCTATTGGGCAATGG